>NC_052543.1:15710905-16041843 GCF_016699485.2 Gallus gallus
ACACCCCGAGCTGCTGCCTGAGATAGGGGTTGGCAACCCTGCCTGCAGCAGGAGGTTGGAACTTCAGGGTCTTTAAGGTCCTTTCCAAACTAACGTGCAGTTTCACTGAAGTGAACTTTGGATATGCAGGAGTTATCCCCCAGGAAGCAGGTTGTCTTGCACCTATCTGTTCCCTTTTGTTGACAGAGATCCTGAGAAAACTGTGCTCTTGTCTACCCACCCCTCTGATGGCGTTATTGCCCTAATCACACTCCTTTTAATTAATGAATGGGATAAGTGCCTTCAACACCAGTGCATATCTCCTGCTCCTGGGGATGGGTGTGAGGGCAGTGCAGGCCCCAGCTCTGTGGTATGACCCTATAGCACCGCTGTGCTTTTCCTTTCAGCTTCCCACAGGCCTTGGTGGGACACATCTATTCCTTGCCCTGGGCTTGGTGCAGTTGGTAGTTTGTGCAATACCCAACTCAGAGTTCCTGGGCTTCCTGGAGCCCACTGAGGCCATCTGAAGCATCTCCTCAATAGGTGCTTGGTTGCACAGACCTGCCTGTGCTGATCCCAGGGGTTGGCGTTACCAGAGCTTTACTTCTGCCTGGTTCCTCACTCTGGTGGGGATCAAGTTCCCAAGCTGTATGTACCGAAAACTGTGTCCCCAAGTAAACGGGCATTCGAGCAGATCAACTTGTGGCATTTTATTAAGTCAACACTCATGCAAAAGCCACCTCCAGAGCTTAATAATTATTTACTGAGTGGTGCTGGGTCATGAGTGAGGTTTTCATTAAGTTCAGAAAGCATTATGCTCAGCAGCTTGTGAAGGTGTGCTTTAAAGACAGGAAGAAAAATGGAAAACTACTAAGTGGTGTGCAGCTACTTAAGAGGCAAAGGGTTAAATTGTCTGTGGTTGTGAGTGTTCCTTTATTTATTAATGTAAAGACAAGTGCATCTCCTAAACTTAATTCTGTTTGTAACTCAGCCTTGAGCTCCTGGTCGTGGACCTGCATGGAGGGCAGTTGAGGGCTTCACCTTTTCCCTTCTGCAGACTGCTTGGGAGTGGGCATGTGATGGTGGGCTGGGCCAGGGTTGGGAAGCTGGAGGGAGAGAAAAATGTTGGTGTTGATGATGATGGAGCAAAAGCAAGCAGTGTGTCTCTTCACACATGTAACCTTCAAATGCAGAAATCTTTAATAAAGAGGGCTGAAACACAGTCATTGCTGTATTGTAAAGGCTGATAAAGGCCTCTGTGTTGTTTATATAATTGTCAGGCTTACTGCTCTGCCCTTGACAACAAAGGACATTAAAGGGTGCCAACTTTTTTTTTTACATTGATACGTTAATTGAGTGCCAACCAATTGGCTTTCTGAATGAAATGTCACTGTAACTCACAATCAATTATTAAATTTTAGGAATGAAGCACAAAGTGCTACAGGGAAAATGCTGTGGTACTTTTCCTGTAAGTAAAGTCCCTTGTGATGGCTGAAGATGGAGGAGAAGAGACTCTTCTGTTTTATTAATCTGCTCCCCCTTATGTTAATTCTGCTTTTATTCTCATATGGTATCCTTCTGGTTTCTGTTACCTCTGTGGCAAATGATGATGCTGACTGACAGGTTAGGTTAGGTGCTGCTAACATCCAGTACTGGCAATTGTGTCCTGAGGTGTTTACTGCTAGAGGGACTGCAAATGAGAAATGATAGCACTCATTGAACAGAAGGAGCTTTGGAAGGGGAGTTGTGTTAGTTGCTTCTGACAATGCCTTCTGTAGGTCAGGCGAGATGTTTGAATTGTGTTGGTGAACTTTCGTCTGCTTGCTTGAAGGATCAGCCTCGTCTTGAGCTGATGTTAGATACTTCAGTGTGGATGCCTTGCTTTTCTTTGTAAGTAGTGATGAATGGAGTAAGGATAAGGCATTAAATATAGGTATTTAAATCGCACACTGTTTCTGCTCTGATCCCTGGGAGCTGCTGCAGCTCTGTGGGTTTCTGGAGGTGCTACGTCTTCTGCTTTTCTTGGCTGATCTCAGAGATGAAATCATTACAAAAATGTCAGATCTGGATGTATTTCATGGTCCCTTCAGAACGTCTTCTACTGAGTGTCACCTGACACATAGGTCAGCTGTGCACACGCTTAGCTGAAACATTTCAGGTATTCGTTTGTCAGATCCTGTCTGGAGCAAAATATCCCAGGCTGTTGCTAGAATACAAGACAGTGATGTGAAAACAGGTGTGTGAGGGTTTTTTTGTTTGTTTTAATCAAAAATAATTTGGAAAAGCTTTATGTTTGAGTAGTTGGCATATGTTTTTAACTGTTGTAATGTTTTATCCTAACTTAAGGGCTTTAGACAGACAAAACTCCAGTTCCAGATTTCTTAACAAGTACGTGGATAGTGCAAAATATTGCGTGTAAACCAGATGAGTAATGCATGTAAACTGGAGATCCTGTTTGTTGAATTTATAAGGATCTGAAAACAAAACTGCCTAACAAGAGACTAGTTTGGCGTTTTGTCTGTGGAGACAGAAATGAAATATTCAGTACCCATCTGGAAAGATAAATTAGGCTTTAAAATATATGGTCTCTTTAATCACTTGAGTTGATAGCAATGAAATTAAGCTTGATTTTAATCTGATCAGTTGCCTTTTATTATGCAACAACTATCTGCATTATAATGTATTCATACAGTAACATTTCCCAGGCATCTATGCAACGGATATGTAATTTAGATTTATTTGTTAAAATGTTATCACTTAATGATTAATTGAATTGGCATATGACATTCATAACTAATAACTCTGCCTGTATTACATTATGCTTATTAGACTGCTAATGGATAACTGGTTTAATCATACGTCAATTAAAAGGATGAGTCGGTTTCATTTATTGCAATTAAATGATATCCATAGACTGTGTTTGCAGGAAGTATCTCAATCACATCGAGTATCAATTGCCTGTGTGGGTTCTGTTACTGACTGTGTAATGCCTGACTGAGTCAGTTCATGTATGTGAGCTCTGAATCCATGTGTCTGGGTTCTGCATCGTACTGCGGTGTATCTCTCCATGCTCAGTACTGAGGGAAGATCTGCTCGTGGCAGAGCTTAAAGGTCAAGCAGCCTTCAAAGTATGATTTTTTTCAGTACTCTTTTGACTAAGCCTTTGACATCAGTCTTGAATTTTGGTTTATGGGTTTTTTTTGTTTTCTTAGAAAACTGATGTTCTGACAAAGCTTTTCCTATTTGCTTTCCAAAGAGTACATGGTGATGAAGCCCCAACCACCTTCCACTCAGTTGATGCATCATATTGTTGAGAGGAGCAGATGGAGTGGGGACTGAGGGCTGAGTTTTGTGTGGGATGGGCTTAGAGAATGAAATACTGGGGGGAAATTTCAAACGCTTCTGTTTCCATGTTTCTCTGTGCTGCTCTCACAGAGTTGCAGCAAGTAGAAGGAAAGCTGTGTCAGCCTCAGTGTGTAGAGAGGGCCCTGCATAGACCAAAAACTTCCTCAGGTGATAAATAAGGGGAAATCTGAACAGCAGGAGCTGCTTTGTTTGTCCATTTTCCTCGTGAACTGAGCATTCCGTCTGGCAGGTGGTGCCTGAGAGCAGCACAGGGGTGCTTCACGTCTGGAACAACTCGGTTGGTCCGTGTGCCACGTAACACCGCTGAGCACACACAACAGAGTGATGCGCCTGCTGAGCTCACTATGCTGTTAAGCTACATTGCTTTCTGGCTTCTGCTTTGCAATAAGGATGAACAGGACATTCCGTAATCTCACAAGCTTGTTTTCTCCCTCAGCTGGCCCCAAAATCTGGTGGTTTGGATGGAAGATCAGACTCTTCTTCCTCTGACCAGTGTCTGCTCTTATTGTGATGGTTGTTAAGGAGTACATTGCTCGTTCTTGCATTACCTGGTTAATTACACCTATGCTATTTTTTTTTTTCCAGTGAATAATTAGAATGTTGAGCCGTAGAACCTGGAAAAGTGTTTGTCTTTAGGGGAAGAATTTGGCAAAACAGTATCTTCTGTTTTTTTTTTTTAAGACAGTAGTTAGTCTTTTCATTCTTTTTAATCAGCGATTCAGGGATGCACTATCTGCAGAAAGCTGTAGGAATGGCTGTAGAGCCATTGGCATAAGCACAGTAATCATGTGAGGGAGGCAAGGCTCCTCACAGGGACTATTGGAAATGCAGTAGAAATCCCTCATGTTCCCTAAAATTTTAGATACGAGAAGGATCTGCTGAGATGGTTTTTAGTACTCTGGGCTTTGTTAGGCAGAGAAGCAGTTCAGAACAAAAGAAGTTGGGAGGAGCTATTGGGTTATCAACTTTGCAGCATTAGGTGTCTAAAAAATGCCAATAGCACCCTAATGAGAAGTCTGCTTAAACTGACACAAAGTAAGTTTTTCTTTAACGTGAGGAATGAGTCTTTCCTTAAAAGCAGCATTTCAGCACTTATTTTTGGTTCTTACCTATAGCAGGGGGCCATTAAAGTGAGGTGTGTGAGGAGAACCATTGGGGTGCAGGAAGGAAATGTTAGCACTTCAGTTACACATGTATATAATCCATAAATATAACTCTACTGGGGGGGTGCAGGCACAGTATCTTTTTTTTACTGGTTGGGTGTATATGATCAGAATAATTTGGAGACCTTTTTGGAGCTCTGTAATTCTCCTAGTTGGGGAAATGCATGTTTCCAAGCTGAATGGGGACTCTGAGTGGCTCGGATGTGTGCTCAGATGCAGAGCAGCCAGGAAACAGGCTGCAAGGCTCTGATGGGAGAATGCTCTGTATTAATTGGGAGGGTGGTGTTTTTGCAAGTATCACAGTCATTGACTTGTCTTGAGCAGCTAATTAGTGCGATTATTCCACAGCTGCATTAGTTTCACCACAAAGGTTTTCTCTTGTTTTATCAAAAGGATCAGTGTCTCTATGAATGTTTCAACCTGACAGGTCTTAAATAGTGAGGCTGCCTCCTCCCTCTGCTCCCTCCCTGCCCCCAGAACGTGTGCTCTGGAAGAGTGAAGTTTGATCTTTGGTGAGAGTAAGCATGGGCCCTCCTTTTGCATTTTCACCGTGAACACAGCATTGATCCTAAACAAACAGCACAAGCTTTCAGCAGTGCTCCTGTTGGCCAGGCTCTCGGTGGCCATGGTCCTGACACGAGAGCTGGAGGGATGCTGGGCCCTGAGCTGCATTGTGCAGGTAGCACTGAAACTCAGGAGCCAGAGGTGGAGTTTCCCTGCTGGTTTCCTAGGCATGCTGTGTATCTGTTTGGTCCGTGGAGTCATGGATTCCTAGCAGCTTCTGACTCTTTTCTCTTAAAGGATGTGTAGTTTGATGTTTACCTTCCTTAAGAGTTCCACCGTATAGTAACGTCTTATAAATGGAGTCTTCTGAGGGTGAACAAAATGATTGGGTGTTTCAGAAGATGTCTCTGCCTTTACAGCCAAGAGCTGTGCTTGTCCTGTGCTGCCCAGTGTTGATGGCTCTTGAATGTTGCAGATTAGCAGGGTGTTAACCCAGCTGGCTCAGCAGACTTTGGAAAGGGTGCCTACTTTCATGGAAGAGGTAGACTTATTTATTCCGAGCTAGGTGATTAGACCTAGAGTATTGTCTGTACCTCTCAATGAACGCAATTCATTCTTCCCAAACTTATTTTAAAAAAAATTATGAATATGAGTGCCTGCTGCTATCTATAAAATCACTTGTTTTTCTCATGGTTGGCTGCTGTAAAACTTGAAATAGTGAGGCATGTTTTCCAGCTGGATGTTGGTGTTTATGAGAGGTTGGTTGCAGTCAAGTTAAGGCAGCATAATGCAGCTGCTAAGTACCCACAGTAGGTCAGCCATGCACCCGTCTTAGTGCGGCATTTCCGTTCGGATTCTGCTCTGCGGTTCTGCAAACCCTGAGAGCAATGGAGCCCCTGGTAGAAGCTGAGCCGTCTCTCTCTGCTCTTCCCACAGCAATTCCGAGCATCCTGGCGCTTCCAAGCCTCCCTTAAGCTCCTCCAGCATGACCTCACGAATCCTGCTACGGCAGCAGCTCATGCGTGAGCAGATGCAGGAGCAGGAGCGTCGGGAGCAGCAGCAGAAGCAGCAAGCAGCCCAGTTCATGCAACAGAGAGTTCCCGTCAGCCAGACACCTGCCATCAACGTCAGCGTGCCCGCCAGCCTGCCCCCTGCCACGCAGGTACCCATGGAGGTCCTCAAGGTACGTTGGGTCCCCGTGCTCTGCTCTCACTCGCCAAAATGGGCTTTGTGCAGTAGGGATGTGGGGGAAATATTTTTCAGTACCAAAATCTTGCAAATAAGCTTCACTTTGGCTTGATTTGCAGCTTGGTTTGGCGTCCCAATATTCAAGATTGAAAATCTCGTTAGCTTGTGGCCTTTTTTTCTTTAAATTTCAAGATCTTGGGAAAGAGGTTTAGTTACAAAACTCCTGTTTCTGTTGTTTGCCCATTGGAAGCCATTGTCCGCTCTTTCTGACGCTCAGTGGTTTTCAAAAGGAAGAAATTTATTAATAAATACTCAAGTCAATATTTCATTTTACAGATAATAGAAAATACATACATACGCTTTTAAGAGGCAAAACTCACTGCAAAAAGAGGCTTCTCAGCCTTAATCTGAAATACTGTGAGTTTCCAGCCCCTTGCAACAAGCCTTGGTAATCCTTTTTTGCTTAAATGACTTGCTTTCTGTTAGTAGTTCTGGGTTGCTTGTCCTACTGGAAGCTGTAGGAGCTCGTTAGTATCTCTCTGTCAAAGGGGATGTAGCTTGCTAATTACTCAAGGGAAAGGTTGAACAATTAGAAGAAAAGAGATAATTTCGTGCTCAGAGTAAGTCCACTTAGAGTAAAGCAATGTGAAAATGTGTTAGTAAAAGAGCGTAAAAAATAATGGAAAAATATGATGGTATATCTTGTGAGAGTAAAATTTTCGTTTGTTTCGCAAAGTTGTCTATTTGCTTTGCATTACTGCCATATCTTTTTGTTACAGTTTTATATTTAGTAATTTTTTTTCAGTCAATAGGTGTATACTTAGCAGATAAGTTAACTGGGTTACAATGCATTCTTGTATTCTGCCCATCACTGTTCTGTATCAGTGATATATATTCAAAGATGTAAGCTTGAAACAGAGTTGCAGGCTCAGTATTTCAAGGCAGTCTTCATGTGACTGTTTTATGAGGAGATGCAAGGTCTTCTCATTTACTGAATCTGCATTATGGCGTTGTGTTGACAGTGCTGTTAGTAATACAGGAATACTAGAATATACGGCCTACGATGTAGGAGTTAAACTGATTATCAACTATGTATTTAATTTTTGAAGGGAATGCATGTGTAATGTACTTCTGGCATATGTGCATATACTGAGGAGTTTGAAACTGACTGGGAAAAGCTACTCTGTTTTAATGTCTGTGCTTCTTGAATTTGCTGAATTTGTTTCCAAATCATGACATTCTAGTTACAGTGTGGATCTAGGTGATATGAGGTAGTTTTCTGTTCAAAATACACTTGGTTAAATAATTGTATTTTTTGATAGTTTCATCCAAATTCATCATGGCATGAAATGTTTTCTTTTTCCTTTTCTAAATCTCTTTGAAAGCTTATAGGAGCATGTTTACTTCCTGATCATACTTTATTGTTAAGGAAGGTGTGCAATGTCTTGAAGTTTTAACAGTTGTTTACGTTGTCCATTTTACTGCTACCTCTTTACATGAGAGAAAAGGGGAAGGATGCGAAGGATTCAGACTTGAATCCTTGTCTTTTGGGGCCCTAGAGGAAGCATCTGTCCCCATTCCCTCCACTTGGCAGGAGAGAGGGCACTTCCTTGGCACTCTCCTTGTGCCCAAAAGACAATGTGCTTGACCTCAGAGAGAGAGAAAAACTAGCAAATAAATGCCTTCATGGTTTGTAAATTCAAAGTAATGCCTTGCAACAAATGCCTGTTGGAAACAGAAAACTGTGCATTGAAGTAGTGACTGGGGAAATGTGAGCTACTTGATGGAATAAAACAGCCTCTGACTGCCTGTCACCCACATTTACATAACGTTACAGGCAACAAGAGCAAAACCAAGTCCTCGTGGTCTCCTGCTGTGCACGAGACAGGAGAAACTGCTTTGCTGCTTGGCTCAGAAGTTGTGCCTAACAGTAAATGGGGATCTCCCTGGTGCCGATAGGCTGCCAGCCAGCTGTGCCTGGAGTATGCTGTGCTGGTGACATCACTTCCCTGGAGCTGCTTCTTACACTTCAGTTGTTTTTAGATGTAGACAATTATCTGTATGAGCCTAACAGCATTTTTAATTAGATGAATAGGGAACTACATGTGGTAATTTTATTACCCAGATGGTCTGGATTTAGTGGCCTTAAAGAATGAGGCAGTGTAAAAGTGCCCCTTTTGTCTTTCAGAAATGTTAATCTGCGAAGCAGTTTTCTTTGAGAGAGCTTTTTGAATGTTACTTCACAGACAAATAACACCAAAAGTAACGGCTGCTTTATGTGGTTGGCTTTGGTCATTTTTGTAGAACTTAAAATCACATTAAAAGCCCCAACCAAACAGAAAAGCCAACTTGGTAAATTTCCTGTTCATATCTTGTAATTACACGGTGTGACTTGCCCTGTCTCCTATATCTCCCTGTATTGGGGGAATAGTACTTGCATGTCTGAGGATGGTAGTTTGGGATGACTAGCTTAAAAAGAAGCTGAAGCTGTTGATGAGCTTGCATTTTGTATTTTTAAGATGCTTAAGACGTCATCTAAAACAGCACAGAAAGAAAGAGTAATACATATTAACCTATGTCACATTGCATAGGAATCTCCAAGTTACATCAAGTAGTCATTACGTTCAAGGGTATATGAATAAATAGGATTTTATTTTCTTGAGTAATGACTTCTTATTGCATCATTTCTCTGCTACGTAATGTAGCTTGGCAAGATAGGAAATGACCTGTTGGAATTTAAATTTTGTGTTGCTTTGTGAAGTGTAATTATGAGATGGACTAGGAATAGGACTAATTCATTTGAAATAACATCTCTTCTGATAGCAGGATGAGGGTTTGTTAGGGATTTCAGTTGTCCTTCACCACTGATGTTAGTTTCACTGGCATAAAGGCTAATTTATCCTTAAGCACCTTCCTCATCCATATCCTACTAGTGGTAGAGGGATGATGCTGCAGAAAGATGTCACAAGGGATTCCTTGCTTCTGCTCTGCTTCTGGACTTCCTTTTTGATATCACAGAACTGTTTTTTCACCTGTAGTCCCAGCAGCTGACACTTACATGTAGGGAGCATCTACTGTTGCTGCTTTCTGCTGACGGTAGCTTTAATGCTCCCTTCTCACCATTCCCCATCTCCTTTCTCTATCAGCAGCTTATTCTAAAATGAGTGATCTGTCTGCTGAGTCGCTGGTTGCATACAGTAATGCTTGTAATATGCTGGGTACTTTGAACATTTATCTGTCACTTAGGGCCTCACTTAGGATTCCTCCTGCCTTGCTGCCTAGGTGGGTTTCCTCATGGTGGATGTTAACTGTTCCTTTGGTGCTGAAAATACAGCTCTTGACTGCTGTGTCTTGTCACTGTGGCTTGTTTTCCTTAAACATCTTTTCAAATACTGGAACCAGACACTCTTTGTTGTGTTTATGTCCGTCCTTCATCATTCCAAGAGTGTTTGCCCATTGTAGGGCAGTGTTTGCAGGCTGACCAACACAAGCCCATTCATCTTTCCTAGTACCATCCCTGCAATCACTGTAGCTTGTGTTATCTTTTGCCTTGCAGCAGCTTTTCCAGAGCCAGCAGGAGCCCAGTGGTGCAGGAGCCCACTCTGGCCTCTTGCTTAACCCTCGTGGCATTGTTCATTCAGATTTTAAATGCACCACCATGAAAAGCTCTTTGCATCAGACACCCTGTATTTCTTTGTACTTGAAATGCCAAGCATGCCTTCTGAGTGATGTTAATGATTATGGATGTATATCAAAAAATACCTCCTCCTGATCTTTTTGCAGTGCGCTCTGTTGCAAACAGTGACCCATGGTGTAGATGTAGTCCTTGTGTTACCAGAGAAGGCCAGGTAGTTAAAAATAGTACTCCTTGTATAGTAAGTACCATGAAACTCCGTTGTATAGCAGACCTATCTTACAGTTCTGAAGAACAGGAACAATGGGATGTCAAGATAAGTGCATGGTAGCATCTGCTACAGTAAGTGTGTGTTTGTGGAAATGCTTATCTGATTCCAAGTTAATTTAATCGAACCTGACAATAGGAGATAGTGGTGTGTGCCAGTATGTTAAGTATGGCTTGTATTTGCAATTGTAACTCAGAGAAGAGATTTGCCAGAACAAGCCTTGGTGAACTACAGATACAGCGTAGCAGAGCCAGTGAGCGTAGCTGAAGCCTGCAGCAAATTCTTCGTTAGGGAAAAACCAGCTTTTAACTACAGAACCTCTGAAGCCTGCCTTGCCTTCTAAGCCTTTATGTAAGTAGAAGCATCTCTTGTACCTTCAGTGTTTTGCTTGCTTAGTGAGTTGTAAGCTACTCCAAAATAAGAACTGGTGCTAATATCTGTAGTTTGGACAAGACATGAAGTGTAGAATCTTTTTTAATGCAGAGGTTGTTAGATGGATGGGTTTGGGTGCTTTCTGGGGGAATAGTGCCGTGAGCAGAGCAATGAGATTTAAAGCTGCTGCTCCTCATAGAGCTGGTGCCTTGCACACAGACAGCATGTTCCAACAAGGTGCTCTGCTGCTGTGGGGATTTAGTTGGTACTGTGCATGGGCATGCTGAAGGACCAGATCTACCTGGTAGCTTGAAATAACACTTTTGACAAAGACGAAGCATGATAACCTCTCTAAAGGTGAGGGGAACTTGCCAAGTTGGTTCTGTTACTGCTTCAAGGTTTTCTTTCTGACATGTTTTCTGATGTCTGAGTTACCAGGCTTTGGGAAAACTGAGGCTCATTATGTGTCAGGGGCTGCTTCAGAACTGCAGATGAGTTATCTTTCTCAAGGTTTTGTAGGTGCTCATAGCTGTGGCTGTTAGAAGCACAGAGGAGTTTCTGCAGCCCACCAGGTAACAGGTTTTAGCAGGCTGTACTTTTTCAGCCAAGATTAATTAAAAAACTCATCTTACTACACTGTACTGCTTGAGCCCAGATAGTGGAAAGAGGCAGTGCTGCTCAGTGCAGTTGTGCTCATTGCCTCCATGGTTTCTTTGGGCAGAAAGCGGTGCCCAGAGGCCCCGTGGAGCTGGAGAATGGGGAGAGTCATGTGGAGGTCTGTGGAGGCCTCTGTTGACAGCTTTGATAGACATTAAATGTTAAAATGTGAAATCTTAGATCTGCTTAAAGTAATCTTTAAGCATTATGTATACGCACAAATATTTCAGTTCTTCAGCTAGTTTGGCAGCATTATTCTCCAAGACACTGAACCTGTATAGTGAGTGAATTCAAAGTGACAAGCTAGAGACATTCCTGCCATTCAGGAGAGGCTTAAGGAATTTCTTATTGGCTAAATTACAAATATGTAGCATTTTGCCCAGCACTGCATGGCAATTTCAACCTGCCTGACCGTGACAAGATTAACACTTTTCCTCCCCCTCCCTGGCAGTAATATTAAGGAAAAAAAAATAGATTAAGAAGTACCAGGCAGAGATGCAAAAGCTTGAAAGAGCAGAAACCAGCCTTACCTTGAATGATTCTGTCTGTCATTGGATTGGTTCCTTAATTAGCCCCATGTCCTTTAACCTCTTGAGAAATAAGTAAGGGATAAATTTGGGGATAAAGACAAAGACGTCCAGAGATTTACCACACACCGCTAGGTAATTCATCAAGGAATGTTGGTAATTAGCCCTGCCTCTTTCCTTTCTGGCTCATTTAATAAAACTAGTTGATTTAAAATAATGCCTGCTGGTTCATTATCAACTACTTTAAGAACCGAGTTATGAACTTGAAACAAAACCCAGCATTGTGTTGTTGATAAAGGACCTGGCAAGTGTGTTTTGCTTTTTGAAAACAAAATAATTCCATCCAACCCCTTTCTTCCCCTCCCCCCCAAGATTATTAAATATTACTTTGCTTTTGGATTACCATTTGCCTTTTAGGGTGTATGTGTTTCTAATGTCTACTACTGAGAGACAGAGAGGAGAAAAACATTCCAAGATCTTGAAGAGGAACATGTCAGCTTGTGTTAAGAAAGCATGGCCTGATGGAATTCAGCTGAAGACTGACTTTACAATAGTAGTAGGCCAGCTGAGGAAATGAGTAGTTGCTTTAACCCTTTATACCCCTGAGATAGGTGCCAGGTTCATGACTGCTCTTAAAAAGAATCAGTTTTAGTAATGCATCTCTATGCTGCTTGTAGTGGGAATTGTCCCCAAACAGAGGACAGAAGACATGGTTTGTCTTTCCTTAGGAAAATATTTATGCAGCATTCTTCAGTTAAAAGTATTATAGAAAGTTTATTTCTTCTTTATAGGTAGAAAGAGCATTACTTGAAAAACTAAATGAGAGGGTCAGACTAGGACTGGATCAACAGACTGCTGTCTTTGCATTTTTCTGGTAGAAGAGCTCTGTACAGTAGCATCCACTTTGGATTTCTTACATCGTCAGTTGCTAGCCAGTGGGTCTGGTTAGGTTTGTCTGTCTGACTTCAAGAGTTAAACGATTGTTACCCTAAATCTTCCTTTAATAATTAATGGCAGACTAGGATTGCAACACTCCTGAAACTGTTGTGGGCTAGAGGAAAAGCAGATTGTGCTAGCATTCTGTTTAGGTGTTGAACCTTGGGCTTGGCAGATCCTGACTCCTTCAGAATGAATCCTTTAGAAGACCTATTGAACCTTTTATAATAGTACCTTTGGGGGCAGTATTGGATATAGTGTTTTAGTACAACTACAGAAAAGCACCTTCCTTGCTCATCTTCTGTGCATCCCCTGGGCTGGTGCTTGTTCTTGGGGAGCTTGTGTTCCACAGCTTTTCGTTGTGACCCAAAAGAACAGAATGCCTGATTTTACATGCTTGGCAGATTGTTAAGCTAAATAATATGGTGATCTTTATAGAATCATTACCCTGCTATTCCTTGGTTCTCAGAGATTCTTTCATCGCCAACTACAAGATTATCTTGATGCTTTTGAACACGCAGGGAGAGTTGGCTTGTGGGATATCAGCTCAGCCCTGCAGGCTGTCCCTAAAAGCACTTCCGTTGGGTGCCAGTTCCACACTAACCATTTTTTTTCTTTTTTTTTTTTGAGACTTGTTAATATACATCTGTAGTTTAATCAGCTTAGACCTATATCCAGTTTTTTGAGTTTGTAATGATGTAGAGCTCAAAATAGAGTATCTTAGATTTTATTTCTTTTTTTTTTTTAATTTAATACCAGTGTTTCAGAATATATAAGCCAAATTAATAATTTGGGTGCCCCACATCATACCCTTATCCTTTCAGCATATTGAAACAATGTTTGTATTGTGGACCTCTGTTATTCAGTGTCTTTGCCTTGCCTAATGATCAGTAGGCTGTGATGTTTCAGTTCTTTGAAAACTCTAGGATAATGTTTCCAACTTAAGCAGTTTTTTCTTCTGAACTTGACCCCAAGCAGCATGCGTTTCAGCATCAATATTACAGTAGTTAAACTAGTACATGAAAAGCTCTAAACAAGCACTGCAGAACCCTTTCAGGAGTCATTCATTGCATTGCACTTTCATAATCTCTCAGCAGATGGCATTGCAGTTTCCAAGAGTGTCTATTGGGAAGGCTTTCAGATACTTGTGAAGTTGCCTTTCTGGACTGTTCCCTTCTGTGATGAATGCTAATAGTCAAGTGACAGCAACTGGCTTTCACACGTTATTCTGATCATGGTGTTTGTATTACTGTGTTTTGTTTCCACCAATTAATGTCTCAGAGATGCCTTTAAGCTTTTAAAAGATTGAATGTGGGAAGTCTGTGGAAGTCTGCTACTAGCATCCCTTTGAAGCAGAAAACCTGTTCAGCAAGTACAGCTTGAATGCTTGGGGGGGGAAGCGAAAATGATAAAACAGGAGTGCATTTTCCACTGAACATTTCCTGTTCTCAAAGCTGTATATGACACAATTGTATTGCAAATGTATTCTCCTCTTTCCTGCTTTGTGCTACAGATCCTGGTTTTTTTTTTCCTTTTTTTTTTTTCTTGTACACAATGTTAGTACTCAGTTTCTTCAGCTAGTTTGGGGCTTAAGCATAGAACTGTGTATACTTAATTGGTAGTATGTTGCACTTGTCTCTAGCCTGGCTTCCAATGTGTGTAGTCATTTTCATTACTTTGTTTCTGACACTGTTGTATCAAAACCTCTTTTTCTTCCCACCTACCTGATAATTTCCAGCTCTTGGAAGTGTCATGTTTCTTTCTTTCTGCTTTTTCCTCAGTATGTATGCTTTCCATTTCTAGTTGCATTTCAGGCTAAAGACCAAGGCCAGGTAAATCAAGCACGTTATGATAGCCTGTACTTGTGTGTTGCTGTTTGCTTTCCATTCTTTCTACGCACGTCATCCCTTTTGCAAGGTGAATGGAAAATCATTTAAAAGAACATATAACAACTTTCCGGAAAAAAATGTAGTAAATGCTTCTGTGTTCAACAATTAATGTGGCTTATACAACCCAGAAGCCATCAGACATCTTCAGGCACCTCATTTACTGAAAGCTCTGGCTTGTGACAACAGAATTCTTGTTCTTGACTTGATTGGGATCAGCATCATCTCAAAACGAACACACTGACATCAGCAGGAATATGTCTTCTGTGTTTAATAACCCACTATGTTTCAAAGAACAATTTTTTTTCTGTCTTGGGGCAATGTAAGTCTTGTGTCTATCCATCTGTCCTCTCCTTTTGAACAATGACATAGATATATCTGCTCACCAAAAGGCATCATAGGGAAAAGGAGCGTGACAGGTTGCTGAGCTGTGGTGGCTTGGGAAGGAGCTGTGTAGCTGTAGCTGGATGGGGCTTTGGATCTCAGAAGCTGCTGAGCACATGGGCATCTTTAAAAGACTCAAGTTCCTTGCTTTAACCTGTAGAAAATCCTCACATCAACTTTCAGGGTATTTTTCCTTCTCTGAGACTAATTTCTTTTTTTATTTCCTAGTTACAGTGAAAGGCCTTCCACTAAATTACTGTATTGAACTACACTTGTGATATTAGAATGATTTCCGTTCTTAATTCAAATCAGAAATGAGCTGTGAATTTGGAAGGAAGTTTGTACATCGAGTGAATGAAAACATTTATGTCAGACTTTGTTCCTAAAAATCACCTGGAAGTTCCTGGTTGAAACAACCAAAACATGGACTTCACAGTTGATAAGGAAGCAGATTTCCTTTTCTTTCCAGAGGAAGAGATAAGCAGGCAACTAGTAGAAGTCCTCTTTCTCAAAACTGGTGGAGCAGAGCTTCTCTTATTGCTGTTACAGCCTCGTGCAGACTGGGACTGTTTTGTTGAAGCTGTGTAGTGCTCTGCTATTGCTACACAAAGTTGGTTCTTCTGTGATTAAATAAAAATTCTTAGAAGTGAGACTTAAGTTAAAAATACAGCAATCATTTTTATTATCATAACTTATTAACTGAAAAATCTTCATTTGAGTGGTCTAATGTTATTTTACTATTTAACTGACTATTGTGTGAAGATTAGGCTTCTTGGAATCCATTTGATATCCATATAAAGATTTGTATCATGTCTATAAAATGCACTTTAAAAGGACTTTAGGGATTCTCACTGGCATGTTTAAAAATGACCCAGTGAAATGTAAAATCTTTTCTCCAACCTGCTAAGTTCTATTTTCATAATAAATAGTACTTTCAGAAAAAAAGTACTTCTGGCTTAAGTTTGAAGTAATATTGAATCCTTGAAGTGTAGCACCAGCTAACAAAATTCTGCTTCCCAGCTCCAACTGAAACAGCAGTCTTCTGAAATACCACGATGGGCTGGGTCTCAAAGAAACAGTTTGTTCAGGGAAGGAGTAAAATGACCTTGAATGAGTCAGCAGTTATGTGCAGCAATTGTAAGCTTTCTAAAAGGAAATGAATCGTGGCCCACAAGCACCATTCGTTGTACAGTAGTTAATGGGCTCCTTTCACATGAAAGTTCATGTATTCCTTAAGGGTTCAGCCTTGCATGTTTGTTGTGTAAAAGGAAAAATAGTATTTAATCACACTACTGTGGCTTTTCAAAAGAGTTTATGCTTTTCTGATGTACTTAGGCTTTTGGAGGGTAGAAGAGTGGTGCCATCTGCTTGGGAGTGCTTCTTGCTAGACAAGTGGTCGCTCTGTGCTAAGCTGCATTTCCTACGGGATTGCTGCTCTGAATTGGCTTTCTGCTTTTCCCAGGGGTGTTTGATGTAAGCAATGAGGGAAATGCTTCCAGACAAGGCTTCTGCTTGAGCTCAGGCTTTTCTCAGGACTGGCCCTTAGAAAACCTTTATCTCTGAGCTTCCACCTTCTCCAGGAATTGCTCTTAATTCCTCTTATCTGCATTGCCTGAAGCTGGTAGGACGAGCTCAGCAGACTGCCTTGACTGAACCCATCCTGATCGCTCAGTGTGATGCAAGCAGAACATTTAGATTCTCTGCTTTGGATGCAGTGTGTACCAGGGAGTAGGGGCAGATAACTGTTAGAGAACCACAGCTAGTCTACCATTGTTTCCTTCTCTAGTGGCTGCAATTCCAGACAAAATGTCTCAGCTAACTATTGCTTCCAGCTGTCTATTAGCAGTAGGCACCAGCTGGAGTAAGGCAGAGGCAGAATTGGTGGCCCTTGATGTGAGCAGCAACCTGCTTTTGCAGTAAATTCCCCATTCTCCCTGCTTATTAGAAGTTTATTTTTATTGATGAATGCTAGTTATGTTTGTGTCAAAGGGAACTAAGCAAGGAGCCCTCCTTCTCTCTAGCCAGGACTAGGAGTTCTGCCTGTGAGACCAGTCTAGAGCTGGTCTGACATGAATGTCTTTGCAATGCTTGTGGTATCCTGAGCCATTTCCCTGCAAAGCCCTGTCTTGCACTGTGTTGCAAATGCACATCAAGCTATAGCGTCCTGGATATTGGCTGTGAGTAGATCTGCTGGTGTCCAACCCTGCTGTTGGCTGTTGTGGATGTACTGGCATCTGCTCTGGTTCCTAGTGCCCTTTAGTTTTCCTCTGTTCAAACTTTGATGTAAAAGAAACACAATTCAGTGTGAGCTTATTTGCATTTTTAAAGCATTAAGATCTCTAAAAAACTATTTTATCTAATAAAGTAGTGATATACTGAAATGGATTTTTTACTTGAAATATAAAAAGAGGTAAGGAAAGTGGGGGGAGAGAGAGAGAGTTAGCATCTAGTTAGTCCATGTCTAATCTCCAATTACATCCATCTAACTGTCCAGGGCCTGCTTGCCTTCTGTTGGGCTGAGTTTCCATCCTGTCTCTTGGGTAGTTAAGACTTATTATCCATCAGTAGTGAAAGGTATTTAATGAAGTACATGAAGTGTTACCTGTATTTTCCAGTGGCAAAAAGTGATGTGTATATTTTTCACATAAACATGGCTTGACTGGAAGATACTATCTCTGTTTCCCCTTGAGACCATAGTTCTGTTCCTGTAATAGCATTTCTAGGGTTAAATTAGTGTGGGTCAAGTGCGGTTTAAAACAGGATTCTTTTGAGACCAAGCCTGGAGGCCCTGGATGTCTCTCTCAAGAGACATTTTGATCTTCTGACAAAACCAATACTTCTGAATTTCTTGGCAATCCTCATTTGCAGCTAACCTTTGGAGATCTGGGCTGATAGCACACACCCGGCTTTGTATCTCATGAATGTGCCTCTCCTGGTGAGCTGTTGACTTGAGCTTTTTTCTTTTCTTTTTTTTTTTTTTTTTTTTTTTTTTTGAAGTTCAGATGAAACCATTGAGAAGAGTTTTCTGTAAACTGGGAAGGTGGAACTTGTGGTGCTGCTTTATAAAATCAGATTCTTGTCCTGTAAGGAGAGTCCTAATGCTGCCACTAGCAGGACTCTGCAGTAGGGCATCAAGAGCTTGCAGGGCTGAAAAGGCTGCTGCTTTTGTAGGGCATGTCTATGTGCTGGAAATGCAGAAGTTTTGGACATCTTTTTTGTATAACATTATTTTCACAGTCTTTAAGTATTCCTACAAGAATATTCTTATCCAACATCTGTTGAAGTAATGCTTCTGACTGCAGTTTCTTGTTACGGTTGGCTAAACAAGGCTAATGACAGCTAGCTGAATTTTTGTCAGAAGATTTCACCTGTTCAGCTGATTGTGCTGCAAGTTCTCCTTCCTTTGGCCTGAGCAAGGGTCACTTCTGTGGACAAGAGCTTCTCATTTCACAGTGTAACTAATTATTTATCTACCATATGTGAAATAACACAAGGAGAAGAGTTTTCAACAGCTCATGTCTGCAAGACATGGAGAGACAGGTGTGGGGAAGGTTACAAAAGTAGCTGGATGTTTTTTTTTTTTGTCGTTATAAAATAGATCATGATGCTATATCTCTTACATATGCCAGGCTTGATCTTTAAAGGTCTGAAATGCTGTTGTCCTTTAGCAGAGGCTCATTCAATAGTCTTTCTTCTTCCTGGGAGCCAGGAGATAACTACCATCTGGCTGTTATGAGAAGAAGTTCATGGAATATAGAGGTGAGGTCACGCAATGTAGTGGCTCTTTGCCATAAATACATCTTTGTGATACAAAAGTATTATGGCAGGATTCCTTTAGCTAAGAATGAACAAAACCCCCATATTTCACTATGGTTTAAAATTAGAGTGCAATAAACATGCATAATTTCTTACTCATGTTACCTTTAATCTCTTGTTAGAGCTGGCATCACAGTAGGCACACCTTCTCTGTGAGTGAGATGTCAGGAAATAAGATGTGTAATATTGTTTAATGGAAGTGTCAGGGACACAAGCACTCTGCTGCCTTGGAAAAGTAATGTTGACAGCGCAGGTTTTCAGTTTTGATGCTCTATGGCATCAACTTGGCTGGTTGGGTTAATTTTCTCCTCTGGAGCGGTGCCTTGCCTCTCAGTAAGGCCTGCACACACCTTTGTGGCTTGCCAAAGTAGCAGAAAAATGCCAATTTTGGTATTTAGCAGAATGCTTCAGATCACAGCCAGCTGAGTTTGCATGAAGGTGACTTGGATTGTCTTACATTACTGAGCGTGATGATTGAGCACTCTGAGCTACTGAAGCTGTTTTATTACAACCCAGTAGATTTTAATACAGCCATAAATAACATCGCACCTCATTGAACAGAGGGATAAAAATCAAGCAGTTCAGTGCTAAGCCCGCTTGCATTTCCTTCACTTATATGAAGTCAGCTATTTTTTTTAATAATTTTAGACTATTTCCCATGATCATATTAGTAGTGTGAATAAGTGGATGCATTTAGACTGCTTTATTCTTTGGCTTATTCAAGCCTTTCATACTGGGGCTGCCATGAGACATCGTAGGCTGTAGGCAAAGTTTTATAGAGCCCAGTAGAGTCTTTCTAATTCTTTATTAACTGTGACATGTAGAATCTCAGGGCAGTTTATCAAACAAAACCGTTTTGAATTAACAAAATCTTCATTCTCTTGCTAAGTTTTTCTCATGGCACTGTCATAAAGCAGATAGTCTGCAAATGAGCGCCTTCTAAAACAAGTGTTCTTTGTGCTGTGTAGCAGCATGGTGCTAAGCGATTTGTTAAAAGAAGTGGTCCTTTCAGAATTATTATGCAAGTTTCAAAAGGAAGGTTTTCCAGTTAACGGTATAGGCCCGACACCGCATGCTCTGTTCAGTGTTTGTTACCTTCAGTGTTTTGTTTTCTGATATTGATCGTGATTAGTGACATGCTCTCGATATCTGCTTTGTAAGTGACCTTGAGAGCATGCTGCCAGTCCCTGAAATTGTCAGCAATGAGTGTAGCTTCACCTAGATCACCTTTACCTGTGTGTAACAAGTGGAGATCTCCTGATGCGCAGTGTGTCTCCAGAGCAGGTTTTCCCTATTGAATATAATAAATGAAGAGTTGTGTGTGAGCTTACGAATAACTTCTATTCAAAAAAAGAGGAAGATACAAGTATGATTTTCCTTGTGGCTTTTGGCTGTTAAATAAGTTTTGATCTCGTGCCATCTTTATATCTCTCTCCCTATCTTGAATTCCTTTGATGAATGTTGAGATGATGCAAGTAAATACTTAGGTAGCCCATGGGCAGTATTCTGAACATCACTTCATTCTTATAAGCTAGATTTGTGGATTTATAAGACCTTTAAATCAAGCACATTCCTTGTTTAACCTCAAAGAGCTGAAGATAATGATCCTCAAACTGGAAAGTTATCTTGGCTTGAAACTGCATCTTGTAGGCTATTAAACGGAGCAACTTTTCACAAACCTTATAGCAAACTCATGAGACTCGTGTTGAGGGTATGAAGTTTCTAGAAAGCAGTGTTGCTATGTGACAACTGTAGGTGATGGGTGGATGGTTGGACTGGGTTGGGTGATCCTGTGGGTCTTTTCCAACCTTGGTGATTCTATGATTCTATGTTTGTTTTGTATTTTCTTGCTATCATGTACTGTTTGAGCAAAATTAACTGTTTTAGCTTCAGTTTCACCTGTGTAAACTCAGTGTTGCACGATACATGTTAAGTCCATGCACAGACTAAGTAGATTTACTGGATTAAAATTTGTCATGTTTACAGCTGGTCAACCTTAGCAGAACAGGGCCTGTAGGGAAGTGCTTCTTCATACCTGTGCAGAATGTTTCCTCACAGCATTCTGGGATTTGAGACTGATGTTCTTCCTTTTGTTTGTCTTAAATGCATGCTATCCCACCTGTGGGTTTTAGAGTTCCATCCAGGATCTCTGAATTGCTTGTACATACAAATGTTCATAGCTTTAAGTTATGTTTTGGTTTGTCAAGATACAGCTAAGGAGAAGAGTCGCAATTCTGCATTTCTTCCCTGCCCTGAGAAGTGCAGTAGAATTAAGCAGTTTAAAGACTTGCAGTAAACAAGAAACCTGGGAGTGCACTGCTGGGGTTTGCAGGTCTAGCAGGGGTTACTGGGGGCTGGAGGGGGGATGGAGTCAGTAACTGCAGTGCCATGTAACTTGATAGTCTTGTTCAGGTTCTAAATATGTGACTGCAGGTTATAGCTGGCACTGTGCTTGGCAACCTTAGGAAGAAGATAAAGTTAGACAAACATTTTAACCTCTCTGAAGTGACTCTCTCAAGTCAATAGCAAACTATGTTAGTGGTCCAGATAAATCTTACATTGGTCCTGCTGTTCAAAGGGTGGACGATATTGCTTTGGCTATGAAAGGCTTTCCAAGATAAACTAGGAGCAGAGGTGGTTTCAGACCATCTGTACTGGCTTTGGGGCAGCTGAAATATCTAGTCCTATTGTTCTGCTTCCTTGTGAGCTCGTGTCCTACAGGTCGTGCAAGAGAGCTTATGGAGCAGCTTTGTGCCTATCCCTTTGTGTAGGGGAATCTTTCACACCCTAATGTGAGCAGCAAGCAATGTCAAAGACTCCAGTGCAGGAAGGCAGAAATGGATGTAGATTTAAAGTGCTTGAATCCCATTATTTTTGTCTTTACCTCGGCAGTAATTGAAGCTTGCTTTTCAGATGCCGTCTTGTGGCTGATACTGTTTTCTGTTAGTCATAAAGCATTTACACTCCAGAGCACCTGGTGTATGCGAAACCTATTGGTGTCTGGCATTTGATGGAGTCAATTATTTGTCTGTCTTGAAGTGTAAAGTAGTTTTTGGTTCCTTATTAGTAAAGTATATAAAATAAAAATATATGGCACATACACCTGGAAGTAAGCAGCAGAAATGTTTGTTTCCTATCAGAAAACTGTTGCCGTTCAAAGATGAGGTTCTGTCTGAAGCCCACATTTGTGAAATGGCAGCTAGCATGTCACTAACCTGCAAATTATATCAATTCCTGTTGTCTTAAGCAGATTGGTTAACCTCTCTAATTTTTTTTAGATAATGTTGTCATGTGCTTCTATATCTAAAGCACATTTTTTAAATACTAATCCACAGAATACTTTGTTCTTTTCATCTGCTTCCATGCCTTTCCCTTGGAGGAAAATGTCACATTACACAGAGGAATTTTTGGTGATGGGCAAAACAACTCCCAGTTCATTCTGGACAATGTGCCTTTTCATTTTTATAACTATGTGTTAGAAGATATCTATTGGATGCACTTAGATTGCAATCATACTGCTGGATCTGAAAGTCTTTTTGTACCTGCCTTGGGTTTTCGTGTTCGGAGGGGTTTATTGGATGATTTAAGTAGCCGGAGGGTCTTATTAAGCATTATTTGATGTCATTTCTTTGCATTGACTACATCCTAAGATAAAATACTCTTTTTGCCTGTTGTTCTCCAGTTAATAAAAGTAACTCGTCAGGTTTCTTTTCTTCATGGGCTTTCTGGTCTGTATTCGTCTAGTCACTGTACCTGAGTTATTGACTGAAAGAAAGGGAGCAAATATTCCCTAAAAAGATGGGGGGAATGGTAGAGCAGCAGCCAAGGAAGTTATTAAATAGATTTATCTGTTTCTGAATTCTCAGTGGGGAATTTCTCTATGGGGAATAATGTGTACTGCAATACCACCAACTGTGTTTTGATTATATTTCAGGTGAGGTAGCTGTTTCATCTTGGAGGAGTGATAAGGTTTCCAAAAGCAAGAGGGCTGAACTTCTAATGTGAAGCTACTTTAGAATGCTGTGTCATTAAAGGGAAAGAAGTGAAGCTGTTGCTATACATTTGAATGCTGTGTGTGGGAAGATGTCTTTGGGGGTTGTCTTGCTGGTTATTTGAGTTTTGGAGCCAGATAGTGTAAGAGTTCTTCCTGGTATTTCAGTGAAACCCATGATCAATATTTTAAGGAAATAATTGAAGTTGTATCTGGTATAGAAGATTTCAGCAGATCAATCAGTGGTGGATGTTGCTTGCAGAATATTGAACCTGGATTAGAAAACTAAAGGAGAAGTTGACTTAAGCGCTACAAGAAAATCCACAGGAATGGTTATGCATGTTTAAGACTAATTTACCAGCTGCTCAAAATCAAGTTAACCAAGTATACATGCTTTGACAGTAAAATGGAATCATCTTAATGCAAGAGGCACTGATTGTTCTCCTGCTGCTCTCCTCAGTCTTTTTCCCACGTGAAATGATAGGCACCTGTTAGGACAGCTTTCTGTTTTTATTCATGGTGCTTGAAAAGTGTTCACTGCTGTTGGTTTTTTTTGTCATCTCCAAATGTGATGGGTCAAAGCAGCTTTAAAAAGTAACTTTAAAGGGCTGGCCCAGCATGTTGAGCTGGCTTTTGGGTTCAGTGGGCCTAGCTGAAGCCTGTAGCTCTTACAAAACATGCTGCTGGCTGTGGTTTTAGATAATTTTTCTTTGTGTACCATTAATTGTTAAACGATGCAGAATTTTAACCTTTTTTAAAAATCCCATGACATTTAGCTGTCTAAGCAACAAAAAGTTCTATTGAAGAGAGAAAACTGACCAAAAAGTATTTTATTTGTGATTATTAACTGAAAGTCCTAAGGCAATTTACTTGAAACAAATGGTCTTTTAATTTTAAAAAAATAATAAAATGAAGAAGTGGGGATGAGGGGGAAAATTCTTCCTCTCACTTGGTTATCTGTCTCCTCTAAATCTCCGCTATGTTCCTGTGCCCAAGCCTGTCTCTACGTAAATGAAGCATTAAGTGGTTTGGCTTTGCTCCCACAAAAAGGTTCAGTGGTGGTTTTGATGAAGGATCTTCTCATGTGTGTGACTCAGGCGACTCAGATGTGCTCCTTCCCTGCTTGTGGGGCACCAGGGAGATGTAAGGCATCCCGGCAGATTACTGGGAGTCTCTTGCAGATGTATCTCACCAGCTGAGAGCTCGGAATCTGCAGCTTTGCTGCTTAATTCCTGTTTTGGATTTTAACAGTCTGCTCTTAAGAATGGGTGTTGTGTCCTAGCTCAAATCAGCAAGGCCTGAACTCTACTGAAACACTTCTGCTGGATGAGCTATGCCCAAACGTTGTGCCCTAGGTCTCAGTGTGGGCCTGGCCAGGTGCTTTTTGGCACAGGGACTGAGGGCAGAGGGTTGCATTATCAGCCATCAGAACCAGGGAGATTAAAGGAGGAGAAAAGCAAGAGGTGACAGAGGAAGGCCTGGGGCACAGCCTGCTAAAACAAACAAAGAAAAATAAACGTGCATTCTTCTGTTGGTTGAGATCTGGATCTTGGAATTTTTCTGGCCCTTCTCCTGGGAGCATGAGTGATGCAGGGAAGTTTTGTTCTGTAGTCACCCAGGCAGGGGGAGAGCGCAAGTGATGTCTGATGCTGATGGAGGAAAAGGACTGTGCAAATGCTGTCAGATGAGCAGGGCCCACTGTCAAAGTAATACATTCTAAGTTACGAGTTACAAAAATTAACTCATTTACTGGAACTTAATTTTTCATCTTCAGAGTAGATAAAGTGAAAAACAGATTTATCGGGGTAGCATAACTCTTTCTGGTGGTGATAGGAAAATTGATTATATAGCTGGGGACCAACAAAGCGAGTACTGTACTTATCACAGCAGACTCGTGTATTGTGCTGCATTGCGATTTACTGCAACAAATCAGATTAAGCTCTCCAGAAACACTATCTTGAGTATGCTTCACTGTGCAGCAGACTTTGGAAAATAACTCAAGTAGAGCAACTTCAGGCGCGTGTGCTTTAGCACAGTGCTTCTGTGGGGTATAAAGGATAAGAAAGGGCTGGAAGGTGCTGGGACTGGACTCAGTGACCCTCAGCGATCCTTATGGGTTCCTTCCAACTCAGGGTGCTTATGATTGTGGGCAGTAATGGGGCAGTGTGGATGAAGGTGTATCCGGGACGTGCTTGTTGTTAGCTGCTCCTAAACTGGGAAACCTCTTCCAGCTGTATGATAAGATGGAGTTAATGTGGATGATAAGGGAGGCTGAAGAAGTGGCTCAGCACCTTGAAATCCTTCTGCTGAGCTGCAGGTCCTGTGTGAAGCTGGGTAATAGGTGGCCCTGGCTCCAGGCTGAGGACAGGGCTGTGCAGCCCCACAGCTTTGACCAGTGTGCCCCATGGCCGGTGGGTGTGTGGTTGGCTCGTGGGGTTTGTTCAGTTGTTTCCTCCTCTGTCTTTCCTTACTACTTTCCTTAAAAACTTTTAACCTTAGTGCTAAAGAAAAATACCATTGTCTATTAGTATGACTGGAACGAAAGATGAATTGCAAATTAGCCTTGAGCAAACTGTCAGTCTGACTTTGACAGCCCATCACTTAAAAGGTCCTTTTATGTTTATGAAAAAGCATGACGTCAAAGTCAGGGGAAAAAATACCAATACTTGGGGCTAAACTTGCATGGCTCCAAGAAGAGCCCTTGTGAACTGTTTGTTTCTCTACATGCGTGGCTAATTAGCATAGGTTACTTTAAGTCTGGGCAGTGGCATTCAAGTGCTTCTGGTCTGGGGCAGCTTTTTCATGGTACTTCCATCCATGAGTCTCTGACTGGAGTAGCATAAAGGAAAGGATACTGCAGTCACTTCTCTCACAACCGTATAAGTATTATGCTGGAAATGCTTGAGTATAATCATTATCAGGTGAGTTGTTATTTGCAGACTTACTTTAAAACCTGTTGCTAAGAAGGCTTAAATATACAGGAAATCCTTTTCCTCTGATGTTTAGTATGCTTTATTTAATTTCTTCCACAAAAATGAATGGGGGACATACGTGGTTGGTTGTAATGGCAATAGAAGTCGTTTTAATAGACCTCTTCAAAACAAAAAACATTTCAGAGTATTATTATAACTTAGTTTCTCTACCTTTTGATACAGCAGTGAGTGATAAAAGAAACATGATAGTGTTTCCAAGATATGGGTGAAATATTTTGCATGAAAAATAAATGACCTTTCTTGCTCACTTAAGGTGAATGAGAATAGTTCATTGTGATAGATATATTTACAAATATAAATTATGAAATATTTTATATTATGCTTGATTTGACCTGAGACGCATCTTGTCTTGCGTTGTATTTGTATAATGTGTTGTTAAGTAGACTGTCTTATTTATATATGATCTAGGCTATATATCTGAGATGTGAATAATCTGGAGCCAAAAAGGTGGCCTATTCTTCTTTTTTTCCAAATAATGCATTTGATATTAAAAAAAAAAGTAAACTAAATAATGTAATTTGTTCTTTAGTTCAAATCTGATAAGAGATAGCAATTGATCCAATTTGGTTTTAGTTGGTGGCTATCAACAAGTAAAACGAGTCCTGCTATGCTACTTATTTCTCCATATTTGTGTAAAAATAAAGTGTCACGTATCTGAAGGTCTAAACAGAAGTGCTGTTCTGGAGTGTCTGTGTAAACTAGAAAGCCCAAGCATGGATTTCAGGTGATAAATCTTGTTATGTAGAAGAGTAATTGGAACTTGTTGGTTTACCGTTAAGACAGTTATTAAAACATTATCTCATAAACTCATTCTTTGCCACTGAATGTGAATTAGCAAAGTGCTGAGTTCCTTTGAACAGTACAGGTTTGTACTTTGAGTCAAATGCTACTGGGCTGGTGTATGTCACAAACATATAGCCCAGCTTGGTTCCACGTGGAATTACGTTGTAAAACAATAAAGCCCTCTTAACTCCTGTCGTATAGGTGCAGACTCACCTTGAGAATCCAACCAAATACCATATTCAGCAAGCTCAGCGGCAGCAGGTAAAGCAGTACCTCTCTACCACTCTAGCAAATAAACACGCCAACCAAGCCCTGAGCTTGCCATGTCCAAACCAGCCCGGTGATCATGTCATGCCGCCTGGAACTGGAAGCAGTGCGCCCAACAGTCCGATGGCTATGCTCACCCTCAACTCCAACTGTGAAAAAGAGGTAATACGCTCTCATTGTGTGTATTGTTCTCTGAAATGGAATCGCGTTCTGCCTTCTTTCTGTTTCGAACCGTATTTGCGCATCGTTAAGTTACGTTTGGCTTATTTTCTGAACTGTTTCACTTGAAAATGCAATTACTACTTCTCTGTCTCCCTGATGGATATATTTGTATACAATGCTTGGGCAGAAAAATTGTCTGTAACTTCCTCCTCTGTGAACTATTTTATCTAGTTTATGCTTATTAAAACTTCAGTCTTTTTCTTCTCGCTTGCTTGATGCACACAGTGAATAATTGATTTTTGGAGAGTACAAAGCAGTTTTGTAAGCTGTAGCTTTCTGGGATAATGTTATTTATGGCTCATTCAGTACAGAGAGAGCAAAGAGCATAACAAATAATTACTGAAAAATTCAGATTTTTTTCGGGGGGGACATTTTTTAAGAGTTTTTAGAAGTTTTTGCAGTAAAACCTGAACAAGTCTCTTGCTTAGCTGGAATGCCAGATGATCTTGGCTAATGTATCCTTAGATGTTGCTGATTTGCTGTTTTGATGCTCAGTGCTGCAAGTGTGAGACTTCTCTAGCCTATGCACAGAAGTCATTCTCCATCTTAATCTTTGCTGGCAAAAACTTAAGTGGATCTTTTATGTGCTCAGGAGCAGAAGGAAGGTTATGTGAAAGATAACAGCAGTTAAAAGAGACAAGAGTCATGTTAATAATTTCGCATCTTGACAAACAAGAGAGAATTGTACAGCTGTCCTTGTCCCCAAGCCTTTATGCCGGAGTTTTAATACAGATGCACTCTGTGCTAAAGGAAAATGTTATTCAGCTTATAAAAACAGCTATTGCAAAATTTTCACACGTGCAAGAGAATGTACTTGTGCTCCATAGCTTCAAAAGAAAAGAAAATCAAAGTTCCATCTCGGTTGTACCCAACTATTTTTTTTCTCAAGTTATTTACAGCTTTGCTTTACTGTGTCATCAGGCCCATGTGTGCATGACAACATTTAAATTGCGCTCTTTTTGGGACTGAGACTGTGCCATGAACTCAGATCCATGCTTTGCTTTTTTTTCTTTTTTTTCCTTTTTATTTCTGCAGGGATTTTATAAATTTGAAGAGCAAAGCAGGGTCGAGAGTGAGTGCCCGGCTCTGAATACCCACTCACGAGCATCATGCATGCAGGTACTGGATGACACAGGACTTGGAGCACTGAACACTTTCTGATGACAATGTTTATTTGAAGTGATAAATAGTAAACCTGCCCAGTAATGTTTTTAAGAAGTTGAATGTAAAACAACAGAAAAGCCATTCTTAAATTATAAATCTGCTGTTTCCTTGCATATTAGCATCAACAACCTGAAAAAGCTTAATGCTTTTCTAGAACTGTAATGCTACAGCAGAATAACAGTATCAAGCATGCTTTAGGATCTTATTTCAGGAAGCCTTTCTAAATCAATTTTCCTAAAACTGCATGTGTGTGTTGCTGCCTTGATTGTTTGAAAGACCCCATTTCTGTGTAATTTATGCACTTATGGGGGGAGAAAACAGAAACTGCTTTAATCCGTCTGTGATAAGTTGTCTTTTTTTTTTACTTCTTATTTTTAATTATTATTTTGAGCAGAATGGTTTTTATTCTAGTTACAAGACTTCAGACGGGGCTGTGCATATCGATTCTCTTCTTACTCTCACTTCCAGCCAGTGTTATTCATTCTTGACCATACCTTCTTGAGCTGAGTTGAAAATCCCCTAAACTAATATTTTGATCATCAGTTTTGCTTGTTTTGTTTTTTATTGTCACTTAAGCTACTTTTTCTGTAGAGAGAAAAAAGAAATAGGCAATCTGTAAGACAACTCAGAGCATCTAAGCGGGTGCTTGGAGGACAGAGTTCCTCCAGACTGTGTAGGATCTTGCAGAACAATCTTCCCGAGGATTGCTTGCACCACATAGAATCACCACTGGGCTGCTCTTGGATGGTGCTTCCTGGGAGGGTGAATTAGATCAAATAGACGCCACTGTTGAAGAAGGAGCAGCCTTTCATCAGCAAACCCTAGTTTGGTTTCCTTCCCCCTGAAGATATTGGGCTCGAGCATTGCTGTCTGTACACAGGTTTTTACCCCACACTTTGGCTGAGACCAAAGGTGGGCAGGCAGAGCTGGAGCCCTGTGTTTGGCGATGAGAAAGTGCTGGGACTTGTACACAATCAGGGAAGAGTGTTTCACGCTCTGTATGACTCACATGGGCAGCAATATTCTGTGCTTTTCCTGGTAGGAACAGCTTGTATAATAATCTAGTAACTGCTGATTGGAGACATGGGTTAAATCATGGAAGCCTCAAGCTTTGTCGTGGTCTGGCTCCCTGGCTGGATAGTGGGATTGGATTTGGAGTATAGCAGAGCGGCAGAAACCTTCTCTACTTTGGCCCAAACTGCAGAGAAGCAGCACGTTGCTGAAGTGCTTCATTGGACCTTTTTTATCTTATCGGTTAACGATTTTGTAAGTTTTATTGTTTTTATATAACTTTTATTTTTTCATTGTTCCCCTTTCCTGCTGCAGATGGATGATGTGATTGATGACATAATTAGTCTGGAATCAAGTTACAATGAAGAAATCCTTGGCTTGATGGACCCAGCCTTGCAAATGGCAAATACGGTACAATGGTCCTTTCCTTTTGCTTTCCCTGTTAAGCCTAGCTGCTGCTCCTGAAGAGAATGCAAAACTAGTGTAACTTTTTTTCCTCCTAACAACTGAGTAGTAGTTATCATGCTGTCCTATAACGAGATCTTCTTTGAGAATATTAACATACACAGTTGCAGTGAAAAACATGAGTTTAAAAATACAGGCTGAAGTCAGGAAGAGGGAATACGAACGGCAATTTTGTTTTTCTTATTTGAAATTCAAGTTAGTCAGTGAGAAGATTGTTAGTTCAATTCACTCCACTGCTACAGAAATAAGCTTATACCCACTGATGTTAATGGATGTGTTAATGGACATCAAGGGTGGTTTCAGAAAGTCTAGAAGGAACCTCTGGTGCCCCAGGTTTCCTTATCTTGCTACATGAATGTAAGAAATTGAATACTACACTTAAGCATGTTTTAGCATCCTTGTCCAAACCTGTTGTCTGCAACTGTGAAGCTTCAAGATCATATCCCTAGCATAGCTTGATTCCAAGTGGGGAGAAGACCCTACTTAGGTAACAACAAAGCTGGTACAAAATTCAAACAGAAAAAGAACAAACGAGCAACAAAAAAGGCAAAAAACCAACCAACCAAACAAACAAAAAAACCCCTCAAAACAAACCAAAGGTGAAGGAATAAAGCTTAAAAATTGAACAGGGGAGGAAGGGGCGTAGGAAGCCTGGGACAAAAGGCAAGAGCGCTGAGATGTGCAGGTTGGTGAGCAAGGGAGGGCGGCATGCTGCCTCCGAGTTGCCATTTCTGTTTGCTGTTTCACATTGCTGCAAGCATTAACATAATCGTACTTCTGGCATAATCTTATTTTGATCTTTTGTGGAGGGTAGCTCTAGTAAATTTTTTGCCTTCAGCTTAAGTGCTGTTAGATCTGGCTGAGTAGATGTCTGCCAGCGCTGGCGTCTGGTTCTTTTTTATCTAGTGCCAAAATTTACAGCTTACCACATAGCATCAATTTAGCAACACAGATTTACATTTGCTGACAGTACTTGTCTGATGTCATATAGCCTAGTGCCATGCTCCCACAGATTCCCACAGCCCTCTTGGGGGCATGGGGCATACTGCAGGAAACGGCCCACCAGTCTCCTTCATTAAACAGTGCCCTTTGAGTGGACTGAGAAATAACTGCTGTGTCCTGCTGGAGAGAAGAACTTTAATTTAAGATGACTTCAAAAGAGCATAAGTGCAGGCATTTGAGAGGAAAACTTAAAAACCCATGAAAAGGAGAAATTTTCAAGATGCCCGTTATTTTCTCTAAGGGTTTGGGTTCGTCTGCAGTCCTTTCTCTGAAGTTCCACTGGATTGGGACCCGTTAAATGAGAGGAGACTCAGACTTCTTTGTGCTTCTCTTCCTTTCCCATTTTACAGGGACTTCAGCAGTGGTTCTTTGCTTCCAGAATAACGCATAGCAGCATTCGGTGCCAGGAGCCCATGTAGTCAGGATTTTGGATAGTCGTACATTTTACCTTCATGCTGCATGATGGCAAACATTATAAAGACTTTCTGATCTGTATTTGTTTTATGTTTTTGCCAGTCTACATGTAAGTTTGCTATCAGATTGTTTATCTCTTCTGTTGCCAACCTTTTCATTCTTAGAGGAGTTGCCAGTCCATTTAAAAGAAGTTAAAGTGACTTTTAAACTAGAACTACTCAAGTTGTTTAAATTAGCTAGGAGCAGTATTGTGCTTTCCATTTAAATTAATTAGTCTTTCAGAAATTGTTAATGTGATGTGGATGTAAAGAAAGGATATGTAATAGCGAAACTAAATATACTAATACGCTTAAACTTCTGGATTAAAAAAAAAAAGCATATTTCAGTCCTGAATTAACCTGGTACCAATCCTGAAGCAATGGAAATAGAGCCATGTTTCTGAACAATAGGTATGGGGAAAAAAATAAACCTGATGTAACAATCACTTTTCTTTTGGAATAGGATTTAGCCCTTAAAACACACAATATTTTACTAATGAGGAATAAATTTCTGTAGACTGAGCTAAGCAGAGGTAGAAAAAAAATCAAGAGGAAATGGTCTAAAGAGATGCAACCTATAAATAGCTGTGCTGAGACTGCAACAAAGGCTGCTGTTGTTCTGTAACCAACAAAGGATGAAAGGACTGGTTTGTTGCATTTGGTAACAGTACTTAATTGATAAGCAAAATCAGGGGTTTATGTGTAGAACAAGCTGAGGGACGTTTCCAAGTACCTCTTAATTGAAGAGGACTCATTGCAATAAACTGCCTATGGATGTATTTGTAAACTTCAGTACTGGGTCACAGGTTAACCAGCTTTGCCTCTATGGTGAAAGGTGTCACTGAATGGTCACTGGTTTTGCTGAGGGGGTTTTCTACTTAGCAATTCAATTACTAAGTCACATCTAGGTAATGTATAAAGTACTTGCATATATCGAGTTGAAATGGCAGCTTGTTCATCTAGCTGATAACTTCTAGCAGAAAGTCTTGCAAGTGCATGCTGCTTCACTTCTAAATGTGACTTCTCTGTAGAAGCTGAACCCCAAAAGTAGCAGAGTCATGTTTCAGGCACTGTCACTGAGCAATTGCTTGTAGATAATTGAGGGAACAACGCTCTACACCCTGGCTAACAGACTCCTTCCAGTGAACCTTACACAAAAATCTAATGCGGTGTTAACAACTATGATGCTTTCACAGGGAAATCATAAACCTCTTGGAGCATGCAGGGTCCATCTTGCGTCAAGTCAAGCAGCTTGGTGACCTTGATTGTTCTCCATGCTTCATTATAACCTGACTGCTTTACCCAGGGTTTGAGATGCTAATTTCCATTTTTTTTTTTTCAATGGAATCTTTTTTCTCCTGAAATTCCTAATTAGATTTCACGCCTTGATCTGAACTTCAAGTTCTGGGCCTATAAACAAGTCCTTTGTGCTCTCATCATACTTAAGAGCATGAACAGAAAAAATACATCCAAGTCAGAAGGCTCTATGGTGCTGTTGCTGCTCCTCTGTCACAGATGTATAGAGGGATCAAAAGATATGAGGGTGAGCCTTGTAGAGCAGCAAGTGAGATTACGGTTGCAGTGGCATTAATGCAGATGTGCCACAGCTAGGAAGGACCATTATGAAGGACAGCTGGGACCTTAGATTTATTTGCTGTGTTTTTAATACACAATTCTGTATTACATTCAGAAGATAAGGGGAGCTCATGGATTTGTAGCACTAGATCTTGGTGAGAATTCAGGTGCATTTTCCCTGTGTCACCTACAGAGTCAGCCAGAGGACTTCATTTTTGCTGTTGACCACTGTCTGCTTAGGATTGGTCTCAGCAAATCTCAGCGTGCCTTCTAGGTGATGGTACTTTAATGAATTCATATCAGCTTTGTTTCTTATGGTAGCTCTAGATAGCAGATAAATTTTATGTCTCGGTCTGTCAAGGACTGTCAGTGGGAGTTTAATAGTCTATGCTGTGACTCACTCCATTGTATTCCACAGCGTTATTTACATGGGTGTAAAGTTAATAGTCTAATCTGTGCAGGATCAGTGTCTCAGAGGGACTGCTTTTCTTTGCAGCAAAGATAGGTGTTGCCACTCAGATAAGATATGAAAATGTTTTACACCTGTCTTCTCAAAAGCTAGTTTGAAAACAAAGAGTAGACAGGTAAAATAATCCACTCAGGATAAGTGTAAATTTCTTTAGGTTTACATTTGAATGGAAAGGGGTAATTCCGATCAGTATTATTGGAATGATTTCTTAGTGTTTCTTCATAAATCTCTTTGCTCAAACATTCCTAAATACGAAAAATGAAATGAGTGAGTGAAGAAACGTAATGTCAGAATCATCTCCTTCCAACCAGTGCTTATTTTTGTTAAGCAAGGTGAAAAGCAAATTGACTTGAAACTTACAGAATGTTTTCTGTGCAAGGAGCTTTCAAGTCTCATGAAGAATGTGATTGACGAATAGTGTCTCCTGTCAAGCAGGTAACAACTTGCCAAGCACATTGACTCTCATGGTACTGGGAAAAAGGAGGCATCCTCTGTGAGCTTTCTGTAGGCTCTTTCAGATTTTTTGCGTAAGAGAAGAGATGAGAGTAGAGCACACTGAAAGATAAGAGGGAACAATACTGCATTACTGTCAGCCAGTGTTACTTCTTCTTTCTTAAGACTTTTTGTAACTTCAATTGAGCTGTGCTTCCTTTAAAAAGAAAAAAAAAAAAAAGAGTAATGTCTGCACATTCTTCTTCGAGAGAACAGAGCTTTCCCAATGTAGGTGGTTTATTCCTCATGCCCATGCATTATGCATAACTGTTACTGACCTTATTGCAAACTCTGTTTGCACATGGAAAAGAGCACAGATTTCTTAGCAGAGGTTAACTCATTTCTTCTGTGCAAAGCTTTTCATAAGGGCAAACTAAATGATCATTTTCCTTGTTTATCTTTTCCAGTTACCAGTGTCTGGGAATTTGATTGACCTTTATGGCAACCAAAGCATGCCTCCTCCAGGACTTAACATCAGCAACTCCTGTCCAGCTAATCTTCCTAATATAAAAAGGGAGCTCACAGGTAAATATGTCTCAAATACCACCTTAGAGGTATGGTGTAATTGTTTGGAATTCAAGTGATCCCGGACATAATTTCTGTTACAATAAAGAAAATATGGATGAAAAGCTCTGTTTTCCTTTGCAGCCAGCTCTTTAGCAACAAATATATTACCTGGTGATTCAGTTTGTGTTAGGCGTGGGTTCACTGTGACAAAATAAGACAAAGTCCTTAATTATTGCAGTCAGATCTGCTCATTTGAAACGTGTCGTAGGAAACCTGCATGCAACTCTTGCAGAGCTCTCTTCTAGTTTGAGCCTATTTCTTTGATCAGCGTTAAACTTTAACAAGTTGACACCTGGAGTCTCTCTGGGATTCATGCTGAGGAATACTGCATGGTGAGGCTTTCTTCTAGTAGGGGACAGCAGTGAACAAATAACTTGCAATGTGAAGTTTGGGCGTCAGCATCCCATGCAGTGTGAAATGTGGCACTTAACAATATTTTAAATCGAGGTGAAAATGAAGTGTCCTCTGAAGTTCTTGTCACGTCATTTCTTCCAGTAGTGAAGTTGATCTCATCTGAATAAGCTGCAGGAGCTAAGGGGAGGAAATGGGGACAATAATAACTTAGTTTCTTAGTTTAAAGGATTGGAAGGGAAGTTCCATGTTCTCAAGCTTATTTTATTTTTGCTGTTTTGTTTTGCCTGTAGATAAAAGGATGTAACCACATGTAGGATACAATATACAAATGAAACTTGTCTGCAAAAGATAAACAGAGATCTGTTGTAGAACCAGTGACAAAAGCACCTTCATACCCACAAATGGTTGTTCTTAAGCCCAGCTGAGGTCGTGCTGTCTGCTGACCTGGTAGAGGCATAGTTTTCTTCTCTATCTTTCAGTTGTGAAAACTCACAGGCTGACTCAGTTGCAGAGCAGGCTCTGGTCAGGAATTAGTTCAAGTAGAGCAGTTTTAATAGCCCAGGAGTCAGCTTCTCAGGAGGAAATGCCACATTTCTGAGCTGGTGGATATTTACGTTTATATAGCTGCACAGAATTTGAGTTCAGCACCAAAGGAAGATACACTAACTGCACAATGACTTGTGGCAGTTAGAAAAACTTGATTACCATATTAAACTATGTTAAGAGGAGTGTGGGAGGGAATGAGATCTACTCAAGGTCCTATGTTATGCATGGCTTAATTGCTCCAGCTATAAAAAGTTACAGGTGGCTGTGGACTGTGAGCTAAATGCCCAGCGTGCCAGATATCTAGTCTGGTGGATTCACTGCAGATGATCGCGTAAGACTTTGGGTAAAGAAGGCAGAAAAAGAGGGGAAATTAATGGGTGAGGTGGTTTTATTGAAGTCCTCAGTTAGTCAAAATAGATCTGAATGTAAAATGTCAACATTCAGCCTTTACCTGTAAACAGAAACCATTTAGATGAAGGCTTTTTCTTTTGAAAACGTGGTAGCAGGTTACATTTAATTTTTAAGAAGTTTAGTAATTAAACTCAAATTTATCAGCAGTCACTTTGACATTGATGTGGACAAGCCTTTGACTATTGATAGTGTTTTCTGACAAGTAGTGACTTCAATATCCGTGTGGTGTTGCAGACAGAAGTCTGGGTAAGAAAGATTTCTTCTTTATGTACCTCAGTTTTCTATATAGACTGTAGTTTAATCTGTACACGTACAAGTGTGGAATAGTTTTCGGTTCTCCATTTCTTGGTAATGCTGTTGGAACTAAATTGGAGCTAGCTTGCAATATTTACATCTAGCATTTGTCAAAAACCTTTCTTCATCCTGCTGTGTAAACATCAGAATGACAAAGAAAAAATCAATTCTGTTATCCCAGCATCTGATTTTGATGATTGCTTTGAGTTGTCAGCTGTAGTTACTGAAGCATCTACTGGGAATCCTGCTCAGCCTCAAGTGCAGTTTCAATCAGGTTTGTCCTTACAAACCTCATGTCTGGCTTCATACAGCAATGTCAGATTAGGCCCAGATTTCTTTAAGACATGCCATAATCTTGAAAGATTTTTTGGGATCCTTTGAGAGTGTTTCATTGAGAAGCATATGTCTTGTTATAGTGCATGTAGTGCTGGGGTAGCCAAATTTTAGTACTCCAAGGGAAATGCCAGCAGTTTTTGTGGATTGAATGAGACCTAATCCATATTCCGTTAAAAAGAAAATAGTACAGGAAAGGGTCTTACTTGAGTGAAGGCTTAAGGATTTCACCTCAGCTTTTTCAAAAGTTTAAAATGAGTTAGAATAAATGTTAAAGTAGTTGAAATTGTTGGAGAAATGTGAGATCAAATGAGAACTGAAAATACAGCATTTTTAGTAGGTCACTTAAGTTATACCTTCTGTGTTGTGGTGATGTGCATACACTGCCCTGAAAGGGCATAGTCTCAATTCCAATGAGAAGAGCTGCTGACTCCTGGCTGCTTCACATCCTGTGCTGGGAGCAATGCAATAAGCATGTTGTTCCTCTAGCTCAGCTTGTGCGGTATGTAAGTGTGTTGTCTGTATGTGTACGTAGGGGAAGGTATGTTGGATTACAGCAACACATTGTCCTTAAATGCCCTGCTGAATCAGGGCCTCCGTGGGAAATGTTCTCATCATGAAAGTCAGCATAGGAAATGTGGGAACAGAAGCTCTGCAGGTTAAGCTGAATACCAGCACTGGGTTTTAGTATGCACAGCTTATGTTACAGGCCCTGCTCGCTTCTAGGAGAGGGTGCAATGATTTATTTGACAATTATCAATCAGTCTTCCTTCCCTAATGTTTCACAAACTGAAGTGTTGTGTGAATTGCTTTAATTCTAATTACTTCATTCACATGCACAGCATGTATTTTTCCTACAGAGTCAGAAGCGAGAGCACTGGCTAAGGAGAGGCAAAAGAAAGACAATCACAACCTGAGTAAGTTTGATTCTTCACTTTTAACACTAATTTTAGTAATTATTTCAGGCTCTTTTAAGTATTGGAATGCTAGGTTTATAGCAGGTGTTGCTGTCAGCAGAGGCACTGAGAGCAACATCTAATCCAATTGCTTTTGACAAATTCATCTTGCACAATTTGGCTTAAATAAAAAAAAGTATCTAAAATTTAACGTATATGGTCAGTTTATAGTGTTAAACATCAGTGGACTTCCTCAGTGTGACATATGTGTACTCAAAGAGTACATCTTGTGGTGTCCCTGTTCATTGTAGGGGTGGTGGGCTAGATGGCCTTCAGAGTTCCCTTCCAACTCTGAGGATTCTGATTCTCCATAAGCAAGTCTATATTTTGTGCTCCTTTTCCTGCTTTGGGATTTCCTTGAGTGTATAAACTTCTGTCTCTGGATTTTGTTATGCTTTCCCCTTGGAAAACATATACTTCTCATTCCTCTTGGAGCCCTATGCTAACAACCATCATATTTTCAGAGTCTCATTTTAGATCTGCCGCTTCAACAGCCCCACACTTTTAAAGTACAGATAGAACTTCTGCTTCGGTGTGTCCATGTGTAGGAGAGCAAAATAAATTACTATGCCACTGGATTTTCAGCTTCAGGCAACAGTTTCAAAGGAGTTTAAAGAACTCTTTAATGAAAAGCTTTATACTTTGTCATTAAGTGAATATTACCTGTAACATTTGTGCTGTTTTTCCTAAAGTTGAACGAAGAAGAAGATTTAATATTAATGACCGTATAAAAGAACTGGGCACCTTGATACCCAAATCAAACGACCCGTAAGTATAATGTGTCCCAGGGGTCTGTGGGAGGGAGGTGTTGAAAGAAAAAAGAAATCTTAGGGGGGAGAGAAAAAGTTTTAAAGCATGAAAACACTCATAAGTGTTTATGGTAACTTTCCAGAAGGGCAGGTTGTAGTTCCTTTAAGTGATTTCAGTGTTACTGACTTGTCTTAACTTTTACCTAATCCTGGTTCAATAGCAAGGAGCCCTCCTCGCTCCACAGCATCACCTAAATCAGAATCATTGAGGCTTTGGGGGAGAACTTCCATTATTTTTTTTAACTCATAGCTACTTCCTCAAAGAGGCTCTTCAGCTTCCTCTAAGGCAAGGCAATATTCTGTATTATCAGCCTACAGAATAAGTGGATCTCTGGTCTATAGTCTATACTAAACTTTATTTTAAAAAGCCAGTGTGGGAAAGAAGGTGATGTAGTGATGCAGGCAACCTCTGCATGTGGTGGGAACATGTGGGAGAGGCAATATGGGAGCTGCGTGCCCCTCACTGAAGGAGCTTCACACCCAGCTTGCAACCTGACAGTTGTATTTTTAGTGAAGTTTAAAACTCCCAAATTTGCTGCTGTGTTGGGCTTTTTTCTTCCCGCTATAACACAGCTGTGATACAGTGCCACCAAGAGGATCTCTGCAAGCTCGAGGACCTCAGGACTCTTTCTACAGGAGCACCAGCTCATAAATGGTCCTTTATGAATGCGAGAACCACTGCAGTCTTTTAATTACCCAGCTGAAATCAGGCATCACCCATAGAGCAAGCAGCATGATTTTTTTTTTTTTTAGTGGTGTATTGTGGCTTTTTTTTTGCTGTTGTTGCACAGAGAACAGGGGAAGGAGCTCTGGGCATCATCCCTGTGTGCAGCACTGTGCCCAGAGCAGAGGGCAGGGGCTGTGGGAAGCCCAGACCTCTTGAGCAGCGCCCGAGCTCTTCGTCCTTCAGCGGGGACCGGGCTCGCTGCGATTTGCCTTGCAAGAGCTGTACTCTGGCCCCCTCTAGCGCATTTCAAAAGCCTTCTGCGCTCATCGGCTTGGCAGGAATATTATATAACGTGGGGTGTAATCCTAGCTGCCGGTATGAAGGTACTGACTTCCACATGAAGTCTCCCTGAGAGCCTTAGCTTTTCCTTTTGTGTTGATTTCAAAGGGATATGCGCTGGAATAAGGGAACTATTCTAAAAGCATCAGTGGACTACATCCGTAAGCTGCAAAGAGAGCAGCAACGCACGAAGGAACTTGAGAACAGACAGAAGAAATTGGAACACGCCAACAGGCACCTGCTGCTCAGAATACAGGTTTGCTGATAAATAAGTTGCAGATGCTCTTGATGTTGTAGTGCGTGGCTGCAAATAGTTGTGACTGAAGCTTGTTTGTAGGAATTTGGGCTAGGGGGAGCCACAATTCTAATTAATAGAAAGCAGTGCTGAGATGGCTGCAGGATTTTTATGGAATAAAGCAGGATCCATTAGTTTACAGAAGTAACAATACAAAGCATGCACACAAAAACCAACCAACACGCCAAACAAACAGCTGAAGCCCTCTGCAGGCAGGTTGCTGTGTGCCAGGCTGGCTACAGGAGAGCCATGAGCCACAGCTAATCCACAAAGCAGATAACGAAGCTAGAAATACCTGAGAGTCAAGTGTGGCAGCAAACAGCTTTAAAATAGAACAGCCTGGCATGAGCTTCAGCATAGCTTTTGTACTTTGCTGAGCAGTCTATTTGTTTGAGTGAGAAGATAAAGAAACACGGCCCTTCTGCAGGGCAACATCAAGCAGTGGTATTTCAAAGCTAAGTCAGGTCACTTTTTAAGCATCTTTTATCTTTCTTTCCTTTACCCATCTGCTCTGGTTCCCTCTTCAATCAAAATAAAGTTAAAAAAAAAAAACAGAAAAAAAACTAACCCTTGAATAGTGGGGAATATATCTGCCAGCAAAGAGCCTGAAGTCTTTATTTTCCCTTTTTGTGATGATTTTGATAAAGTGTGGAATAAGGAACTTCTGTGTGCTCTGATTTTGGCACATTATCTGGTGGAATTGCTGCTGTTTCTACCTTCTCTGATCTTACAGCGTGCCATTACAAGTTTGTTGTCTTAGTGTGGAAATGGAAAGGGCTATTAATCAGCCTCAGTGATAAGAATATCCAGGAACAGGGCAATCACAACAGTGATTGTGACTGCTTAATGTAATGCATAAATAGAAGCAAAACATCTCTCTTACTGCCATGTTTGAAAAAGGGCACTTTGGTGAATTATTTCACTATCTGCCCTCAGTCAAATGCATCTGTGATTAAATGGGAGTGTGGGCTTTAAAGCCTTATACAACCAGGATTCCTTGAAACTTCGTGTGAACTCTAAAGCCTTCCTATGACTTTCCTGTATATTTTTAGTGCAAGAGTAATGTTGCTCAGTTCTGGCTGACCACTTTACCCTTTATGAGAGCTTCAGGGTGAGAAGCGTGCATTGCAGTGTTGCAGCAGGAAGTAGCCAACTCACATGGACAAACTCTACTTTCCTATACAACTTTTAAAAAGCACGTAGCCTCTGTTTCTTCTATTTCAGTTTTTCCAGCTCTTTCAGTGTCGATATAGCATGATGCTGGTTTGGGAAGGGGCCTGAGGGGGAATGCGTCTGTTCTGCAGGGCACTGAGGTAGATTCTGAGAACTGTGAAGGACCTGTATTTGATAGTATTCTCCTGAAGAGGTGGATGAATACTATTTGGATGAAAATCTGCAGGGTAGGAGTGTGCCAGGTGCAAATGTTTGCTACTATCAGAAAAGGAGGAAACAGTCTGTGTCCAACAGAAAACTGTAAGTCACATTACGCAAGATCATCAGATGACAGATTTTGCTTTCAGATTTTTAATTTCTCCTTTTATCCTCCTTCCCAGGAACTTGAGATGCAAGCTCGGGCACATGGACTGTCCCTTGTTCCATCCACAGGCATTTGCTCCCCTGATATGGTCAACAGGGTCATCAAACAAGAACCTGTGCTGGACAACTGCAACCAAGACCTCATGCCGCACCACACAGACCTGTCTTGCACTACCACCCTTGATCTCACTGATGGTACCATCACCTTCAGTGACAACCTCGGAAATGTGACTGAACCAACTGGCACTTACAGTGTTCCTGCAAAAATGGGATCCAAACTGGAAGACATCTTGATGGACGATACCCTCTCCCCCGTAGGAGTAACTGACCCACTGCTTTCCTCTGTGTCTCCTGGAGCATCAAAAACGAGTAGCAGGCGGAGCAGCGTGAGCATGGAGGACACTGATCATGCTTGTTAGCAAATACTTGGCACGCCTTTCATAAACTGCTTTGGTTCTTGATCAGTAGATTAAATATTTTGCCTTTTGTAGAATTTTTTGATTTTTTTTTTCTTGTGCTTCATCGGTAGCCCAGTGTGTGCGTGTGTGTATATATTATATATATAGGATTTTTTTTAGAATTTTTGTGAAGAAACTTGTAAATTCTATTTTAAAACTACCAATGCCTCCAATTATATTGTACAGCATATGTACAGTATCTGTGAACTGGATTCGACAAGAACTTTGAACTGGTCAAATCTACTCAAAGCAATAGAATTACAAATGAAGAGTCTGCTTCTATTTGGGGGGAAGGGGGAATCATAGAATTGTAAATGCAACCTATTTACGTGGAGACAAAATGTAAAGTTACAGAATGTAAAGATACCAAAAAAGAAGTCCAATTTGTAATTGTATTGATTTAATAGTGCTGCCTTAAAGATACAGTGTCTCTCAAACTTTGATCCTTATAGACAAGTGTTTAGGGAAGAAAAAAAGCAAACCACTCCGTTCCATTCAGAATACAAGTAATGACAAAAGTGTTAAGAAATCCTCTTTGTGTTGATGGTGATATAAAAAGCTCTTGCTGAAAATGAAATAGAAATTGCAGGGAGATGCGAGTCTCTTCCTCAGAGTGCTCTTTGATTTTACTCTGAGCTGATTTGGGTTTTCCTTTTGATCATGGTACAACTTTCTTTTAGGCTTTAGTTTTGTTTTGTAACAGACGTTGATGGCTTGCCACCAATAAACCGAGAAAGGAGCACTATAGGTTGGTATGCACTCTTTGGACGATAATAATCGATAGGTTTTAACAGCTGGGCACATGACGTTGTACATATCTAATTGGCTTTATTTTTTTTTTAATTGCATTGTACAGTTTATTCTGATTTGCATGGGTTCCTCAGTTACCTTCAGCCTTTCGTTTTAAATATATTTGTATTTCCTTTGTAAGAATTTGCCTCTTAATATTGCAGCATTTCTTTTTGACATTTTAAAAACTCATTGGAAGTTTTCTGCGTTCTTTGTAAACACTTGAAAGGAAGCTTTTATGCAGGGTTCTGTGTTTTAAGAGAGATTCTGAGAATATTTTGTATATTACAGTCTCACTTTGAAAATGTTTTTAAACACGTTTAAGGTAGAGTTCAAATGTAGATTAGGTAATAAAACGACTTGTAGAGAAACTGAACTTACATATTTATTTTTAGTGATACAGAAGAAATAGTAATATGCTTGGAAACATAACTATGTAGTAGATATACCCGTCATAGTAATTTGTGTTTTATTTCAGCACTGGCGCTGACATAAAAAAAAAAACAACAAAAACAAACAAAAAAAGAGTAAATTACTGTATCTGCAAATAACTGTTACTTGATAACAATGTTATTAATTTTTAACATGCAACAATGTTGTAAAAGTAGTTTGGTGCATTATCTACTCAAGTGTAGTCCTATGCAATAACGGTAGTTATACTTGTATTATATCAAGCCTAGATGTTTTACAGAGATGACATATGGTGTTATGAGCTAGACTGGTTGAATGGATTTCTCAATAGCAGCCTACAATTGACTTGCAAGTGGCAGGCAAGCATATCTCATTCAGAATGAAGTGCCTTAAACTCTAGTTGTAGTCTTCCCCGACTAGCACTGACTGAAGTGTGACATAGGAGAGAGCAAAGGGTGATGTTTGTAGGAGGTTGAAGTGTGGCATGGTGCCTATGTGTAAAAACAAGAGCTTCCCGTTCTCCCTTGTGCTACACTGGAAATGATAGAGAATAAAAAAAGCTAAAATAACACAGCAGAACAGTTAATGACTTGAGTGCCAGTTTGGCAGGCTCTGCAAGGAAACCGTGGTCACAGCGGTTGCAGTGTTCAGAACTTCAATGTGAATTGACAGAGATGGGGCAGCACTGGGAGTTCTGTAGCTGTGCTGGGGCTCGCTGAGCTCTCAGGTGAGCAGTTTCCCTACAAAGGCATCCTTGGAGTGCCTGGCCCTATGACTCCTGGCGCTGGCGGCAGTGATCGTGGGGCTTGGCTGGGTTGCAGCTTTCTGTGGTAGTGCTTTGGGGTCTGCATGTGTTGCTCTGTCCCTGCATTAGCCTGGATGCAACTGCTGGGTTGTGGCTTTTTTGAAGGAGGAGCTGGAGTTATGTGATAATGATGCCTCACCCCAGACAGCTTTTGGGCACGGTGTCTTTCCTTCAGTGGGTGAAGCCCTGGCCTGGGGAGGGTGTGCTGCATCCATCTGGGTACTCGGGGCAGGAGGTGCTCTGTTTCTGCAGCTCCAGGCTGAGAGTGCGGGTATGAGCTTCTGGTGTTGCTGTTTGCTAATGGTGACAGGTGAAGAAGATCAGGGCTGTGACATGACATGCTTGTGGCTGTAACGCAGGGCTGCGTTATCCTTCCTGTTAAAATGGGGCAGTTATGCAGTAAAATCAGGGTGTGCTCGCATGGGTGTAGAAACTGAAAACCACTGAGTATACTGATTAAGGCTTTTAGTTTGATGTCTATGCTGGTCATTCAGAAACTGAAGTCTAAACTGTGGTAGATAAATACTTTTCATGCTTACATGAAGCCACTGGTAAACAGCGGCAGCCCTGGCTTCTGAGTTTTGGCTCTGTGCTGTGTGGAGGTGAATTAGGACTCCAGGCTGTTGTATCAAGAGCTGTGTTTCTTGCTAAAAGTGACAGTGACTGCAGCTGTCGGGCCACGTGTTCTGTGTGCCGTGTTGCTCTGGAGTAACACCTAACTCAGCTGTGACGGTTTGTTGTTCCCCCACCCGTTCCTGTAGGCCGCAGCCTTCTGAGTTCTCTCATTTTTGAGTGGAGACGCGTTCCTTGTGCTGTGGGGGCATCCCGTGGAGATGCAGATCTCTTGGGTACTTGGTGATGTTATTCCCCTTTTGTGCATTGTGGGACGTGTGTAACCGTGATATTTTACAGGGGATCCCAAACAGATGGCAGAGACAGCAATTAGAGGCAGGGATGGCGTTAACAAGATGGAGCGAGATGGACAGTTGCTGCCCCTCTGCCTCTCTGATGACGTTGCTGTGTGTGACACTGGGCCCCAGGGCATGGGGTGCTGACCAGTTCTCACTTTGCCAAAGCCATGCAACCACCAGGAACGTGCAGAGCGCCGTGGAGTTCTTCCTTTCTGCTTTTGGCCTAGAAAGCAATATTTAACTCTTACGACCTGTAAAAGCAAAAAAGGTACGCAAGGAAAGCACAAAGCACAAAATAATGCACTTACGTTTATATTTGTTTGACATAAAATGCACTGGGGGGAAGCTGATGTTGATAATAGTATAAATACCTATATTTCTTGAAAAAGTGACATTAATTACTGCCTCTTGCTATAATGCTTGGTACTGTAATGTTGATATTCATCTGCTGTTGACTGCAGCAATAATTTGTGTATGGTCCATAGCACTGTAAATTATGGATCAATATTAATGTATCCAATGAAATAATTTGAACTGTTGTTCTTGATAGATGGATTAAAGCATTTGGTTTTTCACATACGTGTGTGTAAGCCACTCGTTTTCTGTGTAAGTGAACCTTGTTGATTTCTTTGTACGTTCGAAGTCCCAGCCATGCTCCTGTGTCCGTGGCCTGGCAGTGAGCATCTCCGTGTGCCCGGTGTCACCCCACACCTCTGGCTGCACCAGGGCTGTCCAGTTGTGTGTGTATTGCTGTAGCACCAGGGGCTGGAGCTATGGAACTGATCCCGCTAGAAAGCAATGTTTAACTCCAAAACCTGTCTACCAGATCAACCCAAAATTATGGCCCAGTGTAAAAAACAAAGCATGGACACGTCATTCTGTCTGTCCCCTTCCCTAGGTTCTTTTGCCTCATATCCCCAAGGGGCTGTCAGCCCAGACCACCACCACCAGCTGCCACGTGCCAGGCATGGGCTTGGGGCACACACAGCTGTCTCACTGTCACTGCTGCTGGGTCACATCCCCTGCAGCAGCCCTGCACAGCCTGCCCGCTGCTCACCCCCAAAACCTTCTGGGTCATGCCTGGAGCTACAGCCAGCACTGGTGAGGAGATGACATTTGTTTTGTCTTCCACCCTCATCACTTTCCTGTTGCAGATGTTGCTCTCATCCATTCCAGTCCTGTTTACCCACAGGCTGTGCTCACACCATGCAGTCCTCACCTTCTTTGTGGATGTTGCTGCAGCAGCAGGTGTAGTTAATGTGTTGTCTCTGGGCTTTTGAGCCCAAAATATGCTTAATTACAAGAGAATGAACAGAACTTTTGAAATTGGCCTCTTGAAAATCCATTGTCTATTTAGGTATACAAAATGCTTGTTAATTCAAGTTAATTTAATTTGCAAACAAATTGATCCACCTGACTTTGCTAGGAAGAAGCAGAAAAGCGCTGCACGCTCTTTACAGAGGATATTTGAGTCAGAGGTTGTGAGTGCTTCCAGCAGACTTTGTAGGGCTGTCCCTTTAGAAGTTCAGTGCCCTGTTAGGAAGTGGTGGTGTAGTTCTGCAGCGGTCAGTTTGGTTGTCAGAAACACAGGATGCTGCTTCTAGGTTAAGTTGGAGTAGTTTGGTGTATTTTGGCTTTTGTGTGATCAACTCTGTCAGTGCTATGTTTTGGGAGTGCGTTTCTTGCTGGTGGTGGGAGCAGCTCTGCTATCTTCGTGCATTGTGTCTGGATTGCAGGTCTGCAAGAGGAGTAGGAAGAAAACTTGGCTGGGGTAATAGCTGTAAGAAGTTGGTCTATTCCGGTGAAAGATGGCGGCAGTGCTCTTTAGAGGCCTTTTATTTCCTTTGGACAAGCCTGAAAGATTCTGTTCAGGGGATGACGATGGATGTTGCCAACACAGGTAGGGTCTGGCTTGCAGCGAAGCCCAGCTGTGGGCAGTGAGATGCTGAGTTGCAGGGCTGGACCATGCAGTGCTGTGTCCCTATGTCATGCTTTCCTCCCAAGGGACTGCCTGGTGTCCCCACTGTCCTATTTGGATGGAGTGTTGGACATTCATTAAAGCAGTGGGAACAGTGGGTGTGCAGTTTAAATGAGGGCAGCTTCCTCCAGTGGGCTCAGAGCTCAGTAACGATGCTGACTGCACCTTGGTGCCTGCAGACCCACAGCATCTCTTGCAGTTGCTGCTGCGCTTGGAGATGTTTGCTCAGCCAATTTAAATACATTTAGCCAGAATCTTTCTGCATTTGTTCCAGACCCCTGACATGATCCCTGTTCTACACATGGCACGTTGAACGCTGCTACCGATAGTCACAAGTAATAACCATTCAACACTTGGCCATTAACAAGTATCAGAGCCCTGAGAGCAGCTGAGAAGCAGTTTGCAGAGCAGACAGATGTGACAGAAGTTGCTTCAGAACATGCACATAGTAAAGGATCCCCAAAGGCTCTCCCGCCACCTTTGCAATGTTGTGCAAACAGCTCTATGAAGAACTTGAATTGGGCAGAGTGCAGCTGGATCCTGAATGGCTTTCTGCATCTTGGAGAAACACACCATGGAAGGTAATGGGAAAGTAAGCAGAGTTTCTAGGTTTAATGGTAGTTGTTCTATTTGAAAAGCAGGAATTAAAGCTGAATAAATGAAAAAAAATAAATTCATACTAGACACGCGCACACACACATGCACAAATGCATTCCATACAATGAGGTGTGTTTTAAAAAGTCCCTGCTTTATTAATAATATTTTCTGCCTCCTTCCCCTGATCTTTCAGTGACAAGCCTGGCAGAGGCACTCTTTATCAGATGCTGAAGCAATTTAGTTGCTGTCACATGCCTTTCTTGATGTACACGTATTAGTCACACAGCCTTTTTATGTTCTTTAGCATATTTTAGTATGTAATTAAAAATGTGGCTGTCTGCTGCTAAGCAACCAAGCGTGTCAGAGGTTGATTGTATTCTGTCACCTGCAGCAGGAGGATAAAATCATGATCGGTGGTTTTTTTCAGTCTTAATTGTGCTCCGGCTCCTATGATGTGTTGTTACACACACACCAGCTCCTGAGGACCTGTGTGGGGACAGCTGGCAGTGACCCGCAGCCGTGTCCCCATCACCAGCATCAGATGGCTCTTAGATGTTGAGCTTCTGGTAGGCATGTAAGTTGTGGCTCTTTGGGTTCCTTCCTGTTGGCCTGTGCAGAGTGGCCACTTGGCCTCCCATGGGGCTGGAGTGACTTTGGGCCTCTAAGCGTTCACAATGAGTAACTAAGTGGATGTTCATCTATCAGTCTCTTGAGCCTGTGCACATATACACACACGTGTTGCGTGCAGCAATGGAATCATTATTCTAAAAGTTGTCCAGTTTTAATAGCTTTTATTGCTTCAGCAAAACAGAATTCAGTACATCAGCACAAACTGATAAGATAGAAAGAAAGAAACAAACAATAATGTCGTAAATAATTCAGAGACTGTTTGTGGATTGTGATTCTTTTGATTCAACCTCCAGGGAGAAGGATGGCATTGCCTTTACGTTTTCGCCAATCGGCATGTGATACATTGCCTGTCCTGTGCCTGCCAGGACCCTTGATGTGGCATGGAGGCTGCTTGGAGGTGACAAACTTACTGCGTGTCCCCTGACTTCTCTTGGCTGCCCCAGGTGACCCTTCCCACCTGCAATGGGGAAAGCCCATTGTTGTTTCTGGTTTTTGCAATTTCGAATGTGCCAAGAAAATGAACTCAGAATGCCAAAACTAATGAGGGATGTACCCCACTTTGATATAGCAAGGGAATTTTATTTGGTGACTTCAAGATACTCTGCTTCTTTTCTATGGTCTAACAGCCAGCTACACCTCCTGACTGTGGGGCCCAATGGGCAGCAGTGGGACAGCACTAGACAAGGCCACAGATTAACCAATGAGGGGAACAAGTGCCACTTCCCACCAAAGGAGACACAAAGCTGCTAAGAACTATAGTATGGGCATTATTTGTTTCAGTTGTGTTGTGCTCACAAAGGGAACGCTCACAACTCTAACAAGTTTCTTTCCAACTACAGCAATCACAATAGGCAAACTAGGCTGATGTCCTTGCTTCAGACAGCTCAGAGGCTTTCGTAATTCTGCAGGAATTCATGCTACTGTATTCATTCTGCCTTAAATTCAGCCCTGCCCACCCACCCACCCATGGTGTTGAGCAGCTCTGGGAGCAGGCAGGATGCTGGGCACAGCTATGCAGCACTCATAGGATGGCTGTCCCCTCTTCCAGCACCGTCCTGCAGTCCTTAACCCACAGCTTGTAGGCACCTTTCAGCATCTCCTCACTGGTGTCATTGAATATCTCTGTAAAAACAAAGCTTGGAGTTAGCTGGGTGTCCAGGGAAGTTTCTGTTGCTTGTGCATGACAATTCACTAGGAGGAGGGCAGCTCCTATGAGCAGTTTATAAGAGCCTGGTATCTTGTGGGTGCACAGAGGTTGAGGTTGGTGGGAATATTCTGAGCATGGATGTAAGACTGCAACCTGGTCCTATGCATTGCTTCTGCATTAAGATTTTTTAACGTCTTAACAGTAAGAAGATCTCACCTGAGATGCTGAATAGATATTTTGCTTTCCAGAATTAGTTCTAGACACACTAAATTCATTTCAGCAAGGACAATTTAACAACTGTTTTCAAGTGTAATGAAGGATCTTTTTCCTTGTCTGACTCTGATAGTTTCTCTGTCCTAGCACTGTGTTTAGGCTGCTGGTTTGCCAAGCAAAACGGTCAGTGGCCATCCAACTCCTGGTTCTACACCCAAACCCTATGGCTGAGAGAGGTGTCCCAGCACTCTCCGAGCTCCAGCAGCTTGAGGCCGTGCCCACCTTTCCCTAACACCCAACCAGAGAGCAGAGATCAGCTCCTGCCCTTGTGAGGGAGCTGTAGGCTGCCATGATGCCTCCCCTCAGATGTGATCCAATGGGTCTTGGTCCATTCTTGGGACTCATACAGGAGGGCTCAGCCTCCCAGTAGGACTGCTGAGATGTTAAGGAAGCACCACAAACACCTCCATCGTGCTCTTCAGCACATCCCCATGCTTTGTACCTGCCACGCCGAGGCCGGTGGGCAGTGGCATGCGGGGCTGCCCCCCTCCATGCCGCAGGCGCTCCCTCAGCGCCGCCTGGATGAGGGCCCAGCTGCAGGCACTGTGCCACACGGGCAGCTCCAGGCCCCGCATGCACTGGATGATCTGCTCCTTCTCATCCGCTGTGATCAGCCCCCGCGTGTGGGCCACATACGTCATGAATGCCATATCAATGGTCACAGCTTCTCCGTGCATCAGCGATGGCAAAACCCTCTGAAATGGAGCAAAGGGAGGGTGGGAGAAAAGGGTTGGGTTGCCAAATATATTAATAGCTGCTTATTTCCTAAAGAACCCACGAAAATTAACATTAAGCGCCGAGCTGTGGTAGCATGTGTATGCTGGGGGTTAGTATCCTGTGATTTATGGTTTGCAGAAGATGGTCTCTTTTACATGTGATTAATAGTATGTTATATCTCCCACAGGGATCCAATTCTCCTCCTGTTCAAATTACTGATGAAGTGTACAATAGGATGGAGAGAAGAGCTCTGAATTTTGCATAAGGTCTGGTTCTCCCCACTCATTTCTCAGTGGCAATTTCCCCCTAGCAATATGGGCTGCGATCTCCGTGCCTTTGCACTCCTATAGTTAGTGCTGGTGGTTTCTAATGGCTCCACTGAAATCTGGTCACCTCTGTGCCTTGGTAAATGCTTGGCGAGAAAGCAATAGCAGCTTCTTGAATAGGAAACACAGCTGAGCTGTGGGGGAGATGGGGCAGCAAAATGCATCCCCTGATCCAGCAGGACCAGGCTGGGTGCATTGGGTGCTCTTCAATTGTTCAGTTATTGTGTTTGGCCGAGCTACTTTAGTAGTTTAGCACCAAGTTTTCATGTTGCTGTTTGAATATGACTTTTAATGAGGTAATGCAGCATGAAGCCTGTCACTCACCATTTCCAGTTCTGGGCTTATAAGGTGACCAAAATCCACCAGTCTGTCCAGGTCATCCTCCCAGAGGTTGGGAGCCAGCTCCTCCAGCATGGTTTCAATGGCAATCCTGGTGGTCTGCAGTGCAGCGTCCCCACGGTTGGCAGAGCCACTATAAGACTGGAACTTGGTGTCCAGCAGGTATTTCCCATGGCTCTTGAGCAAGTCAAACAGCCCTTTGTGCTTCATGAGTGCCATCTAGATTAAAGAACAGAAGAGGTGATCAAAAACAACTACGTGATCCTTGTAGGTGCTGCTGACAACAGTGTTTCAATAGAGTGAAGTACGATTGTGCTGCACATTAGCAAAGAAATACCTGTGCATTTGGCACAAGGGCGAATTCTCATCTTCGGGGGAGAGAAGTTGGGAAAGTACTGTAATGTACAAAATATGAGGGTTCAGAAAGGATTTTTTTCTCCCTTTCTGACTCTGCCATTATAGCCCTCCTGCACTGGGAACTGGATTTCCCAGTGCCTGCCAAAAACTTCCAGATATCCTGGGGGAGTTCCCACAGTGCAAACACAGAAAAATGCTACTGATGAGCTCTTATTCTAATACACTTGAACAGCTTGAATCTGCATTATCAAAAGTTTTCCAAGCTCTTCAGGCATAAAACCATTTACGGTGCACTTCCCAGGTAATTTTAGAAGTAGAATTTGTCTCATGGGAGATTGATTGGCCCCACTCATCATACCCCTCGAGGTAGGTGCGAATGATCTTGCAGATTATTAATCCCCAGTATAATGAGCCTCAAATTGTCTGTGAGCAGTTCATTTAAATGTGCTATGGATCAGTCTCTTTCTTCCCTGGTTGTGCCTTTGTGTCTATGTTGGGCTTTGAGTTTGAGAGTTTGTTTACATTGTGTATAAGGGAAAAAAAAGCAAATTTACTGGCTGTAACTGTATAGATACATATAGCTACATAGGCATATAGCTAAATAGATATATAAATATACTATATAGATATACATACAGATTGTTACAAGTACCATTGCAGCCTTGGTGGCCCACCTTATAGTCCACGAGGCTGCCTAAATAATGCTGTAGATGCTGATAAATATCTTACCGTTATTTCAGGTTTAAAAGCTGCAGTTGCAGGAGTTCATACCTTTAAGATTTCCCCAAGGCCATTGGAGATGTGTCGCCGGGGAATGCTCTGTATGAAGGATCTATCCAGGAAGCTAGCTACTGGGGGGGTGTAGCCCCCAAGCTTGTTCTTGCACTGGAGGAAGTTCACTCCATTCTTTGCTCCCACGCTGGCATCAACGTAGGAGAGGAGGGTGGTTGGGACGCGGATGTAAGGGGTGCGTCTTCTATAGAGGGAAGCGGCTAACCCCACAATGTCCAGGCAAACACCTCCTCCGATGGCAATGATGGGCTCTGTTCGCCTGTCAATGCTGAAGTTCTGGACTTCTCGCAGGATGTTTAAGACCAGGTCCATGGATTTCGTTTCTTCTGTGGTTGGCAGGGCGAGGATTTTGTGCTGCACGTTGTTCTCTTCAAAGTAACGCCGGACTTTGGAGCCATAAAGTTCATCCACGACTTCATCTATGACGACAAAGCGCCTCAGCCTCCTTTTGCCACCAGCAGTTAGCTCGAGTTGCTCGGTGTCAGTGGTGTGACCCCAGAGAAGAGTAGTGTTAGAGGGATCCAGAATGTTGTGTGTTTCCACCACTTTGTAGCAGAAATAGATGGGAGCTTCGATTGTCCAGGAAATCCCACCTTCAGAGACACATTCACCTCTGGCAAGGATGAGAAAACACAGCTTGCAATCATTATATTCCTCTTTTGTACCCTACATGTCTGAACTGGTTTAAGGAGGTAGCCAAAGGTGGGGAACACATGGCATCTCTGCCTGTGCACTGCAGAACTGTGGGGCTGCAAGATGGAGAAACCCCATCACATCTTAGTGAAAAGTCAAATGTATGAAATTCCATGTGACAATGACAAAACAGAACCATAAGGGTTTAAGAAATAAGTCATTTCCCTTCCAGTTCTCGTTTGTCAACAAAAGAGCAGAAAGCCCCACACCAATGAATTTCAGCTTCCCAGAAGGGAAGGGAGAAGTGATTCTCAACAGTTTTCAAAGCTTTTATCAAGGAAACCTCATCTTCCTGGTAGATTTTGATGGTAAGAGTTGACTTAGTCCCATCCACCTTCACACACCCACACGCAGGCGTCCATAGAAAGTAGTATCTCCACCATATATTGGGAAGAGTGAATTGATGTTTCTTGAAAGAAATACGATAGAAACAGGAAGTGCGCCCAGACAGGGAAAGAAAGTGACTTGAGAGTTGGGAAAGATTTCTGCACTGAAGTTTTGAGAGATAAAGAAAAGCTTCTGAAGTTAGCAGGCAGATCTATCCAAAGGAGTAAAGAGCCCTGCAACTTTCTGTCACTTCTACTGTTGAGAAGGGAAGAAGAACAGGAGGCTTCTTCAGTTTGTTGTGAATTAGGAAAGGAAATAATAACAGCAAGAAAGGACAAAAGGAAACGGTGAAGTGTATTTCGTGAGACTCTTCATCTGCAGCTGGAGAAAAATTGAAAGTTTCTGTGAAACTTCCGTTTGTTTTCCAAATAAATGGATGGCTCGTTGAATAATCAGGTTTCTCTACATGCCTGATTTCTTTCCACATGCCTGAGCTTTCTTTTACAGATCTCAGGGGCACTTCTCTGCTTTCTTTGACACCAAACTCTCTCTGAATCTGGCCCTAACTCTTTTAAGTGTTAAACAAAAGCAATGTGGATTTATACCTTCCAAAAAGTTCTTCTGGCTTTTTAAAATACGGTATTACTGAAAGTATTATTGTGCACATTTTGATGCACAAACATATGTCTTCAGTTTGCTGCACCTCCATTCATCTCCAGCATGTGACCCTTAGGAAACATGACAATTTTGGATGTTAGCTGGTGGAATTGGCTTCGGATGGCACAACCAGCACGCATCACAGCCCCTCAGCTGTATGAAAACAGCAGAGAATCTGCAGCTGAACACCCCCTTGTTGAAGGATAGTTCAACTGAGGTGCATCCCGCTAGGGACACAGCACACTTTGCACAGCCAGAGCCATCCAGCCCTATCGCCAATGTACTGGGAGCAACGTGAGCTCCTATACTTACATTTTTGCTTCAGAAAGAATTATCTCATCCTCAATATTGGAGAGGGTTTCTCCTTTCTTGACCCGGCACCATGTGCTCTTGACTCGCACCAGTTGGAAGTCTGTCTGCTGGGGCTCCTCGGGTGCTGCAGCCGCAGCCATCGGCACAAAACCCTCTTCTGACACCGGCATGTTTCTTGGAAAGTCAAACCTCTGCTAGGAGATCTCATGTAGCTTGGTGACTTTGAGGTGCTTTTTAAAGTCTCCAGGTGACCAGATGTTGGAAGGGGGGGTGGCACGGAGAGCAATTACAAAACGAAGATTATCTAATGTGAGATGCGAGTTAGGAGTGTTAGGAGCATCCGAAGACACGTGCAGGCTCCAGGATGGGGTTGTATAATGAGCTAGTTTTATAATGCCTAAGGAGTACAATGGGAGAGCGTGGGTTAATATCTAACATGATGCCCTACAGCAAATTTGATGTTATGAAAACAAATTCTGTGATCCTCAGTGCTGTTGAGGATATTCCTTTTTTTTTTTTTTGCATGGAGACTCTGGGGCTCTGACCTGCTCTTATGAGGGGGAGATGGGAGCAGGAGCACAGGGATGGGTTCAGCACTGGCTGCTTTGAGCTCCCATCCCCAGCTTTGCATTAAGCAATGAAAAGAGTTTTTTTGTTGTTTTCAGACATAACTGTAGGTTCCAAAAAGCAATCAGAGGCTGTTTGATCCCTGAAGGGCTGTATGGGGGATGAGCAGAGTTTTGATTCATTTGCCCAGCTTCCCTGGGACTCTAATGCACTGAAGTTACCCTACAAAGGGAAAAATTAGCAGTGTGGTCTGAGTGACAGAACATTCTCCTGATCTGCTGGGCTCCCCGGCTACAGTTTTCACCCAGCTGTGTTAAGAGGATGCCAGATCTCCTCCTAAGCTGATGGGCAGAGCCTGCTGCTCCAACCCAAAGGTACAAGGGGGCTGTGGGGAGGGCTCCAGGGGATGTGTCCCTGGTGTGGCTTCACCAGCAAGGCCTGGAGGTACAGACTCGTATTTGCCTTCTCCTCAGCTATTTCTCTGAATGTCATTCTCTGAAAGCAGAAAGAAAACCCAGGAAAACTGGTAACAGGGTGTAAAAGCAGAGGCTGGGAAATATTGTTCTTGAAGAGCCTGCTGAGCAAGAGCTGGGTCTTGTTGCTTTGAAGGCTTAATAGCAGCCAAACTCATCAAGGAACCTAGATTTATATCAAATTTCATTCTGGGAAAGAGCTGCAAGAACAAACTCCCCTAAAGCCATAACTGCTGCTCCATAGAGGGGGTACCACCTAACATGGAGCTCTCTCTGTTGGCTCCATCTGCAGATGGCAAAGTACTTCACAGGGGGGATAAGCAGTTACCCTCATTTTACAGAATAGGAGTACAGTCCACCAGAAGAGAAGCACAATGCTCAAAGTCACCTCCAAAGCTAGTGGAGGGAGGAATGGGTGGCACGTTAAAGCTCTTAGCCTGTTTATCAAATACTCATCTGAAATTTTAACTCCCAGTCCAAACACAATTTGCATCTCTTTCTACGGGGGCTGCAGGTTTAATGCAGTTTGTTGTTTACTGAATTATAAACTGGAATAATCTTAGGCATGCAAGGAGATCTGCCCTCTACATCTTGTTTATTTGTTTTGATTAATAGCAATCTACTGAGTGTTGGGACTTCTTTTATTTGCTTTTCTTTTACTCTTTTGTCCTGAGCATTCACTTATTTTCCATTTATATTTTCTTAATCTATTTAGGGGGCATCCAAATGACTTGTATTTCATTTCAGAAGGTGACAAACATATTTTCCAATGTTCGTCTGTTTGTTGTGGCCAAAGGCCACCACATCCTCACGCTGCCCCAGCTGCAGAAGCTTTGGCCCATAGGATGAACTTGGATGTGGGTTGTGTTTCTCCCAGGCAGGAGATGCACAGAGTGCTGTGTGGGGTAACCTCCTCTTTCGGCCACTTGTAAGTAAGCAGGGGTTCAAAGTCCTGGGGCGTCTGCAGCTCCACACCTGATGGCTTAGCTGGGACATGTCTATGCTATGTAACCAGGAGGTTATGAAATTGCTTATTATCTCCTTGAGAACCAGCAGCTTCCCCAGGTCCGGATGTGAACACTGCTGTTACGTAAAGCACAGACACTGAAAGTTGCCTTTTTTCCCCCTTCTCCAGTGTCAGATGCTTTGGATCTCACTGCTGGCTGGGAGCAGCCCAACTTGGGGCAGTGCTGCATTGCAACAAGAAGCTCGACTGCTCACCAGGAACCTCAGCACTGCCACATCGAGGGACAAGAAGCAACATGCAGCATCCTGCAGGTAACCTCCCTGCTTGGGGCTTGCAGCCCTCCATGCATGCTTTAGGCTTTAGCTGCTTGTGAGTGTTTGCAAACTGGTGACTAAGATGGTCCATGGGCACTTTCTGATTTCTCCAGCAGAGAGCAGAGAGAGATTTTCACCTAACAGGCAATGCTGGCATGAGTGCCACGTGACAGCCAGGGTGACAGCTGGGCTGGGTGTACAAAAGGGTTTTGGTGTCTTGAGTGAGAAGAAGGGCTGAGGAGTCTGGGTGGGTTCCTCCAGGAGAGGAGGCATGCCAGGAGGGGACGCCATGGGATGTGTCAGACCTCACTCCTGGGCTGCCTCCCAGGCTCTGTGACTTGGCAGAAAGGACCAGCAAACGGCATGTGAGGGAACAAGTCTTTGGAGCTGAACAGAGAAGGAGGGTCTGCTTGAACCTGAAATGGGGGGAAAAGGGCTGAACTGAAAGAAAGGAATGAGGAAATGGGAGAATGGTGAATGGGAGAGAGGACATTGCAGCGCCAAAAGGAGATCTGGCTGTAATTTTGGATGGATTGGGATGCTTGTTTTATACTAGTATGTTTTCTGCTACCTTAGCCTTTGTGCTAGCTCTGGTAGCTGAGTATGCTGGGCATGGCACATGCAGCGAGATATTTGCTGCCTCTTTTGTCCATTTTCTAAAACCAACAACTGCTCATGGGAACTCGGGCTGCTCTGAACACAAACTTTGTTCTCTCACAGCCAGATCTGAAGCCCATTGAAGCTGTTGAAGGGCTCCCCTAGACTGCCTCAGGCTTTGGAACTGGCTGTTAGTGTGTACGGCTTCCCACTGCCACACAGCATCCTTTGTTATGTACAAAAATAAAGGTATACTCTGTGTATCCTCTGCCAGTGATTCCTGAGAATCCCTACTGTAAGCACTCCCACTGTAGTCATACACTAAGAGAAAGTGTTGAGTGTTGTGATAAGCTTTACTGATGCTTGAGGTGAACTGGTAAATATGACAGTTGGAATTGCTTGGGAAGATTATATGAGGTTTCCATGTCCAAGGTTTTATCAGATTTGCTGGTGTTCAGTGCCAGGCAGCTCCCTCCAAAGGCACCTGGGGTGCTTGGTGCAGCTCCAGTGCTCTGCATGGCTGGGAGCAGAGCTCTTCCCAAGTCAACACTGGGGCTGTATAATCAGTGTGAAGACTGGAAGGATGGCCCCAGGTGGGAAATACTCGGTCTCACATCCCTGGATGCAGCATCTTAGCTTGGCTTTTATCAAATTCAGACTCTTTCTTTGCATGTTTGTGGCCACTCCGTGCTTTTTACTGTGCATCCTCTTTCCTGGCTGAGCTCCTCCCGTCCAAGTAAAGATCATTTAAACCCGTCCTGGAAAGGTTTGGTTTCACCTGCAGAGTAGAAGATTTTTGTTGTTTTTCCCTATATTCACAAAAGCGGTGATGCACAATTAGATTGGAAAGATGTCTGTGCATAGATAGAACCATGGGTAAGAAACTAGGAAATATAATTTAGTGCTTATGATGGTCCAGCTGCAAAGCTATGCACTAAAACAGAAGGATTTTCCCTGGAGTTACACAGGAAAAATGTAGTTGCATAAATTTTCCTTCACCTTACTGCTCAGACCCCTAAGCGCAGCCAGCCCCAGGCTATACTCCAGCTTGTCAGGCCCTTGCATAAACGAAGGCAATTCTGACCTCTGCTGTTGGCCCTGAGCATCACCAGGGCTGGAAAAAAAAAAAAAAAAATTAAAAAAAAAAAAAAAATGCAGTACTTCTTGAAAAGATTGTATAATCCTTGGTGTGGAGTTGGTTTTGGCATGTACTGCATGTTGCTGTTGTCTGGGAGCACTTCGTGATGCTTGCAGTTGGTGTTATAACACAGGTTACAAAACAGCTGGAGGTAAATCTTTTCCCCCTCCCTGAGTGACAGGGCATCCTTGTCTGTTACTCATCCAGGAGTGAAACACGTTGATTGCTGAAATCCGACATGGATTATAAACACGTGTTTTTTTCCACTAAATTAGCAGAAATCCTCAGAGTGCTTGGCAGGGAGATGATGGAGAAGGCAGCTCCTGACTCTCAGCATCTTGCAGACACGTGGCAGGAGCCTGGAGGTGGTGAGAATGTGACAGAAACACATTGTATCGTCAAACAGCACATAGATGGGCTGGGGGGCGTGCTGAAGTCAACAAACTAGCAAGGAGTGGTTGCTTCTGTACTGACCAGTAATTTAGAAAATGCTGAAAGAGGAGCGAGCTGCCTCTGATGGTGAGATATCAACATGAGCTGTAAATCAGGGGCTGCTCTATCTACCCGAAATCTGCTTTGCTTCTGTGTAAGGCTGGGCTGCTGCCAGGAGTATGGTGCTGTGTAGATGACCTCCAAGTCTTCTCCATTACGGTAATTCCCGTGTAAAATGAACATGTGTTATTGATTTTCCTTGTCTGCAATCCTATTGTTTGTAACTTGGGTAATGAAAATAAGTGAAGTTGTTCGAAAAGGCAGCGTTGTTGTCCTCTTAATATCTACAGAAAGCTGAGATACTGTGCACTGAGAAGCAGACCTTTGTGGAGGTTTAGACCTTTCCCCATTTCCAAAGATGTGAAGTAGGATATACTCAATGTTGTTGCGTCCTTACTGAGAAGACCTGACTATCCTCATGTTGAAAACACGGAGTTGCTCCATGTATCCACCTCAGATTTTTCCCTTGAAACCCTTAGAGAAAATAGATATTAAAAAAATAGAACAACATTCTTCTGTGCTGCTACCATTTGTCCAGAGGCTAACACCCGATCGTCAGCAAGGCAATGACAGCGGTTAGGACACCAGTGAGACCTGATGTTTGATGAGTACTTCCAGGGTGGCATTTTGGGTAGATAGTAAAGAAATGGAGAAGAGAGAAGTCAGGGGTACGTGTCATCGATGGCCCCGCAGCTGCTGGGCCAGTCTGGGCCAGTCCTCCTGAGGAAACGTGTCCTTGATGGTGACTCTGGCCTGCATCACTTTGTTTTCGGCAGCTTTTCTGCCACAGAGAATAAAATCCTGCCAGGGGCAATTTCTCCACCCCGGGTGTGCTCACAGCTGGTTTGCCATGTGCCTCAGAGCTGCTCTCACCGGTGCTTTCATAACCCCACACGTGCTCTGACACTTGAGTGGGGGAATTTTTCAGAACCACATCACACTCTGTGTTGTCAAAACTCACCACGGGGCAAAGCAAAGTGAATTAGAAGTATGTATTTTTTTTTTAGTTTGTGAAACTTTCCATGGCTGTTTCCATATTCATTCAAAAATCTGTGTTGTATATGATTTTTGGTCTAAATGTCTGCTGATTTGAACAGTTATCATTGTTCTTTCCTTTCTTTTCCATTTCAGAAACCCCAATGGGAAGCATTGCAGAAAACCTTCTTAAAGCCCAAGAAATAGCCCTCAATGATTCTCGTGTACCTGAACAACTCAAGAATTACTTACAGAAAGCTCTTGTTGTTGCCCTTGGACTGGACCCTTACCTGGTTGCAATGGCAACTTCGAAGAGGTATGGATCTCCTTTTATAACCTTGTGCTTTTCTTCTCTGATTGTCTGAATATGTTGCTAGATTCTCTGTTCAAAATGTGCTGTAAATGTGGAGAGGAGAGGAAAGAAGGAGAATGAAAGTTGTCCGAATACATCATGACACTTGCATGGACATGTGTGTCTGAGTACACCCATGGCCTTTAGGAGAGGAGGTGAGAACAAGAAGACTAGCTCTAAATTGTGTGAGCTATTTTACCTGATTGCTGCTAACTGTGGCAATGTCTGTACTGCACCATATTCTTGGTAAAATAAGCAAACCAGCCTCCAGAAAGGGCTGGCTGAAAATCCCAAGGAAACGCTGTATCGAACCAGTGCTGGGATAAATAAAAAATGAAGAAAAACTGTGCCACAATCTCTGATCCCCCCTATAATAACAGCCTTCATATGTAGCTTTTATCTCCAGCGCTCAACAAACACTAATTAATCTGCTAACTAAATAACTCTGCTAACTAAACTAATTAATTAAACTAATTTAAGGTATCATTAATTCAGAAGTCCAACTGAAACCCTCATTATTCTTTTTTTCTTCTCTTTTTTTTCAGTATATTACCCAGCCATGTGGGGTCTGCTGAACAATTCCCATTTATCAGTGTACATTTTGATATGTGGAAAAAGCCAGTTCGGTCTTAAATTGACAATGTGTAAACTGTTCCAGGCTGTGGATTATGGGAACACTGAGTGTTCGTTCTGTTGCTGAAATAATAGCTGATAGTTGTTTGACTTACGCTTGCTGTATGATAATAGCTATACATTATCTTATTAAAGTTGTTAAAGCATTTGTGAGGGGCAGAAAAGAGGTTATATGAAATGTTCTACTCTTTAAGACTTGGATTATCTGAGTGTGGCTGACACGGGTTATGAATTCTTTCTCATTTTACTGGTGAGTGGTGGGAGGAGAAGAGGGAGGGATAAAAAAGCTCAAACGACTCTAAATTCTGGCCTGCAGAAGTATCATCAGCCATTTCTGGTGGTTGCTTTCTTCAGATACGGTAATCTAATCTGTCTTCAGGCTACGGACTTTTTCCAGTCATATGTTTATTTCCCTCTGCAATAGGCAGCATCTCACTTTATCCAGACTTCTCTCAGACTGGGGTTCTGTGAAATAGTGTCTGGAGGTGCCCTGTTCTCTCCGCAGTTTGGGAGGAAAAGATTTTTCTTCTCTCTTGCAGAAAATTTAAGGTTCTACTTCTCTTGCCCTATTCTGCAATGCAATCTTTTTTTCAGCTGGAAAACAAACACAGCACCAAACAAAAACTCACCTTGGAAACTGGAGTAGTTTACTCTGTAACAGATATTTGATTGGTACCAATGGGAAAGGTTTGGGTTTGAACCCAATTCTCTTCTTGGAGTGTGTTCTTCCTTGAACCCACAACCCCTTCTTCCCAACCCAACACAGAAAGTCCAGGAGTCATGGTCAGGCTGCTTTTGCTTATTTCAGAGCCAGGGTCCCCTACGATTTTAATTCAGTGATATCTGTGATGTCTCTTTGCTGCTTTTGCGTGCTCATACACAGAAGTACTTTTTTCCCAGGAGTTCTCTCTTTGCTTCTTTTATTCTCTGTAAGACATTCAGATTTTGGTTGCCACCATAACACTGAAATGTCTTTCTTGTTCCAGAAAAGTGTCACCCGCCCATGGCTCAGGGGATGCTGGAGGAACTAAAGCCAGAGTTAAGCCACTCCAAGAGGACACTTCTGGCTGTTTGAATGGCAAGTTGATCAATCAAAATGATAAAATGGCTCTTGATCTGTGTAAACAACGTTCCTCATATTCTAGTCTGTTTTGAGTGGGGATAGGATGAATGACATGGAAAAATTCAGAAAATTTAGAAAATTTCTTAAAAAGAGAAAGAGGCTCTCCCTGCTGATGCCAACCTTCCTTTTGTATGAATTTTGTCCCTCCCCCACCCCATGCCTTTGTGCTCATTCATATATGCTCAGACATACGCTCATGAGAGCTCTTTGTCCTCTCTACTTCATGATGCTGTCCTCATCCCTTACAGAGCAGCAAGGAGATGGTTGTCCTCACCGCAGGGAGGGGGAAAGCCTTGGTTTTGTTTTGGTGGTGCCTGCTAGGGTGTTACGTGCTTTAGTGGTGAAGGTGGTCTGTGGCCAAGCACTTCACCTTTTCAAGTAGCAATACTCAGGCTTGGATTCCCATATAAAGCTTATTACACTAAATCTATTCCTAGATTCATTCTTCCCAGATGTTTCCATCTTTTGAGTAATACATCATCACAGTGAAGTACTCTTATAATGTATTACACTAATACATTGTTCGAAGGACACCACTGATGATAAATTTCTTAAATGATGGTGCTGTCTAGGGATAATGACTCTAAGAGCAAATGCAAGGTAATGTAGTGATTTTTTTTAACCGGGTTCCAGAAAGAATATGGAGACATCTTAAAGCCATTTTCATATGGGGGGAATGTTAAAATATGCAATATTTCAAGCACTATTTAACAAGCACTTGAACAATAGCAGCATTGATGATAAAGGTTCTACATTTCAAACTAGTCCCTCTATTCTGTTGTCTTTTTGCTGCATTTTAGATAAAATTTTGAACGATTCTGTTGTTAAACCCTTATCTGAAAGTGTTTTAAGATGTGGTTTTATTTTAATGATCACTTAAAAGGTACATCTAATTTTCATCGTGAACAAAGAACTGTCTTTCTTACAGTTTTATTTTTGTATTTTCTCTCTTGTCTTTCCACAGGCCACATTTTTAGGATGTTTATTCATCTGATCAGAGCCAGGAAGATTTTATTAATTGGCAAGCTTAAAGGTTACAGTATCCTTGCTATCGCAGAAGAATTGCCAGATGATGGCAAAATCTTTGCATGTGCAGAAGTGCCGTATCTCGGAGTGAACAGCCAAGAAGCATTTGATTATTCTTCAGATGGTAAAAAGATAAGCATGCGAGTGGGACCGATAGCAGACACGTTGGAGGTAAAGTCTGTTGGAAGGGGGAATTTGGGAGCTCTTGTTCAGAGCAGATTAAGGAGGTTTGGGCTGGGTCAGTCTGTCCTATTTCCTGCCCACAAGATTCTGAGCGGTGACCCTAATTCACTCACTAATATGTGAACACAACCTTGCACTGGAGTTATTTCTTATTCATGATAATGCATGGTGGAGTTCTGTCACACGAAATAGCTTGTTTTCCTTCTTAACCAAAATACTGCAGGTTTTTGATCAGAGGAATCCTTTAAATTTAGGTATGTAGGCTTTGGTGGTAGAGTTTTACTTGACTTGGGTGCTCACTGGATTGAGGTCTCTAATTCCAAACGTAACCGTGCATTGCTGGAGGTGCCCTAGTGTTCACAGCAATGGGGAAGTCCTGCAGATGTCTGTAAATCACCCACAGCCCATCACTGTTTTCCTCCGAGTGATAAAACCATAGGGAGTTAGACCCTGGGTTTTTCACTTCCAGAATGATGTGATAAGGTTCAGATGTGCAGACACATTAGATAAATGTGTTTCATTCTGAGTAGTGACTTTGTCCCAAGAATGAGAGAATCTTGTGGGTCCCAGCAAGCTGGTGGAATTTCACATTTAATTCCATTTTATGGATCTCCATGGCATTGCTGCAGGTCCAGAGCACCAACAGGAGGTGCCAATGCCAGGTTCATTAAATACAATGCATTTCTATCATTATTGCAAACCAATTTGATATGATTCCATCTTCAATCTGGACGTGTCATTGTGAGCCTGGTTGTAACTTTATTTCCATTAACAAATATCATAATTTTTTTTCCAAAATAAGATGGCGAGGAGCTCCCTAACCTCTGGCTTTCATGACCTCCAAGTTTGATAAGAAAGAAACAAAGAGCTTTGCCAAGTATATGAATAAACGAAATGTTACAGATCACCTGCAATGTGCAGCATTTAAAATCCCAGCTCCCCGCAGTGAGTGTGAAATTAATTGAATTGCTGTTGCTCTCTAGTGCCCATTCTGTGCAACTGACTTACTGTGACTGAATTGAAATATCTAGAGGCAGGCAGAGTACATGCTGTGTAGAGATTAAAGAAGGGAGCAAAGACATGAAAATTAAATCCTTAACACACGATGTTGCAATTGATTTTATAGCCTCCGATTGCAAAGCACAGGCACATCCTGACCCCAGTTCTACAGGTTCCTGGGGCTTCCAACATCTCTTGGAGATGCTTATGTTTGGCTGGTGAGATTTCTGCACTGGGATGTCTCTCTCTAGGCAGATTTCCACACTGGCTTCTGAACTTGCATTGCTTGATCTGACATATTCTGTCACTGGCACCATGATAATCAGAATTGCCTTACTTGGCCTCTAGGGCTCTGGCCACAATGACTACAAATGATGAAGGGACACATTTGGTGGCCTCTCTGGGGCCTTGATGTGCTGGGGTCTTTGGGGTCTGTCTGGAGTAGGACCAGCACTGTGGGAAGACATGGAAGAGGCTCAGGCTGTGAGCAGTGCTCTGCTTTCCCCCTAGAGAAGACCAGCTGAGGTGGGAGAGACAGGTCTGAAGCAGAAATTGGTAATGCTGCCAAAAAGCATGGATGGATTCAAGAGATCTGATCCCAACTGCAGGTAGTGGGACTAGCATGTGCTGAACAAGAGTGTTTAAAATCTTTTCCCAACAAGCTGCTTAAATCTTAAGTGCTGTGCCTGAGCAACATGCCTTGCTCTGTATCAGCTGTTAGCAAAGGGTCTGATCCCTCCCAAAGAGCTCCCTTTAATTCCCAGTAGACATTTGGTGGAACAATGAACGCGGGATTAAGTCCGTGGGGAATGCAAACTACCAGCAAATTATTCCCATCCATGATTTTGATCCTTCCACTTTAAAATCGAAAGCACAACACGGAAAATAGCACTGTGTTTGCGGCAGATTCTGCTGATTGCAAGGCATTGTGTAAGCATGCTGGGGGTTTCTTTTTTCCTTTCTTCCCTCCTTTTACCAGACAGAATAGGTGAAGAGGTTGAGCTGCAGATCTCATTTCTCCTGTTTTGCTGCTTGTGAAGTCTGCCAACAGAATCCACCTTGACAAAGTCAAGGACTCTGCGTTTAATGTTGAACTGAGTGAATAAATTATGCATGAAATTGTGTCGGAGTCTCTAGTGTGCAGAATTGCTCCTTTTGATATGAAAGGTTAATTCAGAAAGGAGTCCAAAATAGCTGGAAATTGTGGGGATAAGTGGATAGTATTCACTGTTGTGAGCTGTTATTACTAGAAATTGCATTCCCTCTCTAGCTTCCCCAGAGATTTAGCTTTGCCGGTGAATATAAACTGTACTCAATAGAATAGCGTTTAGGAGTAACAAGAGTGTATGTCCACATACAGTAAAATATTCTAATGGTGTTTTAAAAGGAAGCTGTACTTCTTCATGTATTCTGCGTACTCTAAGGATGGATTGCTATTGCATTTAGGTCAAGAACACAGTGTAGAGAAGGTAATAAGTTTTGAGTACATCTTTATTACAAATATGCTGACTGTATGATCCATTTCAAAGGAACTGGACAGTCATTTGTGTCTGATTGAGTTTGTATGTGCCTTATGAGAGCGTGTTGTCTCTGATCTGAGCTGCAGTCAGGCTTTCTTTCAGCTCTGGCAGAAGATTCATTCATGTTTTTATTCAGGATGTCCTCTCCCTGATCTTTCGCTATATCTGTCAACAGTGTTGCTGTGCCCTTCTTGCGTTGGCTTTTGGTGCATCTCTTCTGTGCAATGCAGTGCTACAAGTTCTTTCTTTTTCCCCCTTCTTTTTCAATCCAAAAGGAAGTTAATGACTCACTGTAAGTAAAAGCATTAATTTTAGCCAAGTTTGCTCTGAATTAAGACACTTCTTGTTGCCATCTGTTAGCATCTATGATGCCTCTGTAGCAAGGAGCAGGGATTGCCCTGTAAACATTCAGGAAATTAGTTTCAGCAGGATATTTTGCAGGCAGGTTATTTCCTTCTGGATCTCAGCTTTCCTCTCAGTTGGAGATGTTTGGACTCTACCTCTCTCTCAGCAAAGGACAAAGGGACCTCTGATGCGCTGTGAGGTCCCAGGCAGGAGCAGGCATGGTCTGCTCAATCCCACAGAGAAGAAAAGGGTGGTCAGTCCCATTTTGAGAGGGGTAACAGTGAGCTCTCATGCTCTCTCCATCACTGCATTGTTGCTTCGAGCTTGAAGCTCTGCACTTGGACCTGCTGGGAGGTCCCATTGTGAACTCCAAGAGAGTGTTACAGACATTCCTATGTAAGTGTCCAGTTCTGCTTCAGCTGCCCTTAGACTTTTCCATATATGTTTTGGGTATATGAAACAGGATACTTGGAGCTGCACATGGAAGCCATGTGGTATACCTTAGGCTAGATAAAATGGACGTACTTGCCTAAACTTCAGCATCTAAAATCAACCCCCAGGTTGTCACAACACATATTAGTGTCTTGAAAAGCTCGGCAACACACAAAGAATGTAATTAGGGTAGGAGACTGCAAAGGGCTTGATTTGGAGGAAATGAAAGGTGACAAGAGAAATTTGAGACTGACTCTTCAGGACTCAAACTGGCTGAAGCAAAACACCTTCCAGCAGTGCAAGGATAACACAGGCTTGTGCTAGATGCACACTGAGCACAGGGGTCCTCTTGGGCTGAGAGCTGTGATGCTGAAGGATGGTTTGTCTGCATGAGAAGGTAGGTAAGAAAAGGATAAGCTGTCAGCAGGTAGGCAGCGCAGAAAGAGAGTTGAAACAAGAAGTCCAACAAATATCCTAGGAGCTGCACAACTCCATATGGACCTAATGAAGCCAATGCATAAAAGTGAGATTCTTTTTCATTAGGGAGCCATAGCACAGAGCAGTAGTAGCATATGTTTAGAGATTGCCACATCTGCTTCTGAATACCTGCCCCCACCTCCTTCACCCAGGAAGGTTACAAGTCAGAAAGTAGTGATAAGTCATGGTAATTGCTTGAATTTGCTTTGGCTCTTCTCTCTGGAGAATAAGACCTCTAATCTTTCTTCCCAATGGATTCCTTCTCCCAGCTTCCATCCGCTGACCCCTCCGGAAGCAGTGACATTAGGCAGACTGGCTGAGTTGTGGTTTGATATAAGATGTTCTTCCCCATAGCAAAAATGTCCCTGCTGCTTTCCACCAGTATCGCCCAAGAGGGAAATGAGCTTTATTTCTTAACCACTAACAAGCTCACAGTGACATCAGTTTGCAAAATAGAATAATTCAGAGCTTCAGTGATCCACTCCCTGCTATTTTCTCATCAGAACAGTGTGCTCTCTGCTTCTGAAAGGTTCCTGAAATCTGTGTTTGGGAGCTAGCAACCTCACTCCTGAAAACAAGTCAGTTTTTCAAATATTCCATTGCCATTTGTTCTTGATGCTTTCTCTTGTACATCTCAGGGGATCACTCATCACTCATTGTACACAATGTCTCCAAACACAAAAGGGAAATCTGGACGCAATAACTGCTGCTAAAAGTTGTGGTAGAAACAGTGAGTTCTGAAAAACATAATTGTTTCTCTTTTCACTTGAAATGCCAAGACTTGAAAGCATTTATGCTTGCCTGAGATAGGTGGATGAACCGTTGTTTCATTGCAACGCACACAGATGCAGTTAAATAGTCCCAGATGGAATCTGAAATATTCCATAGCAGCCTCTTGGGCAGCGAGTGCATTAACTGCCACAGGAGAAGGCTGTAAAGGCTCCCATCTGGTCATCCATCAACACTTTTATACATTATCATCAGCAGCCTGCTTGGAGGGAAGGTGTGCCGCATTTCTGAAAATCCAATTAGATGATAGAAGCCAGTTCTCTTTTATCCTCTGTTGCTGAGCCACCCAAAGCATTTTCTTAGATTAAAGAAACATCATTTTCCTTCACAGGAGCTATGCTGCTTTATCTCTATCATGACCTGTTCTTTTATGTGCTTTATAATTCTATTATTAATTGGGATTTCAACCATTTGCCTGTTATTGAAGTGGGACTTGCTAGTTTGCAATTCCCAGGATCAGCCTTATGTCTCTTTTTCCCAAACACTGTTACAATTGCCACTCTTTGGTTTGTGGGTAGTTACTCTTTTGAGAAGAGGGAGCTTATTGCAGCAGCTCAGCTGCCACAGGGTTTGATGTGAGTCTTCTCCCTTACCCGGATGGCTCAGTCCCCTTTGACTCAACGTGCAGGTGTTTCTGCTGTGATTCTCAACAAGACAAGCTGGGATGAGCAATCATCTGTTATATCCTGATTGTCTGTGAGAGGTTCAGAGATCTGGGCACCGGGGCTGCTGAAGAATTCTTTGTGAAGCATGGGAAACTCCCAAGATCTCCAGAAGTAGTTTCAGCCTATATAAATAAACAAACATATAATCCAGAGTTCTTCATATTTGAGTTTTTTATATAAAGGACATTTAAATGGTAGGTTGAAACTGGCTATTCAGACAGCAGGTAAATAATTAGTGTTTTCTCCATCCTCTTTTTTTTTTTTTCCAGGCATTACATGCTGAGGATGAGCACTTTGATATAGTCTTTATTGATGCTGATCAAAGGAATGCTGTTAACTACTACAGCTTTGTCATGGATAACCACTTGCTGAGAATGGATGGAGTGATCTGTGTAGAGAATACACTCATGAAAGGACAAGTCTACCTGGAGAACATATCTGAGGAAAATGTACTAGCTGTTAGAAAATTAAATGCAGTGATTAATTCAGATCCTCGTGTTGAGCAGGTTGGTGCAGTGCAATTGGATAGGCTGCCTGTGGTACTGTATCTATGGATTTTGCAAAGTACTCATCAGAATCTTTCTTTTCTTGGTGCCATTATTAAGGGGACCTAAAATGAACCCAAGTTTTATTATAACTCACCTTTCCTATGTTTCTATATTCAGCAAAAGTCCCTACTCTCTGTCTACATCATCTCCAGTGTTAAAGGCAAGTTAATTTTGAGCACTTAGAAGTGAATAATCAGCTCTACAGCATAACTAAGGAACCACTGCTCTGCTTTTAAAGCCTATGGAGGCTACAGTGCATTGCCAGCACAACAGGAGTCAGCAAGGCTTTAAATGCACTTGTTACCAATGCTACCCTAGCCCAGTGGCACCAGCATACTTGCTCTCATGTACCCACTCTTCTAAGAGCCTCCTCTCAGTTGCCATAATACAGGATTTGGGCTTTGTACCTCATAGGCTCAAGATCCTTGTCTATCTGCAGGGCAGACAGCCTCTAGGGGTGCCTCCTATCATACGCCATCTTCTATCATCAACTCAACCATCAAATACCAAGAGCAATGACTTTTCTTTCTAGAAGTGGGCAAGACTCACGATGGCTTTCCATGCCCTGAATATTACTGTTAGCCATTTAATGCATGTAAACAGCATGTTGTTTCAGTATTTTTTTTTAATGGTTTGATCCCAGTGTTGAACCTCCAACATGGAGCAAATCTTTCACTGAAGTGTGATAACAGTATCAGAGGCAGTTGTCATAACCCACTGAAATTCACCTATGGGTGCAGGAAAGGTGTTCCAGTGAATAGTGATGAACACTGAAGTGTTGCTATTATGGTTTGCTAAGTTCCGAGAATGATTCTGGAATATCTTCATAACGGCATTAGCCAGGCAGTGGAAACCCAGAGATCTCAGCAGCTGACACTCATTTAGGAAATGGAGAGGCAAAATTGCTTTTCTTTTCCTGGCATTTGTGGAAGCTGGGAGTTTGGGAGAAGAATGTGAGCAAATACAGATGCCTGACATATTTGGGTTGGAAGGAATTTTAGCTAAAGAATAACAGTAGGAGAAAAAGTACTCTGGCCTAATGAAGGAAGGACTTTCCTTAACTGTTTATGCATTATGTCTGCAGATAATTTTACCTGTGCAAAGTGGACTGAGCATCATTCGAAGGAGCCCTGTACCACCAGATGCAGTGATTGAATCAAAGGTGTGTATTTTCTCTTCCGTGAACATTTCTGGGAAAGTTTTGACTTTGCTGAGAACAGTGACAAGAGCATTTCCAGAGATTTGCTGTTGAGAGCCCAAACTTATGCTCTGCTGTGCCTTTCAGATTTAGCTTGTCCTATGGAAAAGATGGTGATTTTATCTTTTTTTTTTTTTTTTTTTTTTTTTTGTAGGAACTCCATTTTATGTAATGGGCATCATCCAGCTATAATGAAATTCCCATCTGGAATTGTAATGGCCCAATTCTGTAAATCCAGACCCAAATGTCTTGATTATTTGGCAGTTTCTGACTGCTCCCAGAGCTACATCCACTAGTAATTCCTGGCATTTCAAAACCAATATTTTAAACATCTTGTATTTTCCATTGTGATTCCAGCCAGGGGAAAATGATGTATGGCAGCTGATCAGATGACAGCTTGGTTTAAGTTATTGGCTGATATCTTTATTTGTGCACCAGCCCTGTGAAGATATTTTGACTGCACAGCATTTGAGCCAAATCCTGCCTTTGGAAACATGTTCTCAGCCTCCTTCTTCCTGGAGGCAGTTGAATTGGAGGGCAGGACTTGGTCCTCGGAGTGAAATAGCTGGAAGACTTAATCAGTCCTTTTCTGAGAGGTCATACCTGCTCATGTCATTGTTCCTCACAGTGAAAGTGATGAGGTGCTGGAACAGGCTGCCCAGAGAGGCTGTGGTTGCTCCATCCCTGAAGGTGTTCTACACCAAGTTGCATGGGGTCCTGGGCAGCCTGGTCTCTAGTACCAGACCTTGAGGTTGGTGGTCCTGCCCATGGCTTGGGGGTTGGAACGTGATGATCCTTAAGGTTTCTTCCAATCCAAGCCGTTCTATTATTCTATGATCTCCCATGGAAAGCTGGGCCAGGAAGGACTGCACCCTACTCTCGTGTACATGGCGTGGTCAGTGCATCTTTCCAAACATAGCTCTTCTGCTACACTGCCTTGTGCCTTGGTGTCCCTGTTGAGAATAATATCAGTAGGGGTAAGGATTCTTTAATTAATCATATCTTTGCATTAACTACTGAGTCAGGAAGACGTGGATCCCTGTACACGTTCTCACCTCACCCTCACAGACAGAGTCCATCATAGCAATTCTAGTACTAAGCTTTGCTCCTGATTGTGCCATGTATATCTGTCTACATTTTAGAAAGAAGTGACGAGGGACGATGTTTTCTGGGGTTATAACAAGCACCGCATCCTTGACCGGCTGCGTTTGGATGACAAGGTGGCCTACGTCACCGGTGGTGGTCAGGGAATTGGGAGGGCCTTTGCTCATGCTCTGGGAGAAGCTGGTGCTAAAGTAGCTGTGGTGGACCTGGTCCTTGCAAAGGCAGAAGCAGTGGCACGTGAGCTCAACCTGAAAGGTAAGCATGGCACTGCCTTCAAACTGGAGCAGTCATTGTTGAAAACTTCCATCTGTAGTTCTTTCAAACATGAATATGAGGTCAGATAACGAACGGAATGTTAGTAGACGTAATAACTAAAGTCCAAAATAAGAGGTAAAATCCTCTACAAGGCACTTCCATTTTAGCAGTAAAAACACAAAATGTAACATAAAATTGAATTTTCCCCTAGAGTCATGCTAAACTGCAATTGTAAAGGGGAAAAAGAAAACTGGAAATATAATTTTAATGAGAAAAGAAAGGAAGTGTTACTCATTTTATAATTCCATTTGTGAGATTACAACCAAGCTTTCTTCTAAGTTCACTACTTCATCACCTCTGAAGATGGAACGTTGCCGAGGAAATTTTCACAGTCCCATTTGGACACAGACAACAGAATTTGTGTCCACTCTGGTTTCAGAAAGGGTTTGATCACCAGTGGATGATCTGCCCATTGAAACCTGGAGTCTCCACTCTGCCTTAAGAACCGTAAAGGTTTTTTGGCCAAATGGAAAATATTCATGAAAACTGTGTTTGTGCAACTGGAAACCATATTATCCAGCAAAATAAGCCCTTGCAGATACATTTCTATTACTCATTATTCTGCATCTATCAGCTTTTTCCTAGGGAAGGGACAAGGGATTGTTCGTTTCTGTTCATTCAGACACCATCCTGAGTCTTTGCGGAGAATGCTTGAAACAACAGGTCCCAGTCTGTGCAATATCAGCTTTAGTAAGCATAGGACACTTTACAATGAGGATTGGTGCAATGGTTACAGCTTTGATTGCTGGTCTGATCCCTAACAATGACACAGAATAGAATGTCTCCAGTTCCTATTACAAATTCTTAAATCATCTAGTCCCCCTTTCCCTGAAGCTTTTCATTTTCTTATGCTCTGAAGCCATATGGTCTTGGCACACAATAGCTGTGCCCTACAAGTTAACTTGCCTTTTGGATATTTTTTTTTACCGTGAGATCCTGCATATCAAGCAGAGCTATTCAGAAATAAATGAGATAGTTGATAGAGCCATGAGACTTTGGATGCCAGTGGTCCATTTGAAAATGAACTTAACTTTTCTCCAGGGCACTTTCAGTAGCAGTTTGATCATCCGTCCTTCAATGGCTGTCCTATCTCTGCTCCTCTGCTGGTGGGTTGCAAACCCAAAGAAGGTGGATGTAGTGGATGGGTTATGTGATGCAGTTGGAGGGGTCATGAGGCACTGCAAATATTATTGCAGTCTAAAATAAAGAAAATCTCACTTTTCAGTCTTCACATATCTTTATCTTTCAAGGTCAGATGCTCTCTGTCAACTTGACCAGTGCAGCTGGTCAGGGCACATCTATTCCATCTCATGAGGGTTTTTGAGGTTTCAAATTTATTGTCATTCCTGTTGGAACAAAACCCAAACTTTGTAATGCTTTTGTGAAAGGGAATTATATCCAAATGCCCATTCTTGGAAAGGATCTGGAAAGGTCAGATTTTCAATCTCTTTCTCCCCAGAGGTAACTAGAGTGTCTAGCCTGGACCTCAGAAGCTTTTCCTTGAAAACTTTTGTTGAAATCAATATGTTTCCATGAAACACTTTGGCTTCAAAGAAGCAATGTACTCTGTTGGAAATAAATTTTGACAAAAAGGTTCAGCTAGCTTTACTCTCACAATATTCACATGTGTAAATTAAAGCAATACTTGTAGTACTAATACATATTTTTCCTGCTATAATAGACACAAAGGAGCTGTGATTTTTTCCCCCCCCAATCTTTGTCTGTGGATCTCTTACTCAAAGTTGGAAACTCAGCACCCCAAGTCATCCCCATACTGAATACCTCTTCAAAACATTTTACTTAGCTTTCTTAAATCCACTTTGCTTCTTATACCAAGGAGCCCTTTGCTGTCTTCTGGGATGGTGCCATCATTTCATGATGGATTTTAAACATCAGAAACTCTGTGATCTCAGTTTTAGCTTTGTTAGACATCTCGGGTGTATCTCCCTTGGCTACAGGGGTCTTTGTTTTTACATCCTGAGTGGATACCTTTTTCAACTGTTGCTAATGGATCCTGACAGAAGAACCAAAAATGATGAAACAGAACCAAAAACTCCTAAGGGTTACCTTCCTATACATACTCCTCTGTCTTCAGGGGGAACCGCTTCCTCTACCTTAAGGGAAGAATTAATCTGATGGGATTTTTAAAATGTGCATTTTCACTGTAAACTATGCAAATGCCTTCCCCACAATGTCACTTCTGATCTTCTTGTCTGTATGCAATGTATTACTTCCATTTATGCTGAGAGCCAAGAGATGGAGCCCAGTGGCAAAGGGGCTCCGCTGCAGAAGGGTAGATTGGGCACACTGAGGCTCCTCTTCTGCTCCTTTCATCACAAAACTGCCCGCACCAGGTTCACAAAGACAAACTGAAGACTGAAGAGGTGCTTTGGTACCATCATGCATGTATCTGCAGGGCCTTGTGTTTCTTGCTTCTGATACTACAGATTTAAGCTGTTTTCCCATTGTTTATTTTATTTATTTATTTAATCAGATGGTTTGGGGGTAACAGCGGAGAGAAAGAAGCTGTTCATTCTCTTCTCTCAGAGTGCAGAAGTATCAGCTGATTAAGTTCAAATGTGGGACCGTTTGAAATGAGCATGCCTTCACTAATTCTCTGGACACTCATGGCACCTTATGTCTTGTTTTTGTGAACTATCATGTAGGATGAAGCTGTAAATGGGGTGAGAATTGGAGGAGTAGAGCAAGAGTCATTCTGTTGCCCTTAGTTACACGCTTACACCCGTTTTGTCAGTAAATTGAATAAGAAAGACCACGGCAGTTTCCTCTACATTTCAATAACAATTAGGAGGAGCAAAGTGGGCTGTCCGGATATTCTTATTCTTCCAGCATGTTTATCATAAAAACTGTGATAAAATAAGAGGGCTTGTTTTGTGGTAGAGCATGCATTCATTTTTTTGTAGGTGGCTCCCTCAGTGGGTAGATTATCACTGGGATGTTATTGCTTTGCCTCCATCTTAAGAGTTTGTTTGGGAGAGCCTTCTCTTCTGCTCAGAAATATTAGAAGTTTTTTTTTTTTTGAGGAGGGATCTCAACTCCGTACGTGTCCAAGAGGGGATGGTACAGCAGTGTCCATAACCCTTTGGAGACTGGTTTCTGAGCACTCTCGTGAGGTCCGAATCATCATCTGGGAGTTTAGATACATCTTGGATGCTGAAGTATGCATATGGTGTTGATCACATGGTCTCAAATGTCCCTGTACAACAGGTATGGTACCAATCAGATGGTCTCAAAAATCCATGAATGATCAGCACTGCAAATAATGAGCCAGCCCTTCCTGTCTGCAGTAGGAATCACCCTTTCCTCTTGCTTCCTAGGGAGAACTGCTTTCCCCAGTCCAGTGGTTTGTAATAACCTTGTTACAGTGGCTTAATAATAAGGATATTTAAATCAGATTTTGATATTAAATTAAATGAAGCTAATTAAAAATCAGCACTGGAGCAATAGTCAACACCTGGATTACTGTTCTAGGAAAGGAAAGCACAACTTTTACATAATTTCAGATCCAGGGAATCTTTTTCCTTCAGAATGTTTGTGATGCTTACTCTGACAGTGTAATTTGTAGCAAGGAAGGCTTGGCACCACGACCACCACACCTGTGAGCCTGCAGGTATTTCCAGTTAGCTCCCACCTAAAACTGGCTTAGTTTTGTCTGAAGCTCCATGCTGACCTCATGCTGCAGTTCAATCAGAAAGCACTTTTTTGGACAAACTGGTTGACTTCCTGTAGTATCTGGAGATCTGTCGTATAATCTATATGTATGTATTTACATGTGAGCAAATGAAGGAAACCATTGCTTTGTCTTGTTCCAGAGTTGCTCTTTCTGGTCCCCAGCACCCAGGAAATGCTGGAGTTGCTCCCCCGCTGGGAAACTGCAGTTGAGTGTTTGGACAGAAGATGGTGCAGTGTTCACAGCTTCGTCCTGCTGGAACGCTGAGCTCCGCTTTCAGTTTTATGGCAACCAACAGGCAAACCAACTCCAGTTAGCAACTTAAATTTCATTGCAGTAACAAATGCACAACTGGCTATGGTTTGCGTAGCAGCAAATTAAAGTGGCAAATATATATGTAATACACACATACGTATAAAATACAGATATATAGTGCATATAGATAAATTAATAAATAATCATAATATAGATTCTTTTTCTCTCTGAATTCCCATACTGACTTAATCGCCCCTGTTTTAATTCAGGGATTAAAAGCATTGCCCTTGCAGCAGATGTGAGCAAACCTGAGGATGTGCAAAGGATTGTTGATACCATTGTAGCTCGATGGGGTACAATTGACATTGCATGCAACAACGCTGGAATCAATATGAATTCTGCAAGTGAAGATACTTCACTAGAAGAATGGGACAAAACTTTCAGTGTCAATTTACGAGGACTATTTTTGTGCTGCCAAGTGAGTGTGAAACGCTGTACAGGTTTGATATGCAAATGGGCAGCAATATCCTTAGTATTTAATTTACCAAAATTTAACACCGTTTTATTGTTAATGTCATCATAATGGAGCTAATTTCATGGGATTAATCAATTTACAGATTTTGGTCAATATTTTCAGAACAGCTGGTCATTACTGGCTGTCCCAGCTCAGGTGTTTAAGAATGGCCTGATTCTGGGAGGGTGATTATTTGACACTTCCTGAAGAGTAGAAAGCTCTGGGGGGCCATTGCCATCATCAGTGATTTAAAAAAAAAAATACTGCCAAAAGCAAAGGGGATCCAAAATGGCAATGGAATTTTTCCTGCATCAGCCATTTTTATACCAAGTTTTTATATCGAGTGCTTAAAAAAATGTGTGAGCACATAAACTCTTCTGAAAAGTGAAGACTAATTTATTATCATGTCATTATTAGCACAATCACAAAAAGGGTCACTGGTCTTTCCTTTAATTTCTGTCACAGGCTGCAGGCCGCATTATGCTGAATCAAGGATATGGGAAGATAATTAACACAGCATCTATGGCAAGTTTAATAGGTGAGTGATGAGAGCTAACAGTTGTGCTTCAGAATCCATATTTTAATTACTACCGATGCTATTTGAATCAATTAAACCTGTATTGGGAAGGAGTAAATCACTGACATTTTGTATTAGAGGAAATGTACTACAAAATTTTTATTGATATCATTTTTCAACATTTATCTGTCCTCTATGTTTTAGAGCACTTATTGCTTTTTATAGAAGAGGCGGAGTCACCTTTGCGCCTGACGCAGTGATGGCATGGGAGAGGTGCTTGTGCACTCCCCAGTAATTTTGGGAAAATGTGTTTCAGTACAGAAAGTGGTGCCCTGCTGATGTTTACAAGACACCCAAAAGCTATTGTGCCACTCTTTGCCACGGTACCGTGGTTATATTTCATTGTCGTTGCCAACAGGTGTCTCCACCGACGCTGCTGAATCAGCAGCGTCGTCAAAAGCACCAATAAACCATTGTAACATATGGAATGAAATCCCTACTGCTGAGCTAATCTGGAAGGCAGTTACATGCTGGTGAACTGAGGCCCATGTAACAAAAATTGATCAATTACACAAATTAAGCATAGCCCTTTAGGAATTTATTTTATTGGTCTGGACATCTGTTGCAGTATTGTCCAAATCCAAAAATCAAATGGTGCCTTGGGTTGCCAAGTTAGGCAAGAAAATCTAGTAGCTATAAAAGTACAACTGAAAACCCCTGTATTAATATCATGTCCATCTGCTGAACGTTACATAAATATGCAGTCTTTTTATTTTCCTTGGGAATAACATTTATTTTTACAGTGCCCAGTTTGACTTTCTGTGACATTCTGTTCAGTTTATTGCGTAGTAACTTTAAATGTTTCTTCAAAAGTGCATTTATAATGTTGTTGTTAATTTTTGTCAAGTGTCTTTACCAGCTGTTTCACTTATGCTCAAGCACAGGCACCATACCTCTGTCCCAGCTTTGTAGAGTAACAAAATCTCCCCAAACCGAAGTAGATTTGAAAAGACTGCAAAGCTTTTGACTTCACATACCCCCATGAAGCGCAGCTCTGAGTGGGGCATTGTGCATTCTGTTTAAATGCAACTGAAAGTTAATGCACGTGGACACCGGTAGGCCAGAAGTTAGGAGACAAAGGGATGTGTTTACCTTCTGAACCTGTTTGGATCTTGGCATGGGAAAAATCTAGTAGTTATAAAACTACAACTGAAAACCACGATGTTCATATCATGTCCATCTGCTGAATGTTAAATAAATATGTTGGTTGGTTGGTTATTTAAGTATGTTGGCCAACTGGCATAGTATGAAATGTTTCTAGAAATAGTTAGGGGATATTTTTTTTTTTTTGTAGGTTGTGTCCTTCCTGAGAGATAGAGGAAAATGAGGAGACTCTTTGCAGGATAGAAAGATTTTTGTTTGTGATTTTTATTTTCCAGATACACTGCTCAGAATCAATTTTAATTAACTGAAGATAGGCTGCATACATTTTGCATATGTGCATGTTGATTCTGGTGTTTGACTGGAATTATTCCAGACGTATGCTTCAGCAGCAGAGAGGAGGCTGCTGTGGCTCTGCCATTTGTACAGGTGGAACTCTGCTCTAATTTTTACAGCAAATATCTTTAGTGGGAAGTGATCTGTTCTTCTCTCTGTGTGCGCTTCTCATTAACATTACACGGCTGCTTCAAGGTCAGGCGAGAAGCCTTCTGCACTGAACAAGGTAGCAAAAACATTGTGTCAGATGTTTAAAATGTAATGCAGCTGATGTTGGCAGCATTTTTATCTGCTTGCCTCCTGCCTTCTCTGTGCGAAACAGGAGTGAGTGTTCTCCCTTCATGCGGACCTTATGAACTCAGATATCCTGATGACACTGCTAGAGGCATGGCTTCATTCACAGGCTCTTGTTTGGAGGGCTGAAGATTTGTGGGTCTGTGAAGCATTATCCAAAAATGTGGCTCGGGGAATGGAGGAGGTGGTACTGATACTCAACAAAGTTTTTGTGTGTCTCAGGGGGAGAATATCCCATCTTGGTTACCTTCCTCAGCCATTCCTATGAAGACAAAAGTATTGACATAGAGAGAGTCTTGTAAATCCTGGCACCCCCATCCCAAGTCTGAATGCTGATTGCTGGCAACCACTAGCTGCTCTCACCCGTGTGAGCAAGAGGTGCAGAGACGGTGCCAAAACTCTTATCCTCTGAGCAAACGTCCAGTGATTTATCACAGACAGACGTGTTTGGAAAGTTTAGCAATGAGCTGCTTTGGGGAGGTTGTGAGGTTAACTACCATAGTTGTACATAACTTGGAGCTGATGTGCAGCAATTAATCAGGAAATTAGGTGCCACTCCTGCTCAAGAGCCCCCACAGAGCGCTGTGTCTGTGGGGTGATGGGGACATGGAGAGCAGCAGGGTTCTGCAGGTTGGAATGGGAGTCATTTGGTACATTTTGTACAGAACAAAAAATTAGGGCAGGAGAAATGCTGGCAAAGGGGACAGTGTCAAATGGTTTTAATTCTAAAAATGCCCAATTCTCAGCATACCTTCATTACACGGAGCAAAAGGAAACACTAATTCTTGCCACAATCTTTTATGTTCTTCAAATCCATTTGTAGATATCTATCTCCATTCGTAGGTACAGCAGATATCTCTGTTTGTAGATATTCTGTGTTTGGTGAGGCGCTGACATAGGCTCCTCACAGAGGTGGTGGAGTCTCTGTCCTTGGAGGTGTTCAAGAAAAGGGTATATGTGGCATTGAGGGCCATGGCTAGTGAGCACAGTGGGAAGGGGTTGATGGACTAGATGTTCTTTCCAACTGTAATGATCGTATGCTACTATGATTCAAGGTATAGGTGCTTACTCACCTGCTCAGCACTTTGCAGCAGGGGTCTTCACTCTTTCAGAGCTTAGTTATCTCTGACACTGTCTTCTTTTCACACTTTAAATTAGCACACTTGAAAATAATTGTTTTAGACAGAAAGTAGTTGTGAAGGTGTTGGGGTACCATAGATAGCAGTGGTCTGGAACTCATTCACCAACTTCATAAATTCAACATAAAGCTTCACGAGTTAGGACCAATGTAATGCCAACTGCCAGTGACCCCACGTTCTTCTGTCCATGTGTTGTGAGTTTCACCAGAGGCTCCCACGGTGCAAAGCTGCCTAACCCTACACGTCATCAGTGCTTGTTGCATGGTTAATGACATTCAGCATTGATTTTCCCCACTTCCATGAAGTGCCCTTTGATGTCCCGTAATGACATGGTGCTAATTACAGATCAGTGCCTTGCACCAAATTTGTTTAAGGAGATCATGATAGCCAGAAGGTCAGATGAAAGTCCTCAGAGAGACACTGTACAGGTGGAAATCCCAACAGCCAGACTGACTCAGGTTGGTTCTGATGGGTTTAAGGCACTTTACACCCACTGTGGATTTGTCCTTAAGCAGCTTTCTGAGAACACTGCAAGCACGAGAGCTGGCGGAGGGGCAGAGCCACCAAGCACACCGCACTAACAAGCTTGAACATTGTAATTAGCAAGCCGATCATCTTCCCTCTGTGACTGACATGTGACATCTGAAACATCTTCAGAATCTTCAGATTCTGAAAATGGTGGGTGTTCAGGATTTTTGGGACGCACCTGTGCTCACATCCATACAAACACTGATTAGATAATGTGTTTGCTTCAGACTGTGGATAATTTAAAAATTAAGGCGAATAATTTGTTCCAGGGAGATATATAATATGGTATGTTATATAAAAATCTGTAATACATGTATATTATATCATGTGGTACGGTTTTATGTTAGTATTGCAGTGTATGAATATTTTATACATGTGTATAAAATATAAACGTGCAAACATCGATGCAATTATTTATCCTCCTTAGAAAAAGTCAAATACTTGCATATATGCTTAACACATTGCTTTTGGCTTTGCTGAAACACAGAACGTTTTGAGTTCGTTTCTTTTTTCCTCTATTTCTCCCAGCTGTTCAGGCAAAAATGTGAGGTGACCAAATACAGATTTAGTTTTGCTGTATGAGGGCTAAACTCTTGTTGCTCCCAGCCTTGTATCAGGGAAAACGGCAAAGAGTTCATCTCAAGGCAGGGAACGGTGCTTGAACTTCCCCGCATGTCTTAATTTGAGGAGAATAAATATTTTTCTATTTCTGAATCTCTTCCAGTTCCGCACCCGCAGAAGCAGTTGGCGTATAATGCCTCCAAAGCCGGGGTCGTAAAATTAACACAGACGTTAGGAACAGAATGGATTGACAGAGGAGTAAAAGTCAACTGCATTTCCCCGTAAGTAAAATGTAGTTTCATTCTGAAAGTACAAAGGGAATGAAATGTTCTAAAAAGCTCAGATGAGCAGTATCTTGGAAAATAAAGTTTCTAATTAGCAGGTGGATTGCATCCCTTTTTATGTTGTCTTTTCCTTAACAAAGGTTTAAATACTTATAACCGAGCCTGCTCTATTGCTGTGTATACTCAGGGATTTAAGAAGAGGTTTTAGCATTTGATAATAGGTTTTCCAATAATGTGAAGGGTAGTTTTTAGCGTTTCTCTTCCAGATGAAATATTTCCTTAGTCTGTCCAAGCCTTCCGCGTTTAAAGAAAAGGCTTTTGACACTTAATAGACAATACTTCTTTCCCCTTTTTGCCTGAGACAAATATATAGGCACTTAAAACGCCACACTGCAGCGCTGTAATTGAGATAGCATTCAGCTCTGATGCTTGCAGGAGGCCAGGTGTAATTTTGTAAATATATATCTATATTTATTACAAATTACATTTTCCTTATTTTTGGAGGCTTAAAGCTGCCTTTTTTATTTTATGGTATTTATTCAGAGAGCAAAGTTTTCTTGCCATCTTTTCTCTCCCTGTTTCTCATAGACATGGCCAACACAGTCGTTTTATTAAACAATTAACAGTGCATGATAGTGCTAAGCAGAAACCCAAGTGGATAGCGCTAATTGGAAGCGGTCAAATTCCGTAGACCATTGAAGTCAATCAGAGTAAGTAAGAAGGGCAGGATTTTAACCCAGGAGTTAAATTGTAATAATGAAGTTATAATGTATGTCAAATTAGGAAAAACAAATTACATATTTTAATCCACAAAGTGGAAGAGAAAAAAAAACACAGAGCTCAATGGTAAGTGCCTGTGTTTTTACTGTCAGTTTGACTCTCCACTTCCTTGTGCTAGCTGTCTTCCTTATGATTATTTATTACTAATTATAGCACTGACTCCAGCCTTTGCTTGATGTGATCCATGGATTCTTTAAGCAGCATCTTACTTGGTAGTAGGATTTTCCCCATGCCAATACTAACAGCTCTGCTATAGCATTCTCACAACTGGGTCTGCTGAATTTACACAGGCTTTTAGGAGCCAGGGGAGATGAAGGGAATTAGGGAAGCCCAGCAGGACCTGGCAGGAACTGTGCCTGCAAATGCACAGGTAATTGTTACCAACAGAGATGGGATAGCATGCCACATTTACTGTGATCACAGGTGAGAAGGCTCTTAGAGGAGGAATTACCTATTCTTAAGGGGTTTACATAAAATTTAAAAGTCTCCACTGGATGATCAAACCTCATTGTTTTGAGTAAGTTGGAAACTTACACTCTTATTTGAAGAAGTTATGTTTTTGGAGGCAGCTGTCAAAGCATTGGGAAAAGAGAGCCATGCTTCTCTCTTTCTACTTTATAAGCTAAAATGAGGTTGCAGTTTTATCATCATGTCTTTAACTCTAACTCTGAGCTCAAAATCCTATGATAGGAAGTGGGATTTTTCTTTGCAAAGGAACAGCCAGGAAGGGCGCAGAAAGGACAAAGTTTTCTGCTGTACTGAATGTCTCCAGCTCTTTCTCTCCAATGCAGCTGGGGACATGGACTGAAAGGCTCCCAAATCCTGCTGGCAGAGTTTTACTTCAAAGCTTTGGTTGAGCCTCTCCTGTCCTGACACATGTGGAGCTCTGGGTCAGGGTTTAGTGTGATTTGTACTACTCAGATCCCTCTCGCTAAAAGCAAACTCTGCATATGCTTCTGCCTGTATGAGAGATATGAACCTTGTTTCAGTGAGGCCATCAGAGTACTTTGCTGGGTTGGAAGAAGTTCCAAATGCACGAGTCTATCTGAGTGTGGATGTCCAGTGTAATATGCAACATTTTGAGAGATTTTGAGGTCTATAAGAAGCACAAGAGGAGGATATAAGCCATGATGGAAGATTAGCTCTGGATAATCTCTGGAGAAGTAAAATATGTAGGTGTGCCCTTAAGTCCTTTGCAATCCCCACACTTGATTTCTTTAATGCTTTAAGGCATTTCCAGCACATGTCTGCCTGGAACTCCATACACTCCAGTCTGGCCTTGAACATTAGTTCACCATGCAAACCTTTTGGCCTTTTTTTCCTCTTCCTCTCTGGTCACTTTTTATCAACTTAATTTCTTAATGAGTGCATAAAACTTATGCAGACCGATGCATAAAAGTTATCAATGCATAAAATGTTATGGCGAGCCCTTAACATAATTTATTGCATTTATAAAATTGAAAATCCAGCCTTCTCTCACTGGCCAGGCAAGTCTCAAGCCCATGGGGAGAAAGTGACTGAGGTTCCTTGGATCCCATGGGATCCCAGGAACCCGATGGATGCCTCATCCCTGGAGGCATTCAAGGCAAGACTGGATGTGGCTCTGGGCAGCCTGGTCTAGTGGTTGGTGACCCTGCCCCTGGCAGGGGGGTTGAAACAGGATGGTCTTTGAGGTCCTTTTCAATCTAGGCCATTCTATGATTCTATGACTTTGCCTCTTGTTTCATGCAGAGCAAGCATCTCCGTGCTCAGCTCTTCTGCCATTGTCTATTCTGTTGCTTCACAACTTGTTGCACAGCTGGTGGCATGCAAAATAAAATTGCTGGACTTCATCAAAAGAGACAAGTAGTTTGGGCCACAGAGGGGAGCTATGAGTAAATGGGGAGCTGCTAATGGTGTGTGTTTGTCCCTTTCCTGGTTCCTGCAGATATTTCAAGTTAGGTGGGTGTGATGGAACAGGAAATTTTGGGGACCTCAGTTCTCAGCATGCATGGTGTCAGGATGCCTCATTTTTCAGCCAGCATGCTTGACCAATGGGTACTGTGTGAACTGGATGCTTTCAGCCCAGTGGGAACAAGGTGCAAGAAAGCAGGTAGGGATCACCCCAAATTTGGGGGAGGGAAAGGCAGGAGGATGAGCAACCCAGAATCATCTCAAGGCGTCCCAATTAAGAGGCATTACCATCCCCATTAAGCAGCAGTCATTGCTGGTAAGTATCTTTGGACTTAAATCTAATTCCTTGGGAGATGTCCCAATTAAGTGGATCTCTTGATTAAACACTTCCTGATTAAGTGGAGTGTACTTAACTCATTCAAATTAATAACTCATCTGAAAGAAATCAAGTTACACACAGATGGAATCTCTTTTTGCTCTCATTTGGGGATTGAACGCACGTAACAATTCCAGTTAAGTATCTGGTAAGTGATATTTTTCCTAATGTGTCTCTCGAAGTGGAAATGTTTTAGGCAATTGTTTTTTTTTTTTCTTTCTTTCTTCTCCTAATGTCTCAAATTGTCCTGTGTATCAATAATTAAATATTGATGCTCATGTCTAATGTTAAGGAACTAGCAGTTTGATATTACATTGACATGCAACAGAAAGTACTGATAGGCTCAGCACTGCATACGAGATGAGGTAGGGAATTAATGCATTGGCAGTTGTCTTTGCTGGAACTGGTTAGAAGCCAACTAAAATCTGCCTAAAAGGGTTCAACAACATTAAATTGCCCAACTTGGCACCAAAGCTTTCCCAGAAGATGTGTAGTATCAATGACATGCCTAATATTTATAGTGCCATCAGTATGTGTGTTTGCAACTTTAAGTTTTGTGCTATAATTTTTTCTCATTTATGGAACAAAAAAATTTGTAATGAAGTTTTGTCACACATCAAAATTTTTACTAGTCAAAGTGAGCCTAAGGAAAGGTCAACCAAGAGGTGCAACCCTTGGCTGAAATCAGAACAAGGATGGTTTTTCCAAACATTGAAATACGTCCTCTTTTAGTGAAATCTGCTGTACTGGAGGAATGTATGTCATATTTCCTAATCTGCATTCCCTTTGGGTTAAAACTAAAAAAAAAAAAAAAAAAAAAAAAAAGAATCATAAGGATTTAAATTTGATGTCTGATAGGGTAAAGCCAGAATGATTAGGCGGGTGGTTTTGTGAGTGTGGTGAGAGGCACGTAGGGGAATGGAGTGCGATGTATTCCACATCTGCTGCTCAAAGCATGGTTCTCTTTAAAGAAATCCAGTTCTTGAGGAGCTTGGGTGAGCAAGGGGGGAGACTAGGATCTGTGCTTAGGGGAAAAAGTAAAATCTGCAGCCCTATGGTGGAATGCATTTGATATTATTACACGACCAGAGCCTAACCAAGCTGCGTTGCTCAGTGTTTCTGAACTGCTGTAGTGTTTATTGTCAATTACAATAAAAAATAAAGCTGATCTTTAAATCCTGCCTGATTAATGAAAGCAGAAATGTTTGGAGGAAAGTCTGAATTAGTTCCACTTTGTAACAGAGTAAATAGAAGATTTCAGCCCTCATTTAAAACAAAAGGTAAATCTCGTACCCACAATCCAGCGTGTCTCAAAAAATAATTTCCTTGGAAGTATAAATTGGGATGCCGATGAAGTTTCAGAACAAAACGGGTATTTTTATACTTTGTTCATTTCATATTTATCACTAGCTTGTTTGCTAATTTTCATTTGCAAGAGGCAATTCTTCCAGCTAACTGGCTGCCTCAATGGGCCACTGATTTCTTTGAAGTGACAGTCTGTAAATATGCATAAAAAAGAGATGCAATTAGCGTGTGTGTGGTTCAGTGCAGCCTGATTTCATTGGCAAGTTTACCCACAGTGTTGATAAGCTACATTATCTAGAAAATTGGCCGCTGAAAAACAGCACCTCTGATTGCCAGCAAAGGTTCCAGATAACAGGGTGCTGAAGAGAAATATAATTGAGGTTGAATATGTTAACCAAGGTGTCACATGCTCCTTAGAAGCGCTAATTTATCAGCATGTTGGAATTTTTATTAACATTTGGAATGCATTTCTACCACACTAATGAAGTGGAATTGGCAGTTCAGGTTTTAGTTATTGTCATTTCTGAGAAGTTAAATGTAATTTCTCGTTAGACACAGTTATGTAAATATATTTGTTCAGGGGCTGAAAAAATTATACATTTCACAAAATACAAATATGTTGTTAAGGAGGAGTATGACAAATCAGTCGTAGTTAAAGTCATAAAAGCCAGCCAAACATTCGCCCTGCATTGTGCTTTCCGGAGCATCACTCATTTTTAGGGCACCCAGAGAAAATGAACTTAGCAGAGTTTTAATAAATGGTGTAGTCTCTCATTAATGTAAAGCAGGCAAGACAGGTACATGCTTTGCCAGGGTATTTGTTTGATGGGATTCCACTGTGATGTGTCTCTCCTTTTTTGTGTGTGGAAAGAGTTCAGGGCTGAGAAAGGTGCTGGTGTTTGCTTTCCTTGTATTTGACGTGTGGGAAGTCGGGCTGTTTTCAGTTTCTGGGAAGGATATGAACATACTGTGTAACATCATGCTGCAAAAAAAGAGAAATCAGAATAAGGACAGCAGTTCCCAAGAGTAGCAACAGACCTGGTTGGAGGTACTTTCGGTTCCAATGCCATGTTGTCTTCTATAAAAAAATGTAAACTGGAGTTGATGATGAGTAACCTGAAAGTTAGGGGGTCTTGCTATTAGCTAAGATGACAGTGTGTGTGTTCTCCTTTTAAAATATATCCTCTCAGCCTGCCCAGTGGTAGTGGAAGGCAGTTGGAAAACACTGCTGCTGAAATTTGCATTATGAGCTGCAGTCAATGCCAAGACTCTCCATGCTACTCCCCATGGCTTTCCTTCTGAATTAACACCTTGTACTGCCTTTCCACTTGGGCCAACGAATTCCTAAACACACATCGTGTGTGCTCTTTGCAGAGGCATCGTGGACACACCACTCATCCACTCCCCAGAGCTGCAGCCATTGGTGCAGCGCTGGCTGGCGGACATCCCTGCTGCCAGGCTGGCACGGGTCACCGACCTGCAGGCTGCTGTTGTCTACTTGGCCTCTGAAGCTTCAGACTACATGACGGGCCACAACCTGGTCATCGAGGGTGGCCAGAGCCTGTGGTGAGAGCCCACCAGCCTCCCTTCTTGGGAACGCGTTCACTTAGAGTGGTAGAGTTTAGTGCAATCACAGTTTTGGCCTCTGTGGATGAATGACTGGCTAATGGCTGTTTTCCTCTTCTGGGTGTTTCTTTGGAGATTCATATTCTGGGAAAGAAAAAGAAAAAAAAAGCCTTCATTTTCAACATTTTCGTGTTTTCTACTATGCAATCATATTTCTGTTAAATTATACTTAATCATATAAGGGCACATTTACTGTAGTGAGATTTGGCTATTATTTAGTTTAATAGAGGGCATTTTTAAAGCAATTAATATTAGCTGCTCTGTGCAGGATATTGTTCTTAGGCTGGGCTTTGTTTTTTTTTCTTTTTGTATTCAAGTTGTTCCAGTGACATCTGTGAGTGGTGAAAAACAGTTGGATGTACTGTTAAAAAGAATAAATTAGTTCATTGCATTTGAACCTGAATGTTGCCATTTTATATTTACTGGTGTTCCTAGTTTTTGACAGTGTTTTTATACAAACACCCACATAAATGCCCCTAGAAGAAAAGTATTGCATTTAATAGAGAATCATGGTTGGCAATTATAATGGCTGTAATCCAAAGCCCTTCGAGGTAAGTGGTAGCTGCTCGTGTACTTTAAATACACATATATGTGTTGATATAACTACCTCTGCGTTCTCCTTGATAAGCAGATGTAAGCAAAGGTGGTCTTCTACATTTTTTTCCTCTGTAAAATTCTCCAGACAATTCCTGAGTGTATGTCAGGGCCATTTCCAAAGGTTTCAAGACAGCTCTGTTGGCTGAAGAGCGCATCCCTGCTAGACCACTGGGTTCACGACCTATAGGCAGTAAACTGTGGCACAATAACAACACCGGTGATAACGCTCTGAATTTATACAGGCTCCCATCCTGAGGGCCTTTAAGCATAACCTTAGCAGAATTTACGGGAAGGAATTCACTTGCAAGTCCTCATGTCATTTGTTTTGCATTTGGCAGCTCTTTGTTACCATAACATAAATAATTGTGGATGAATGTCATTACTTTGATTAAGTGCTACAAGTCCATACATTGGCTAGCCATTATTGTGGTGAATTGTTATAATGGCCTCAGACTTGACATTTCACCGCCACATTGTAAGGTATGCATTTCGCTGACGTACTATCATGGTTATCATGGATAAAGTGCAAGAAGATACTCGTCTTCATTAAATTTTCTATTAGACCATTGATAATTAATACATATCTTGTGCTTCATCTCCAGTCGTTTTTCTGGGGAGTGTTGCTATTAAGCGACTCACGGCTGGAGCTTTTTGGCTTGAAATCCTTGCCTTGTGTGCATGATCTAATTTATTGACAATGCTCTGCAAACTCATAAGCTTAAGGAGAGCTCAATTTTGGATAAATCTTCAAGAAAAACAATTAAGGATTTAAATGTTTTATTGTTTTTCTGGGCTCGCACAACATTTTTTCTCTTAGCTCCCACACTTGCATCATTTTGTGTCATGCTCTGGAGGGCTCAGAGCAGTTCTCACATCCCTCTGGCTGGCTTTTCACCCAGAGGTTAATGTACAAACACTGGTGAACTCATCAGGAGCTCTTCCAAGGGATCCTAGAGGGGCTTGTATACTATCCCTGAGACTGCCGGTGAGCAGTTTGTTGCAGCTCCTACTTAAAGCGTAAAATAACAAACTTTAGCTAATTTGAACCATGAACTGGAGTTGGCATTATGACTATAACCAATGTTCTTTGCTTTTCTAGCAGGAAGACAAAGGGTTGAGCTTCCTCTTGCTGCCTGGGGATGGCTGCAGGTTAGCTCTGACAGGCGTGGGCAGGGTGCTGCAGGAAGCCAAAGTTCATCGCCCTGGTGCCGGGTGTTTTTGGAAGGTTTGCAGTTGGCGCGGGTCATGCTGTGACTTTCGCAAGCTCAAAAGTAACGTTAGAAACAAAACCCAGACAGGAAAAAAAAAATGACCCAGACTTTAAAAAAAATATATATCAAAGTGATCTCTTAACTAAGCAACCTTCAGTGTTTGGACTAGAACTTGTCTTGTTTCAATCTGTTTACCCTCGGGCTCTGCCTTTGAAGGGGGAGTGAAGTAAATTTATCTGTGCACAGGCTGATGTGGGGCTTGGCCCCTATTTGGGGGCCCTGCCATACACTCACATGGGCCTGGCTTGGAGGGGTTGGTGCAAGAGGCTGCACTCATTGGCAGTGGCCCCATTGGACAGGATGGGCTCTGGTCAGCCAGCCCAAGGTGACAGGTCCCCACTGTAACTCGCAACTGCATCTGATGTTTTCAGCTTGAATGGCAACCCTATGTTGGCCAAAGAAATGAATCCTGGAGGTGAAGAGGTGTCAGAAAGGATGTGCTCAGCCCCACGCATACGCTGAGTTGCCCTGTGTGCTGCTCTCTCCTTTACTCTGCACACCTCCCCCCTAGAATTCACCGGTTCAGTGGCTCTAGAAATAGCACCATGGATCTTCAAAGTCTTGTGGGGGGTGTAGGAGGTGGGTTCCATTCAAAGACAGTGGTGATTTCTCCTGCACAGGGCTTTTCTGGCAACACGACCCTACAGCGAGCGGAAACCACAGTTTCCCCTAATAAGGGAAAACAACAGCTCCAGAGGGATGGCGAAAAAAAAAAGTTATTTAGAATTGAAGACCTGAGGGAAAAAAGAAAAGAAAAAGAAAAAAAAAGGAAAAAAGAAACATGCTTTAGAAGGAAGGCACCTCTCCGGGCTGCGCAGGCGGCAACAGAGCCGTTCCCGGCGGCACCTCTAGGAGGAAACCTCAACCTGCGCTGTGCCTGCGGGAGCTGCGCTATCAGGAGCTGCTGCTCAACTTCCACACTGCTGCTAAGTTGGTACTTTTGATATTTCTAAGTTTTTTTTTTTTTTTTTAACATTTATGTAGAACACCACATAATTGCAGAAAAGATAATAGTCACATACCCTAGGGCTTGGTGTACACTTATGTTAAAAGTACAGCTTTTATTGGCAACTAAAGTAATAACCTTTCCATGTCAAATTGCTTTAAATTAAACTTAAAAAAAAAAAAAAATGCTGGCTGATACCCACACTTAGTAATTGTCAAACATTAGCATAATGTGGAATACTAAAGCTGCCTAAATCTTGGGTTTAAAAATAATTATTTACTTAGGTAAATTCTCTATTCTAAAACATAATATTAGGGTTTTTTTTAAGGCAGTCTCCTTGATGTATAGTTAAAATGCAGGCTTAGGCTTGACATGGAAGTGGGTCTGACTGTTACTGTGGTCTCTGCAAGGAAAAGGGTGGACATTATTCCTTTAGCTCACCCTTCCATCACTGGTCACCCCAGTGGAAAGGTGTTAAGGTGACATCTCCAAAGGATCAGGTGCTGCAGATGACTGGTGGTGATGCAAGACCAACAACCTGGCATAGCTGCTGGTTGCAGCCCCCCTCCCACTCACCCACACATTTCATGTGCTGAATGACATCTGGGAGACAGGTTTCTCAGGTATGTGTGCGCTCAAGGCCAAGGGCAACAGGTCAGCGAAGTGTTTCATACAGATGTGTTTTGCTTATCTGTTTCAGCACATTGCAAATGCAGAGGGCACCATTCACATTTTCAGCGCAGAAGGTGAGAGGAACCTAGGAGATGTCAGAGGTAGTTTTCAGGGTTCTCTTCTGCATGTGATGGAAACTGGACCTTCCAGGTGCCATGAAGACAAAAGTCCTTGTGGTTTTAGGAGGCCCAGAACCTGGAGCGCTCAGCTGAGGACATCAACCCATCTTCCACCCAGCCCCTCTCCAGCTTGCTGCCCATTTGTCAGTGAGAGTTCACCAGTGCTTCCCAGAAACGTGTCAACATTTTGCTGGAGGTTCAGAAAAGCCCCCTTTGGAACACTGTCTTAAAAAAATCAGCAATTTCCACAGAATGTGATATTTTGTGGCAAATTCCTAGTCATCTTCAGCTAGCAAGGTAGAAAGGTATCACAAGTCCTGCTCCTTTAGCAAGCAAGAAATTTTGGGAGGCTCTAGCTGCTTTTCCTGCCAGCAAAAGTAGGAGCAGAAGGGAGAGTAGCACCTGGAAACAAGAGGTTTGTGACCTTCATTGAAAGAGCATTGGGCAGTATTTGGGAAGGGAAGTACAAAGAGCTGGGTCTGAAAACCAGATACCATCCCCAGCCTTGCCTAATACTATCTGCATTTTGTACTGTGCTTGTAAATCTGATTATGTATTAATTTCCACACTGTTTTAACTCTTTAAAGCAGGCAAAGAGAATGCACATTCTTCCTTGAAGAGCCCTGCTGCTATAGACTTCTACCTGTCTAGTCTCCTTTCTGCTTTCTCCCTTTCTCCCTGCTCTTTGCTTTTGCCCCAGAGCCCTCCCTCTCCCTGCTGCCTGCCATTGCTGCTGTAGTCACTCCATTGCACAGAGTCAAGTGATAAGAGTGGAGAGAGTCCAAGCAGAGTCTGTTGGCAGTACTTGTGGGCTGCCCAGAGATATCTCAATGCCAGGGCCTAGACATAACCTTCATTTACTTGCCCCCCAATGACAGAGACATGAGAACTACTTGTGGATGCCTGTCATGTGCTGTATCACCACCAATGAAGCTCGTGGTACCAGGACTTTATCAACAGGTCTGAATATGGGAAGACTCTTGGTCCTCAGTGAATACAAGTAACTCCCACCTCAATGCCTTTCTCATCTGAATATGTGAATATGTTCTTGAATCCAGGGAAGGATATGGATCCCATTCTCACATTTGCTAATGTCTTTTCTCTAACCTAGGCTCACTGAGGACTACTTCAGCATATACTGGCTTGGTGGTGGGGACAATAAACCATCCTCTGGGGTTCTTCAGTACAGAACCCTGCACTGGCAGCTACAAGCTCTTTTTGCTGTGCTCTGCTTGCTCTCCGTTCACCATCATCACATGCTGTGTACAGACACAGTTTGTATCTTTAGGAAGCCTCATTAATTCACAAGATACATATTTTTTGTTCGACAGTTTGTAACAGCTTCTTAAATGTGTAAACTAGCATTTTCAGATCTGTATTAAAATAGCGACACGTAGACGCGTATTTCAATAGGCTGCTGCCTATGTCCAGACAGACTACTGACACCACCTTACATGTACATTTGGTACATGAATGATATGTTAACGCATGAAAGAAGCCGTTCATTTGAAACCGTTCAGAATGATTAAGGGCTTTAATTACAGCCCTGATTAAAACAAGGCTTTTGGTAAACAGCAAAATGGCAAATACAACGCTATTTCATTACAAACCTTTCTTGATGACAGCCTGGTTTGTCTCTGTTGCATCTCTTATATCGCTCATCCAGTTCCAATGTTCAAACCCCACCTAAGAAATGGTAGCAGGCTTTATGTCAGCGCTGCCTTTGGTGCTGAATACGCCGAGTAACTTTTGTCACACTGCACAGCACCTATGCTGTAGTAGATGGCTCAGTTGTAGGGCTGAGTTCACTACCACGTATAACTTTTTCCAGATTTCAGGTAGGTGTACTCACCGTCTTGTTCAAAACCAGACTAACACTCCTCGGCGAGGTATTCTGGGGCAGTGCATTAACCTCGGATATCAGTTTTCTCCCTTTTTGCTGGGCATTATTTCCCCTGGTGGCAGCAATGTTGGTTGTATTTAGAGCATCTAAGCAGCACCAAGCAGAACACAAGCTTCAACGAACGTCAGCGTCTTTCTGTCCAAATATTTTGCATGCTCCTTGATCTTCTGCATAAACTTTATCTTTACTTCTGACTTTAAACAGATCTTTCACTGTAGAAACATTGGGAAGTTTCTTCTGAGCGGTAGAATGGCTTGAGTGGGTCACCAATGTTGGGAAGTTATTCTCTCTCCTTCTCTCCCTGAGTATTTTTCAGAGTTTCTAGTGGTCCTGAATGAAGAAGCAAATCTTCTCTCTCCCAGAGCTCCTCATAAATGTGCCTGCAGTTAATACGAGTCCTTTTATATTCTCTCCTTTCAAATTCTTTGGATTAAAACAAATACCGTCTGGTTCTTCTAGCTCTTTTGATTATATATTCAGTACTATTGTGTATCCTGGAAAATGAGTTCTTTTCAGTTTTCACTTTTCTTGACAACAAGCTGAAAAATTTCCCCAAATGAAAATTTTCTGCAAAAGTCTTGGTTTGTTCCAAGACCCATTTTTCAAATAAGTAACGTTTTGATGAAAAAATGCCAACCTGTTCTACTTAACAACTGTTCGTAGAACTGACGAGAGAAAAACAAGGAATTGGAGAAAAAAATTACTGAGTCTTTTATGTAGAGTTAATCTTTGAATATTCCTGTTGTTTCAGTAACAGACAAGATGTTGGTACAAGTAGATGAATATTTAAACATTAGAGTTGACACTGACTTATCTTCTCGATAACATATTGATTGCATTCTTTCTGTAGACGTTATTATGGACTTCCCATAGAGTCTGTGAGCATCTAAATGAAGTCACTGGCTGGATGTTTATGCAGATATTTCCTTAGAGGTCGGTTATACAATGTGTGCACTGAATAGCCCCCTCCTCTGCTCCCCCCCATACATCTCCACTGTAAATCTGGTCTGTGCTTCCATCTTTTTATTGCCACTACAATGTATGATAAGGCAGAAAGGTTGGCACTGCGATGCTGTTTTAGCTCGATATCTGTTATTTGCTGCTTTTTAAATGACCAATAGTTCTTCTCTTTAACAAAGCTGATTTAGATTTCTTTTTTTTTTTTTTTTTTTTTACTGAAATAAATGTTTTTCAGACATAAAAATTACACCCGGGAAGTGGGAATGTCCTTCCCATGGACTCCTGCAGACCTGTGCCAGTGCTCTCAGTGGCTCTGTGTTCACAGTGTCCCAGCCCACCCCGGGGACCATGGCCAGGGAGGTGACTTCTGCTGCTGCCATAAGGTGAGAGGATGACTGCCAGGTGGCTGTTCCTGCTTCAAAACCTATCGGTGTTGTAAACGTGCTGCATAGATTAATGTAGGGTCTGTGTGATGCTAGTGGCACTGAATGAATTCTACAGTAGATGGAGATGTATGGACAGAGAGGTTTTAAAATGAAAAACATCTTCAGCACAGTAGAATATATGTTAGTGTCTTTCAAGAAAACATTTTTTTTTAAAAATGAGCAGCAGTAGGAAGGAAAAACATAAGTACATAATAAATTATGACTCAGAGCAAAATTCTCATCAACTTTAAAGGGAAGACAGTATTTAATTTTCACTGCAGTTATTAAGAAATCCCTCTCATTGACATGAGCAGGGGAGGTGAACAACGCTGTTCTGTGGGAGAGTGAACACTTATTAATTCCTTTAAGATTTAAACTGGACAATAGGTTTGGAGCTATTCTTATAAATAGCTGCTTTCTGCAAGTCTTGCAAAGCTGCACAAATGCTCCAACCTTTCAAAAATTTCCAAAGAATAATGTTTGGGCCTCAGAGTTCTCAGCCTGCAACTCTCTGCATACCCGGGGAAAGAAGACTGTCCTACAGATAAGAGGACTCCTGCAGGTGCTCAGGACTGCAGCAGTTTCGGGCAGCTGACACTGGTTTTGCAGGGAAGGAGTACACCTGTAGGTGGGCATCCTTTCTCCCCATTGGTGCTATGATGCACAAGTGTGTGGGGGGGTAAAGCTAGGCAGCATAGACTTGTGTGGTTCTCTGAATTCTCACCTTGCTGATATCTCGTGCTGAACACTGCCACAAAGTGAGTTTGGAAATGATCTGCTCCCCAGGGCATGTGCACACTTCTCTGAGAATGAGTTTCAGGCAACAGCAGAGACTTTGTGTCATGGTCCTGCTCTAAATATAGTTAGCCAAATTGTCTTGCTTGGCTGGGTTCCATACAGACTTTTTAGGTTTCAATCCATGTAGGTTTGTCCCTAATTTGGACTCCAGCCGTGAATGAACCCTAGATTTGGAGTCGAACTGGAGATGTATGCTACCATTTTTGACAATGTGAGGACCTGAGATTTGGACGATGCCAGAATAAATGCATATATTGATCCAAGGTTGTTTTAAATTACACTGGGCTCTCTTAAAATATTCATGATCTGGAAGGGGTCAGTTAAAATCTTCAAGCTGTGAGATTTATAACAGGCTTATCAAAGCAGATGTGTTTTGCATCATTTCTAACTTATGACTGGTGAGAAGTTTGGAATTTTTTATAAATACATATACATTTCCCCTAGCAAATGTGTGTGTATATTTATATATATATAATTTTTTTTTCAAATGCATCCCCATATGCACCCTCACTCTCAGAACATTTTGCTTTTACTCTCCCTGCGATTCAGTAACTTGCCTCAGCTGTGCACCGTGTTGCCTTCCAAACGCAGTGCATCATAAATTCACCATGGCTTGCCAAGCAAAAGAGGGCATTGAGCTTCTTTATGAAGAGGGTATTTTTGCAAACCGGACCTCATACATATCCCAGTGGAATTTTCTGATGCTTCCATACTACTCTTGCACAAAACTTTTAGGCAGTTATAGATCGGACATCAAAAACAGTAATTAAAGTCCAACTTACTCTTCTTCAATATCTGTCTATCCTTTTCATTAGGGAGCAGAATCATACATTTCCTCTCCTATTAACGGCCAGATCCAGGCAGTCAGTCTGATGATCAGCCTGGATATATGCTTCTGCATTTCCAAGCCTTCCTGGCTGGATGCTATTGCTTATACTGTTGTGTGTTCCGTTAGGCGTCCATCATGCAAGTCCCACGTACAGAGCTGGGTGCTCGTAAATATTTGCACATATGAAAGTAAACACAAAAGCAGTCATCAAGTGCAAGTAGTCAGAAAGGACTAGAAAATTCTGGGATATCCACAGTAAGCAATGTCTAGGGGGATGTAATATTTTATTCAATCAAGTTTTGAAAGTTCACAAAGCTGAAATAAATGTTTTTCTTTTTGAGTGCTGGTACAGCCTCACTGTGATGAATGCCACCATCTACCCAGATACTCTGTCTGGTTTGGAGTCTGCACCAGCTTCTGAGATGCCTGGATAGAGGAGAACCAAGTGGCAAGCCTTACCCCTGGTACCACTGCAGTGCCTTATGGAGAAAAAAAACACTCTGGGAAAGTAATGCAGGTTTGATAGATCTGACCTCTCTCACGGAAAAGGTTTGGCTTTGTAAAGATCTTACAAACCTCTAACAGCTGCCTTTAACTTTGGGGATTGGTCTGGGAAATGCATTGCTATGGCATTATCTGCACTGGCTCCAGAAGGAAGAATATGAACATCTTTGAGCCTGGGTCTCCCTGCTTCAGGAGCCACATGAACCTTTATCATCAGCAGATACAAGCTCATGGGGAATATAGCTGAGGACACTTCATTAGGCTGTGGCCTCTACTTTAACATTCTCAGGAGCACAGAATCTCCTGGAGCTCTTCTGGAACAGTGGGCCTTTGCAGAGGTCTGGCTCTTTGCTGCTATTCAAGCCTTGGAGGGGTAATTATGCTACAGCTGACTCATAAGCAAGAGAAAGCTTGTAGGCTTTCAGCTCTCTTTAATTTTGCATTAGACAAAAAGTGATAAAGAATTTGTTTTCTGTAATCTATGGATTTAACTTTGAATAGCAGGTGGTAAATGTTCCAACAAATATGTATGTATCTCTCAAATCTGTGAGTGCCCAAATATTTACATCTTCAGCCAAACAAAGGCTGGAGACTCTACATTGCCTGAGGGGAAGATTGTTTTAGAGAAACAGGTTGAAAGGAAATCAAGAACGAGAATTACAAATTTTCTTCCAGAGATGGGTGGTTGTGTTAGGGAGAAATCACGTTCCTGATAGATCGCTGGCTTAGAGATTGAAGCCGGCTTGCAAAAAGGCGTGTCCTGTTGTCTATTGCAACGTGGTCTTGTTTCTTTGAGTACTGCACACATTTGAAGTCTGTACAAGGAACACGCCAACAGTAGTCATAGTTTGTACTGGCTTTCCCAGCATGGGCTGTCAATCTTGGTATATGGCAAGGATACATGATCTGTAGCTGATGTATGCATCCATACTGGATGGCAACAACAGTGAGTTTGTCAGTTCTCCATTGCTAGGGCAGGAATATCAGTAGATTGATGGTGGTCCAAGAACCTTAACAGTCTGGGAACACCATTTGTATTGTAAAACCCAACAACAGAACCCAACTGGTTTTATTATTCACCAGGTTTCTTTGTTTTTTCTCCTAAAGATTGCTTGAACTGCAAATGCTGAACTTCAGTTGGATTTATAGGACCCCGGCAGTGTAAAGCAGCTGTGTATTTATCTGCTGGAAAACTGTTTTTCAGGTAGTATTGCACATTTCTGTCACTAGATTATTGCTAGCACGTAACAAAGATTTATCATTGAAAAAGTGGGAAGTCTTAGACCGAGAGGACAATCTTCAGGAAAATTTTCTGGAGTCTGGAGAAAAAGATCTCTTGCATAAAGAAGATGCAAAGAACAGAGGTTGCCTTTGACTTTTGCTGTTGGCTATTTACAGCAGAGCCAGACTATAAAAGCTGTGCCAGAGCCAGGGTGAGCACTGGAGAAGTGCCAGGGCAAGCAGGTGTGCTTTGCTAATTTTTTGATACGTTCAGTGGCAGATACTGAAACCTGGGGTTTTGCGTGGGTATGTAGCACTTGTCATGAGCTGCAGTTGATTATGATGTGTATTTTTTGCCAGCTTATTATGATGGTATAGAGGCTTCCCCATACTTGGGTCGAACTTTCCATAACAATATGCAAACTCCATTTTCATCCTCCAGATCCTTCCCTTGCAAAAATAGAGGCAGCTACAGTTCCAAGTTACCTACTCTCATTCCGGGCATGAATAATTGACACAATACTTACAGAACTGATAACTGGTCCTTCTTGACTAGTACAGCTAAGGCAATGTTGAATGTGTTAGAGGTCCAGATATAAAAAATAGCAGTTGGAAATGCAAAAAATAAACCTAGGATATCTGCTATTGACCGTGTCACACGGACAGAATTCTGATTAGGTTGGTAGAAGAGAAAGAGTAGATGGAAAAAATGAGATGGTTAACTGAACAAACCTGAAATATGAATAGAACTAAATGGTGAAGCTAAAGGGACTTTTTTTTTTTTTTTAATTAGATTCCAATGTGTTCATCTCTTTATGAAAAGAAAGATAAAAACATTCTGGAATTCAGCTTTTCAGTTTGCTACATTTTACCATATGATTGAGTTAAAATGTATTGGTGTATTGGATATGTTTTTCCATTTAAAAAGCTCTTGTAATTGAATTATTTATTTACACGGAAGAAAAGGATTCCCAGAGCAGCTCACGGTACTTCTCCGTTCAAGCTTGCCTTGAAAGAAAGTTGCCCTTTCTTATTTGGATCCAGGTTTCAATGTTCTCCAAATTAAAAAATGTATTCTTAGAACTAAATAAAACATAGATATCAGTATTTCTGGCTGAATGAATGAGCACTTCCCCTGAATAGACTTATTTGAATGGCTACTCGATGTTTTGTTAGGAAAGTATATTAAAAAGTCGAAACAACCTGCTGAATGGAGGTGAGGGACAGAAACAAAATGTAAAATATGTCATCTGAAAAAGGAGTCCCTTATCCAAGAAGATCTTGGTAAAACTTTAAATGGAAAAGTGACACTCATCAAACGATTTCTATATCATCTGCACTGAATAATTTACTTTTGGGTGAGATTCACTAACATCACTGCAGAGGAAGTGTAATTGAAAATTATGAAAGCTATATCTTTATTGTGTATTACAGCACATGCCTTTGATATGGCGTTATGTCTGCCACAGCGGGAAGTGTTTTTCAGGAAAAGTAGAATCTTTGGGGCAGATTCTGTGTGGTGTAAACCAGTGTTCCTCCACTGACAGCATCTTGTGTGAGCAAGTGTCTGCCTGTACACCCAGAGCCCTGTATCACTAATCAGTGAGACAAATTAATGACCCATCTCAGGGAAAGGCAAGGGATCTGCTATTTTGTTTCTAGTAGACATCTCCAGTGTGATTTTAAATTTTCAGGGTCTTCTGATAAAGACGTATGTAAATACATATTTTCTCTAAGGGCAATTTAAGTAAGTTTTGTTAATGATGGCTGCCTAATGTCACAGGTCCTTGTCGTTGTGTGTACATCCTCTATCTAAGCAGCCTGCTGTTTGAGGTCTTGACCAGGTGCTGGCTTTGATAGAACAAACCCTTCAGCTTCAAAACATGCTTCAGAAGCAGGAGTCTGAGAAGGAGCTGGTCTGAATACAGAACTGGTGTCGAAATCAATGAAGCTGTTCTAGCTAAAGACTTACTAAATGCCTCTTACAGCATACATGGCAAGTCCTAACTAGTTATTAAATTCGTCCACGAGTATCTGAACAGCTAAGGTTCCAGCCCTAGATGATTTATCCATCCCTTGCCAAGGGCTGGCACATGGGCAATGCTGTTATGTGCTGTCCACATGAGCTCTGAATAAAGGGTTTTCATGTGGCCAGTTGCATCAGGGTGAGCTCCAGTTGGGCAGAGCCCAGTGCCCAGGAGAACAACCACCAGCTCCTCTGAGCTCAGACATTTCCCTGATGACTTGTGCTGGTGGAGAAATTCTGCCCAAAGTAGAACACCATGAGTGACATTAGCATTCAGAGAGCATCTGTTCAGCCATCCCCAGTTAGCGTGTGACTGTCAAACTGAGACACACGTCTATTCCCAATCCAACTCCTTAACCCCTGCTTTGCCTAACCCACTGCCATGTCTCCCAGGGGCATTTCTATGAGAGAGACAGTCTGCTCTGACCATTGGTAGGCATGTGAATTAATTAGGAAGGCTTGACTACCTTATTAACAAGCATTTTTCTTGCCACTGCAAAGGCAGTGTGTGGGAACCCTCTCTGGACAGGTCTTTGATATACCATATGTATGTCTTCTTGGCCACATGCCCTACTGGAAATATTGGTAGCCTTGATAGCAAGTAGGCGTTGACCGCCATATGTGAAAATGTGTGAGTGTGGTTTAAAGGACCTTCAGATTTCTTTCTGATCTCTTCAGATGGGTCTTGGTTGAAGGAAAGCCAAGCAACCACTCTTGTAGCCATTGTGAAGCAGTGCTTGAAATGGACAAGGATGTAGAATAGCACATTTGAATTTCCAGGATTTACCCACATTTTTCCAAAAAGGGAAATTATACAAAATGGTTTTTAATGTGGGCTTCTGCATCTCCACAGTGCAACCCCATTTCCACTGCTGAAATCTGTTCTCCCTTCCCTGTGTGTCTGTGTGTGTATTTGTAGATGTTGTGCAGAATTTAAATATTAATCAATGCTTGCATAGTACTTTGGAGTTTTTTGCACAGTAACTGCCTGTTTAGAAGAAAGGACGGGAATTTTGTTTCTTTGAGAGGCTGATGGAGAAGACTTCTCTTGCTGGCTTTGTGTCAGAAAAATCTCCAGAGTTTTCATCATTAAATTGTCAGCACTTGCCAAGAGATACCACACAGTAACCACAGGTTTTGCTGTGCTACCCACTAGGGAGTGCTGGTTCCCTCACTGAGCACCATGCAGGACCAGGATCTGTGATATTAACCCAGAGAAACTCTTGGCCTTCAATCTCCTTTTGATGGCAGTCATTGCCAGTCCTGTGAGATGTGTTATCACCGTGGTTCTCATCATCACATCATAAGTTTTGTCACTAGGCCAGTAATGATGCTCAATTAGCGGCAAACCTTGCGGTAGCAGTATTGAATTGAAACTCCCAGGGCTGCAGATTTGACTATCCTTGTGTGTGACCTTGGGCCAACAGCTTAATCTCTCTGCTCACATGGCCATCAGCACCCCAGCTAGATGTGTGATGAGGTCCTGGCACTTCTGTCCTGATCTCCTTTTAAGCTCTTGCAGTACAACTGTAACATGAATGTCCAGGGTGCGCTGCATGCTTTGCTTCCCTTTGAAAGGCAAGGAATTTTTGAACTTTCTATGAATTCATTTATTTATTTGCACAAAATGATTTTAAATCAAGTTTGCTACTTAAAACTTTGCAAGCAATTAAGTGAGTTTGCTCAACAATGATAAATTGTTGTTTTCCAAGAGGTGAAAAATGAGTTTGCTTAAGTTCCAGTCCTTGGGCTGTTTAAAAACGTTCTCATAGGTGTTTTAAATGTAATTAATTTACAGATACCATTTATAAATGTCCAGTGGATAGAATTTTTTTTTTAATTTCCTTCATCTGATCTAGGTCTTTGATAAATACTACAGACAAACTGAGTGCTGTAGGATCAATCTTGACAGTTCTTCAATAAAAGGCTGTGTGGTTCTTCGTCAGTGTCTTCCTTTCAGTGACAGCTGCTTTGTTCTTTTTCAGTCAGATTTTCTAGTTAACACATCAAAAGTGTATCTGTGTACATGCAGTACTGAGAAAACAGTTCAAAGAGGCAGGAGATTCACTTTTAACTCTTCACTGCATCTCCCCGCACTTGTCACAGAAGATAGCTTATACAGAAAGATTCTGAACAAGGTGAGGAGTTCACCGAGGAGCACTGTGAAGTACAGCACATGTGGATTAGTCTTAAAACACAAATTGGTCAGTCAATCCACTTACCATCCCAAATTAGGCTGCTTTCGAGCCAAGCCATTAAGCGATAAGAAATTTTCAGGTTTAGGCAGCAAAAGCTTCACATCGGACACAGATAAAGGTATGTGTTTGATCAAGCACTGAAGTTCCATCTGATGGTTCTTGCTGCCGTGTCAATACCTTATAACTAATTAAATTGAGTTCAGTGTTCAGCTTAAACTCATTTCTTTGGAGGGCTGCCATCAGCTTCTCAACCAAGGTAAATAGTAAGGACAAGAAACTGCTTTGCATATCTCTTATCTATTGTGGCTGAGAACTTATTTCTGACTACACTTCTAATGGCCTATGTTTTGCCCACCAGCTCGACAACATAGCACACATCTTGGAACATTTTCTGATAATTTATGCCTATTAAGCATTGCTCGGGTAAGGAGCCAGATCAGCAGAGTAAAGTGCTAACTTGTGAGAACATATTCCATACGTCGTATCAAAGTCTGAGCAAGGTGTTAAACCTGTGCTAAAATTCAGTAATGTTACACCTTACAGGAAGGCCTATTTCTGAAGAAAGGGGAAAATGTCATCATTAGTAGTGCTGAAAGCATCCCCATGATTTCTGTCAGCCTTAAACTACAGCAGCTTGTTGCAAACTGCTGTATCCCCGGGTAGCACTGTCCACCTGGAGAGGCATCACCTGGTGGGTGCTGCTGCCTGTTGAGGGGCACTGTGTCTCCTTCAAGCCCCTCACACATTGATGGGAAGCAAGCAGAGGTCTCCTTGTCCCCAGCAGTGAGGACAGTGAGCCCCTCCTCACTCAACCTCCATGTGCAATCTGTGCCGACGAGTAGGGGCTACAGCATCTGGCAATGACATTCCCTGTGTTACCAGACCCTGCCTGTTAAGCTGGAGTGGTTGAAAGCCCACCAGAGCTGTGTGTGTTCTCCTTAGCTCAGTGCTACCTATCAACTCTCACTGGCATGTCCTCTGTGTTTCTCCTGCAGATAATGGAGACAAGAAACGCTCATCTTCCCGGAACAGTCCCACCAGACAAGCCCTCCTCAAGCTGCCCTTGCTGAACCCATCTGTGGGTATGTACAGCCCCAGACATGAGGCAACAGAGCGTGTGGGAAGCCAACATCAAAGCCAGCGCTTGTTATAAATCCTTCCTTGTGCCCTGTTATCTCAGGAGTGGGCTGGGATAGCCTGGTGCCAAAATCACTGCATTTACTACATGGATTTGTACAGTCTGGAAGATGTGGTGCAGCAATCTTGGTGGAGATCATCAAAAGGAGTGGCAGCTGGTTACATGAACAGGTAAGGAAGTATGTGCCACAGAACACAAACTGGCAAACAGGGATGGGCTGGAAATTTATGTGTGTTGGAAACAAGTCATCATTAAAGCAGATGGGTTGAAGGAATGAGAAGGGGAGATCTGTCCTAGGGTGGACTCCTGGGAGGAAGTGAGCAAGTCCAGCAGACGCATCCTCCAGGAGAATCACAAAGCTCTGTTGGGTTTCTCTTGGGTAGGAAGCAAGTACATGAAATTAGTTGGTTATACAAGAAAATAAAAAGTACTGCAAATATCATTTGGGTGGAAAATTAGGCACCAAGCAGTTGTTATATTTAAAAACAGCCAACAGAATACATGGAGGAACTGGTTATATGTTTATACATATTTGCTTTGTAGAAAGATGACTTTGCAACTAGCTGGTGGTGAAGCTTCATGCACCACAGCTTGCACATCCACCCCTGCTTCTCATCCCTGCTCTGGCTGACATATGAAGTATTCTGCATTGGATTCATTTTAGCCAATTTTTGGAATTAGTTTTCCACACTGCAAAGCAGCAAGAATAGTTCTGCTAAGCTCAGTGGTCCTCCGACATCAGCTGGCATTAGCAATAGTGAATGAGAGATCTAGAAAAATGTTTCTATATCCTGTCAGCCAGGTAGAAAGGTGGGAAAAGGAGTGCATTAAATATTCTGCATTTATTTGTCAATATCAGAGTGTGCACTGTCAGTAACCTCTGGCTTACATTGTTTTATCATGTCAATATTTCATAGCATCATAATGCTATTATACGGCTGACTAATGGGAATGGCTATTAACAGTGTTGATGTAGTTTGAAAATAGCAATCCATATTTTATGGACCAGAAAGAGACCAAGCCTTTACCTAAGACCTTAGCAAGCGTAAAAAGGGAGATAATGTAAATGAAATTTACCTTCTCATTTCCATCTTCCCCCAATTAATTCATAATTCACACATTGTCCGTCTGCTTTCATGCCTTGAATGCACTTACACAGATGAAAATATCCTGAGGAGGTCTGTTGAAAAGTCATCCTTTTTTAGCCTGAAGTACCGTAGATAGCTCTGCTCTGCCCAGCCGGAGAGCCTTACTAAATCACATCATCCTTCATGTTGTAGGCTACGCAGTATTTTGAGTGGTTTACCAACATAAGCTCCTATGTGAACTGTTGGTGCTGAGTGTCTTGGCAGGGAAGAATAGGGCATGGTGGCTTCCCAAGATCTCAGATGCTGACTATAGTATCTGTAGTTACAGTCAGGTTTAGTATGAATGGAAGAGTTTAATTGTGAGAGCGAGAAGCCCAGATCCTACTTAAATCCAGGCCTGTGTGGATGGGACTCTGTTATTTCCATGGGCACTAGGCTAATGGCACAAGCATGTTTCCCTGCCTGAATATCCAATATATTAAACATTTCTGCGTCTAGTAGAACATGCAGCTCTGCCTGACGCTCCAGTTACTCTTATTTTCCAGCTCCCTTTACCTTGGAGGACAGCAGGAGACAGACACATTGCTGAGCATTGCTGTTGTGAATCCATGCAGGTTTCTAACACGTGCCATAGGGAGGCAAAAGAAAGTATTATTAGGCTGTAATCATCAATCTTCTGCACTAACCTGCTCTAGACCTTCGTGGAGTTAAGCCTATGATATTAAAGAGAAGAGAAATGAAAATTGCAAATGGCCTGTGAATAGCCTGATTCTGAGAAGCTGCCATAATGCACAGTTTTACACAGGCCAACTAAATAGACCTTAATAGTAACCTAATGGCGGAGATAGAAATTAAATAGATTGGGTGTTAATTAGGTATTGGTTAATGCTATTATTTCACTTCATTATTCCATATTCCACCCTCAAAAGGTGGAATCTACCCTTGTGCTGAGAGGCTGAAGCTTCCCAAGGCAGAGCAAAGCTTGGGAAGCCCCTGCATACGAAACACTTAAACCCTATTGCACTCAGTGTTGGGGTTGTAAGCTCCTTTATTCTGCAAGAACAGCTGGAATAACACATCTGAACTTTCCTACTTCAACAATTAGCAGCATATTATTAGCGCATTATGAAACTTGTTTCTATGAAAACTGTATTAAATATCTCCCCATACTAGAAGATCATTAGTAAAGTATTCAAAGAAGGTGATGGGAAGCATTCATCGAGGCACGCCAATAAAATATTTACATTTCTTACCTTGGCCCTTACTGTCCTTATTACCACTGCACTCTATTTAAAAAAATGCTGTCCACGCAGTGGTGGGCAGCATACTGCCCTTAAACTAAGTGTCAATGAACAAGCATAAAAGCTTGCCAAAAAGTAGAGAATTCAGAAACCCAGCGGTCAGCCTGTGAGTCCCAGGCAGCAGGATGTGTTGTTAAATCTGGCTTCCAGTTATGGGCATGATGTCAGTGTTCCTTGTGAGGGCAGTGAGACGTCAGAGCTGCAATAAGCTTGCTGGGAAGAGGGATTGAGTGGCAAAACCACTTAGATGAGTGAAAATGGAGTTTATCCCAAGGCCTTTTGAAACTCCAGTGTCGTTTATGTTTCCCTTTGGATCAAGGCACTAAATTTCTGTGGTTTATCCTTTCAGTACAGTCATGGATGGTCCAATAAAGGGTGAGAGTGATACTACATTTTTCCAATAGCCAACTGTAGAAAGATAACAACAGGAATATTAAAGGTAAGCAAGCTTTCCTTGGGTACAAAATTAAAAAAAAAAAAGAAAAAAGAGAGAAAAGTGTAACTTACTTTATTTAGGATTATAGGTGCTCAAAATGAGATAATTTTCTCATTGGTTTTTGTAAAAAACAATTTCTTTTCAATTTTTCCCCTGGAAATGATGTCTCCTTCCCTTAAAAAAGGCCAAGGATCTAGCATGGGCAGGCATGTTCAGTGATGTTAGTTTTCATCCCTCTGGGATTTTATCCAATCTGAACAATTGTGGGTGTAGACTCACAGGATAGGAAAACCAGATAATTTTCTTGACTTTTTTATTAGTAGCCCCACACAAGCATTTTCTTCCATGTAATTTATGTGACTAGAGTCTATTTTCTTCCTAAACTTAATCAAAATATCCTTGGCATACTTTAAACTTTTAATACCGTGGTACTTGCCAAGTTAATTTTCAGTCTTTTCGTTGATACTTTGGGTTCATCATTTCCAGACTCCTGCCATGACATAACCATAAATCCTCTGCACCATCAGGGCCCAATGGCATCACACTCAAACAAGAAGGGAAGAACCTAGTTTTCTGTAGTTAATGTATGAACCGGGAGATTGTAAGAGTCTCCAGGCTATGGGGGCATGACTGGGAGGTGAAAATGACCAGTAAGAGCTGCCCTGAAGAAACTTTTACGTTAGGAGAAAATGGAAGAGCGGGGAAAGGAAAATGCCTCTTCCTTGCTGATGTTCTTAGCAAGCTTGAACATATCTTAAAATATATCTCAAGTGATTTCTGCTCTAATTAAGCAAAAAGTCATTGTCTTCCCCACACCTTTAAAAAACTTTTTTTTCTAGGGTCCTCCTTTCAGGAATGTGTCATGGCAATGGGTTTGGTCAGCACAAACCAGCACTGCTCTATTAGCACAACTGTATTGCTTTTCTTTCCTCTTGACTAGCTGGGTTGGAGCACTGCAGGAAAACTGTCTTGATCATTGAGTGAGTTTTAAAAGCATATGATTTAATCTACAGAATTTGAATGGAAATATTTTAGTGCTATGTTCTCACTTTTCTAGTGGTTAAATGGAAATGGAAAATGTTAGCTTAGAGAACAGAGTGCAAATTGAGCATTTGTACAACAGAGACAAATTGCTACCACCTCAGTTCAGTGAAACAAGAAACCATAAAGTATTTTTCTTTCTTAAAAGAAATTGTAAATATGAATTTGTAATCCAATATGTATTGGCCTTGGTTTCTTCAAAATATATAGTTTCCAAATCTGAATTTAAATATTTATGCAGTAGCGCACATTCCTTTTATAGCTAATATAGGTAATATATTTATCTTTTGAGGCAGCAATATTTTTTCACTCATCTTTGACTTTTAAGTTTAAATATGCGGATTGGAAATGGTGCTATCTAGGAGTTGTCGGTGCTTATTTCTATGTACAAATCAAGATAATTCAGAATGCTCTTTTAGGAGGGAGCTTTTCTATTTCTGTGTTCCAGCTGATCAAGCATATTGTGATAGTTTACTGTCACTTTTCATTTTTCTTTTATGGCTTAGACACTTTTCTGTACACACCTTCCGGAGTAAGAAGGCAAATTTCCACAGCCAGTGGAACTGCTGGGAAAAAAAATCTAATGATAAATTGCACTTTTTCCTGTAAAAACCCAGGATAAGATTTTCATACATGTGAAGTCTGCCTTGCATCATTCTCACACTTTAAAGGGCTTGTGATGAGTATATATTTAGCGTGAGAGGGATTTAGGGTAACCGAAGCTCCTGTCCACATCTCTGAGTAGCTGGAAACTTCTATTTCTGCAGGACATTTCTGATAGATCCCTGACATATTCTTCTCTGGTATTGAATCCACAGCAATTATAGCCACTGACTCCTGCTGAAGAAGAGATGCTGAGACCCTGCTGGTTGTTGCTGTCTGGGTTTCCAATCCTCAGTTTTGCTTTGGCTGAACTTTCTTTTTATCAGACAGAACCCCTAGATAAAGTCTTAATTTCTCCTCCAAATGTTTGAAGAATAACCTTCCCCCCTGAGAGACTCTTCCTCTCTCATTTTTTTCTTCCTTTTCTTTGTCTTTCACCCCACTGTAAAGCAAAAGTAGTTAACAATGGAGTAATTTTTTCCCCTAATTTTCAGAGGCACTGTTTCTCACAGAAATGTGGAGTGGGTGACCCACCAGTTATTCCAAAGAGAATTTCATGGGCTAGAGACTCTGCAGCTACACAGGATGCCTGAATGTCCTTACTTACAAGGGTGCTCCTCATTCTCTGTATCCTGAGCTCCATACAGCAGGACAGCTGTGGAAGAGTCCTCCCTTCCCCCTCCCCAAAAGGAAAGTCTCTCGTGCACCAGCTCTGCAACAGAAGTATTATTCTGTCAATACAATGGCCCTTGGGATGTCAAAAGTTAAAAAATCTGAAGTGCAGAGAAAAGCCTGATACAGTTGCACTGACTTTGCATACACTTTGAATGAGCCATCACTGTGTCAATCAAGTGTCTAAGGCTGAGTGATTTCACAGTGTCAGTGCAAGCTCTGTGCTAAAATCAATGGCAGAGTTCCTATTAATATTTGGAATTTCTATTTTCTTAGACTCTTAAAGCTATTTTCATATCTTTTGAATATTTAGCAATGCATGTGAGAAATATTGCTGCTCTTCAGCAGTCTTCTTGTTTTCTGCATTAGGGGTGGTGTGACAGTAAAGTGTTTTTCATGAACCTCCCTGCTGGCACCTGCTTGAACAAGGATGCCTGGGAAAGATCTCTGGTAAGCTCTGTGTATCTACACTAAAAGAATAAAATATTCCTGTGGTTTCTGAATCTGCCGTCAGATTTTTGCTTCTTTAGGTCTATCAGGAGAAGAGTCCATGCAGCCTTAGAGGTAAGTTAAGTTGCAGGAGGGTGAGAGTTGGTACAGCCAGACATGTCTGCTCCTGTACGGACAGCCCTGACCCAAATGCCTACAAGAACCCACCACATAAACCCAATGACCAAGCCAAAATTATCTGACATCCCCTGTAATTTTGTAAACTACACAGGGGCTTATCAATGGTTTTAAAATCATTATGCAATGCCCCATTAAATCCCACTGCAGCTGAGTTATGAGAAGGGAAATAAGAGATGGCATGCACAGAATACTGTTCCTCGGCATGGGTTGCCTGCCGACCGTACCAAGAGAGCAGAAGGCGAAGCAGCACTGGGTTGCTGGAGATAATGCCAGCACATCAGCATTAGGCAATAATGGGGAATGTATTCCTCATTCTTCTTCTCTCCCAGACAGATAGAGGTGATATATCTTTTGGCACTGTCAGCCTAATCTAGGTCAGTCCTATTGTCAGCCTCCTCAAATAGTACCTGTCCACAGTTAAAATTTATGTTGGAAAAGCATTAATGCAAGCTTTTAATAAGATGAAGAATTTAACAGTATGCTGTTATCTGGAGATGATATATTTTATATACAGGAGACATATTTAATTAGCTTTGCAATAGTCAAACTGGCTCGTGCCGAGGCAGGCACCGCTGTAACTCCACTCCTTCCTCCTGTAATTAGAGGCAGCAAATGCAAGGCACATATTAACTTTTCTGGTGGCTGAGCTGCCTTGCGTAGACCTCCACACAGACTGCTGCTCACATCTAAATTAGCTTTTGCAAAGCATGCTTGGTGGATAAATAAAAAGGAGGGAAGATCTTCCTTGAAGTTTTGCAGCTAGGTACAAATACCAGGGGACATTCACACAGTATTGCACAGAACACTTGGAAAAGAAGGCAAATATCACTGTTGTAGAGCCAGCAGGGTTGCAGGGAGCCAAGTTGCCCCCATCACTGGGAACCCCCATCTCCACTGCTGATCCAGCATCAGGGTAACAGTGGTCTGACACCCATCAGCAGTGTATGAATCACATTCCTCCCTCCTGGAGTCAGCAACATGGCTGCAGTCAACAATGCTTAAACAAAAGGTGAAGTTAGGAGCTACTGATGATGATCCTGTGCAGGTTGTTACTAGCTTGTGCTAGACCGCCTGCTTCTGGAGGCCCTATGCAGTGCAGTGGCCAAGGACATCCTTGAAACCTTGCAGCATTTCTGCTCTTCATTACAGCTCACCTGTGCCCCAAAATAAAAACCCACCATGAGCAGGGTCAGGTCTGGCAGCTGATGACAGAGGAAGGTCATTATGTTGGGACCCCATGGCAGAATGACAGTGAAGGTAAGCACAGCCCTGCCATCTTATGTGCCTTGGGGACAGCGTCCTGAGAAAACTATAAATGTTCTGGGGGGGAGAACTTTGTTGTTTTAATGCCAAAATGATTTCTAAGGATTGGTAATAAACAGCAAGTCTGTTTCAAAGGGGTCACATTTGTTAGTGCTTAAAAATGAAACATCTGTGAAGAGATAAGTCAAGAGAAGGCTTTAGTTCTCCCATAACAATGATACATCTGAGGCTAAATAGACAAACATGTTTTATAAATACAGTCTTCTAGGCTATTAAGATTCTTCTCCTGGATGAAAAGATGCAACAAATCACCATAAACTAACTAAATTTAAATAGTTTCTATTTAAAAAACTACACAATAGCTCACTATTAATAAGCTGTTGAATAACAGGCATTTAAAGAAAGACATAACTATGATATTAAATAGATAGATGTAAAGTACTCCGTGTGCATTTAAATGTGAATATCACATTAGGAGTCGAAAATTACAAAATTTTAAATACTGTAGGAGGTTGTTATGTAGGTAGTCTATAAAAAACAGACAATTTGGAATTCCTCTAAAGAACATAAACCCTAGATAGAGCTGCTAGTTCCTTTGATAAAGACAGGTCTCAAGCTGAAGGTTTGATGTTTAAACCCCCAAAAGGTGTCTGAGCTATCTTTTTCTAAGGGATTATATAAGATAAAAGCTTGCACTGTAAGTCCCTATTTTAAGAAACAGAGTTGCTAGGAAGTTGCTAATACGAAAGGCTAATTGTGCATGCAAGAACAGCACTGCTCCATTCACAAAATGAAGTGCTAACGGTTTGACATGGGCTGAACATTTTCTGCTCAGAAGCTGCTGCAGGATGTGCTTCACCCAGGTCTGCTCCTGGCCTGGAGCATGGGACAGTGCCAGAACCAGGCCAGGAGCAGCTATGGACACAGTGGAAGAGTTGTTGCCTCTTACACCAGTTTTGAGTGACTAGAAGTTTGATACACACGTTTTGTTCAGTCTTCCCAGACTGTTTGCATCACTTTTACCTATTGGTTTTATTGCATTCAGCACATTTTCTTCCTCTCCAACCTCTCCCCTGGCATGCCGACTGCATTGCTGGCCATCTGTTAGTTTTCTCTGGGATATTTTCACCTTTGGGACCCAGGTTTCCAAGCTATAATGCAAGTGCTCAGTGCTCCCTTGGCTGTCACTGAAATGACCTTTCTACCCCACAGAGAATGTCTTAAATCTTAAGAGGGCTGCATTCCCTGCTGATGGCACCTAATGCTTTCTATAGACTAGGACTGCAATCTAGCCCTGCTAATTTAAGTGTTGCAATTAGTTCTATTTCTACAGTTTGAACTTGATCTGGGCTTCAGGGGTTGAAGCTAAGGCTAGTTTGCAGTATCATTCCTCCACCAGATCTGCTGATTTATGTGAGCTAGGTGCAGGAGGAGATACATACTTCAGTGTGAGATGAAGAAAAGAAAGATGCTGAGCGTGTTTGGGTCAGCAGGGACCTTACACCCACCCCACTGCACAGCCTTGTGATGCAGAGCTGACCCTTCTACTTTCCTCTCCTCTTCCTGGGCTGATGAATGCATGTAGCACAGCCCATGTAGTCATGCCTTCCCATCCATGGCATTTCAAGTGTTCATTTTAATCATCAAGGTCTTACATGCCTGGTGATGCAGCAGTTTATCTTTGTGTACAAGGGCTTGTATCAGAATTAAGAGCCAGATCCTCAGCTGATGCAAATTGACATCACTTCATTAATGTGGCTGCTCTCCGTGCAGCTGCGTTGATTTACAGCAGCTGAAAATCAAGACACAGAGCTTCCTTTCATTAAGACACTCTTGATCTGTAAAATAAAGTTGCGAATAAGATGATGGTGACAGAAGGGGATAGTCTGCTTTGTAGTACCTTGTTCGCTAACATTATAAATGATATGGAAATTCAGTTGATGTTTTGCCTTTAAAATATTAGTTAAATCATTCTGTCAACACATATTTTTTAATACATATCCTCCCTGTCAGATTTTACACTTAATCTTGGAGTCTGTAGACAGCTCAAGAGCATCGCTTTCCACAGCGACTCCTGCATCAAGGTCTCCTTTTCTGTTATACTCAGCTTGCATCTGTTTAAACACAAGATAGGAGATAAATGATAGTGCCAAGCTTAAACATACATCATCAGGACTCTGATGTGAGGCTGTGGAAATGGCAGGCCAGATGGTGTAACGCAAAACTCAGACATCACAGTTTGTCATGCCGTGCTCCAGTCCACCGTACTAAAAATGGACTTCCCTGCGCACTTAGTCAATCATCCCTCTGGTGACCGGGAAGTGGGGGTCAAAGCAAGAAATGTCACGAAACAGAGGTTGTGGTCCTGCTTGGCAGCTGTTCAGCCCTCCAAAACTGGGCATTGTCCTTGCTAGCTGCAGAGGAAAAATTAATAGTGAAAGGAGCACATTTGCAGATGATATCAGTGGGTCTGAAGAGTCACGCTAAGAGTTAATGAAAGAAACCGAGCCTACTAATAGAACAGTCAAGAATATAAAGACCCATCTGGAGGAATGTAGTGCTAGAGAACTGTTTTCCTGGAGGACACTGGAGAGATCGATATATAAATAAGTTCTTGTTATGTTTGCTTGAGGGGAAGTACGTAAATGCCACCCAGGGAAGAAAATTAGCCACTACCTCACTATATTTATAGGCAAAGTGTTAATCAGGGAGAGAAGAGGAGTGGTAGAATTAAAAGATGCTAATTTGAATGAGTTTTTGGTGTGAATTTTTGCTTGTGACATACAACAGTACATGCAATGATAGCCACATTTTAGATTTTTCACAAGCTGGCCTTAAGATTATATTTACAGCTAGTCTTAGTGATGAACAGAAGTCAGCATCAGATATATGAAACTCCTACGAGTAATTGTATTGAACATTCACTAATAGTCGTATATATGTGTGTTTGGAGGATAGTTGCTTCAGTTTTGTATGTGTGTGCAATGGCAGTGAAGCATGCAGTAAGGATCCATCTCTCCAGTTGTGCAGTGGTAGTAGTTCTGCTGGGACAGAGCAGCAGTGAGCTGAGCTGTCTGCTGCTAAAGGCAAGCTGGGAAGAAAGGAACCAAAGCTTGCATCAGCTTGCATCAGCAGATCAAATACATTGTAGACCCAATGCATATGAAACATTGCTTCTAGTTATCAGAAAGAAAAAAACAAACCATTTGTTGTATTATGCAGGGCAGGTTTGTTTGTTAAGCTCCATCAGCTGGAGAGAAAAAAGCAGTATGTGGTGTTTTGATTTAGCAAGGTACGCTGTGCATTGCACTGCTATCTTTGCTGTAGAAGAAAAGGTTTCTTAACTCATAAAATCCTCGTCGTTCTGCGATTCTGTTTTATCAAGCAGCACCTCCAGCATGTGTGTGAGAAGTGGAAAAGACTCAAACAAAATGCAGACATGTTTAAAAACTGCTCCAATTAACCAATTTTCCTATATATTTAAACTGCCCTGAGATTAGACAGGGCCGAGTAAGAGGCCAGCACAGCTTAAAGCTTGTCATTATTTGTTGCCTAAAATGAGATCTTTGGAAGCACACGTTGACGATACAGTGACTCACTGGAACAGACTGCTAGAAGTTGAGTTAGCCTGGTTTGGAAGCATAGAGTTAAGCTGAATTTTATTTATGGGAGCAAAACTCTGAGAGCCCATTGGTACTTTATAGAGCTTTGATTCGATAGGTTATTGATTTTGGCTTCAGGGGATATAGCCTCTGTTCAGAAAGTATCAAACTCACACTGAATAAAATTGTCAAAAGCCTTAAAACCAGTAGTAAGGTACTGGTTAGCTGTGACTGCAGTGCTTCTAATGGAGTGGGGAAGATATGCCTTATTGCCTTCAGACCTCTGGAAGCAGTTATGTGTATTAAATACTGGAATAACTTGATATTTTAAAAGCTTATACGCTCATCCAAGTAAAATGGCTTTAGAAGACTGCTGGGAGTTTCATTATTTTATGACTAAATCGATACCCAGATTTATGCTTTTTGGACACAGAAACTTGAATTTAATTGAGAAAATGGATCTAATGAGAATAGACATTTTTTTTCATGCAGGTGCCCTTGTTTAAAAGCACATATGCAAGCAGCTCTGTACCAAATAAAAAGAGCAACTTTTGTTTTAAGGTTTGAATGCACCCACCAGAGAGAGGGACACAGCTAAAACATCAGGGAATGGGCAGTGGCAGAGAAATAGTAGTTCTCCTGAACACCTGAGAAACCAAAGGATTTTTTTTCTTTCCTCTTGAATACAAAATTCATTAGTTAATGCATAAAAGCATATTATATTCCAAGCTATCAGCAAAATTAATGGCCAGATGGCAATAACCTGGCCATCAAAATCTGCACTACTGGCTGACTCAAGCGCAGCATCAGTATTTCCTTTCTGCCCATTCTTTGGCAAATGTTTTATATATATAGTATTTATAATACACTTTTCCTACTATAAATTATTATCTGTAGTGATGAAAATCAAAAGGAAAGTGTATCAAATGTATCTAGCTGAAGTCTGCTGCTTGTGTGGAATCAATTAAACAAAAAGCCCCAGACAAGAACTTATGCGTGTGCTTAATTTTGTTCCTGTCTCTGAGACCAACTTTAGACCATGTGCTTTGCCAAATCAAAATCAAAACGCGGGGTAACCCCATTGACTTCAGTGAAATAACTTGAGAGTCAGTCCCACATATTTGTCTCAATATGTGTTTCATTGGCTATAATAGGCAAGAACTATTTATGACACAGCTTTCCTGGACTTTTACAGGCACAATTAGCACTCCGAAGGGCAGAAGAAAACTAGAAGGAAAAGCTAACAAGTATAGATATGTAGATAGGGATTCATTAACATTTCATTTCTTCTATACTTAGGCGCACACACACACACACAAATGACTCTCCGCTGGGAATGTACACATCTCGAAAATTCAAATTACACACTGAGAATAGGTTTGTGTTGCAACGTACAGCAAGAAATTTTCAAGTTTACGGTTGGCAAGAAATTTGCATTTACTCTATAGAGAGACAACATGATGGGGTATATTTTGCTCTTTATGCAGAATCTCCATTGATTGCCATGGGAATATTCTGCATGGAAAGGCAGCGGGAGCTGTGCCTTTAACAGGAAGCAGCAGTGATAGTCAGTGATGTTTCTGTCTGCACAGAAATAAAGTGCTAATAAAAAAAAATATCTGCATTTGTATTGTTTAAAAGTCACAGCCGATAGATTTTTATTTTCCCCACTGACTTGAACAGTAAACTTCTGTAAACAAAATCTGACATGCCTATCTTATTAAATGTAATTTAAATGAGTACTCTGGGAAAAAAAAAAAAAGCCTTCAGTGAGAAGATGCATGGGATAGGACTTGGAAAGTGTACTGGTTGGGAGGGTACTTGGGTCGGGTGCTGCTTTTCCCATGGAAATTGGTATGGCCATCAGATATTCCTTTCTTTGCCCAAGTGTGAAGGCACTGCTTCCACAGAGGGGTGAGGACAGATTGGTGCAAGGGGTCCAAATGGCCCAGAGGGGCATTCAGTCTGCAGCCCTGTTGGTCCCTGTATTTCATGGCCGCTTTGGGTGCGTGCAGCACAGTGGCAGTGGGAGCAGCCGGAATGACTCCGCTGCTGTAGGGCTCGTGCCGGGGCAAACGCTGGGCTGAGCGTTCACAAATGCACAGCTGCAGATCCTTCTGTAAATAGCTGCCCATAAAAATAAATCTTGAGAATGAATAACTGCAAGCTGTGAGCTCTGTGTCTATTACTGTTCGCTGCGCCGATAGAAATTCCCCAGCAAGCCCACACCGTTCGGTTCACACCAATGGGTTTCTGTTGGAGTTAATGGTGTGACTGTTGTGTGCAGGGGCTGCCTTTGTGCACTGCTTTGCCCTGGGTAATTTGGGAGGAAGTGATCCCCATGACGAGCCCAGTGGCCGTGACGCAAACCTCTGTGCTCTGTCCCATGGCTCCCAATGCTCGCTAACAGTGTGCTGTGCCATGGAGGAACTCAGTGCTTATTAAAAATAGATTGCTTCCTGCCACTTAGCCATATTTTTACTAAGAGTTTTTTGCACTAAGTTTTCTGTCTTGCTGATACATTTCTTAAATTATTTTTTTAATGATCAACGTATGATTACTCAATACAAATTAAAAAAAGCCATCCCAAACCCTGGAAGACAATCTGTAAGACCAGAGTGTAAAGTGTGATACTGGAAGATAAACTATACCCTCCTGGAGATAACCAGGATGACTCCAATGGCCCCATGCCCTCTCCCTGTGAAGAGCACCCAAGTAAGGGCCATTTCATCGGCCTTTCTTCAGAGAAGGAAGCTCACATCTTTGTGATTAAACTGCCTAGAGAAGAGCCTGCACTTTCATGCTAGAGCAGTCTGCATACGGTTTCTGCCAAGTGAATTTTTCTTTTTTCAGGAGTGTTTTTTTGCTTTATTCTGTATATGAATAGGATCCAGGTAAAATATTTTTAATTCATTTCAGGCTGGATTAGTTATTGGAAAAAAAGAGACCTTTTTTTTTTCCTTGTTGTTACTTGATTTAATTAGTGCTCTGTTTTTAAAGAGGCAAGCCAAGCTTTGCCAAGTCTGGTTCTCTGACTCATGCTAAAGGGTTTTATAGCCCCACCTGCATCTATGAGGAGGAAAAAAGCCCCAAAGCTTTATTTTTAACTCCATGAGCGTAGCTCGACCATTCTGTGGGTGCTGACTGGAAGCCCACCCGAATCCTTTGGTCGGTGGATGCTCCTGCAGTTCGTTAACATAGAAAATAATTCAAAATTGTGTTATCGGTGCTTTTCTTCTCTCACAGGACTCTGCCCTTTGTGCTTCTCCAGCAGCTGGGCCTTGTGTGGGTGGATCACAGGCAACAGGTAACCCAAAATGCCACCTATTTACCTGATGGGATGGAGAAAAATGTGACTGCATTTCTCCTTCTCTCCTTCTTCCCTCTCCCTTTCTCCTAGCCCATGTTGGCAGTTGTGCTTTGCACTCCATGGCCCAACATTTCCATACCTATTCTCACCTCACCCTGACCCCAGGACAGGTCTCCCTGCTTTGGGCTCACCAGCAGTCTGGGCATGAGCCTTTTTTAAATCCTGTTGGAAAAAAAATGTCATATTTACTACTGCTGAGGCTTTATGCAGGAAGAGGCCTGCTGTGGTGGATCGCTCCAGTTTGAAAAGGGCTTGAGTTTAAAAAAAAAAGCCCCAAACATGACATTCTTTTTATGAAAGCTGTCCAGGTTTTGATTTTGATTCATTTTTCTATTTTTCCTCAGAATTCTCATGACTTTATTCTTGAGGCTAAAAACAAAAACTTTGTGAGTTAAACAAATAGGGACATGGTTTAGTTGGCATGGTGTTGGTGGGCTGATGATTGGACTTGATGATCTTAGAGGTCTTTTCCATCCTCAATGATTCTATGATTGAAGGCAGTGCTTCAAAGTGACAGAAATGTATAATTTGCTTCACCTCTGCTCAGAAATGATACTTTTAAAAATAAATTCCTCCTTTTTTAACCCTGAGCAGAGACAGTCAGAGCCACTGAGTGGTCAAAGCCTTGTGCAAGGTGGGAGAATTCTCTCTCCCCAGGCTCTGCATAGTGCAAGAGTTCTCCTCCCTCCCTCCCTCCCTCCCTCCCTGGAGCTCCGTCCTCTGGCTGTGTCCCCGATCCCGCTCTTCCTGCTGCTGGCACCCTCTCTGCTGCCTTTGGCAGGAGCAGGCCTTTTCCTGTTGATTTTTTTTCCCCTCCCTGTCAATCAGTTCCTTTGACATCTAAATGTCAAATGACACCACATGGCATTTTTCGCTTGCGATTTAATTGCAGGCGCAAAGCGGTGGGTGCAGCGCGAGAGGGTTTCAAGAGAGTGGATCATTAGCAAATTCAATCAGCTGGCACCGGCACGGGCTGGCATGGAGGGCTCTGGTGGTGCCAGGGAGGCTGGTGCCATGCACAGCTCCCCAGGCTGGCTGCTCACCTCTGCTTCCCCCAACCAGCCCGCGATCAGAGCTCCTGCAGTGCAATCCGCTAATAACGCGAGGGTCTCTGCTTCCAGGAACGATTCTCCTGCAGCAGCACATCAGCATTTCTTCTATTGTAACATCATTCCTGGAAGTGGTGCGATGTGACATGCCCTCACTGCCTGTCTCGGTGTGAATGAGAACTCAGCAAAGCTCATGTTTTCCATTGTTGAAATACCAGCATAAATCTCTCACTAATGCACTGCTGTCTTTTATTATAACAGTCACTGTGGCATAGAGAAGTACATCAAATCTCTCCGTGTTGGTGCAGTCAGTTGTTGGCATTGCCCTGACATGTTGTTTCTTCCCTTAAGATGGCTTTGTGAAGGGACTCAAATGAGTTGCTCAGATTCTGGCAGCACCTCCGCGTGTTTTGACAAATCTGAGGCTTCAATGTTGTGTGTGAGAAGGTTCAAAGCAGGGGGAAACCGAGTCCTAGTGGTGGGCTTTGACAAATCCAGGCCCATGTTAGCACTGAAGGGGTGGTGGTGAGGAACCAGGGCAGGAGTATGGGGTGTCCTTCAGCACATTGGTGGGAGAAGGTTGATCTCGTATGTGGGTACAGCTTTGTTCTACCTTTCCTCTTCACAACTGAGTATTTCAGTTGTGTCTGAAGGATTGCTCACAGATTGAGGTTTGAGGTTATTTAATCAAATGCTTGTATAGAGAAATAGAACCACAACGAGCTAAGGAATTTAGTGACCGGCTGTTTGAATCCCAGAGCATCCCATATCCTTCCTATCTGTCCATCCATAAATGCCTTCTCCTTTTATTTTTCTTCTTGTTTTGGTGTTTTTCGTTCAGTGAGCTCTTGCACGATGGGAAGCCTCACTGCACCTTCCAGAAATGCAGGAGGTGGGGCTGCCCCATGGCCAGGCACAGGCAGCCGAGGCTGTCCCTTGGCTCACCTGCTGCAGGATGTTCCTCGGACACCTGCCCCAGTTGCTGGCTTAAAATTGCCTCTTCTTGCAAGAAGCAGAGCTCGTGTCACCTCCTTTCAGAGAAGCAAAAGGCACAGCCTCAGCCAGCTGACCCCTCGGTTCATTTTCTCTCCAGTCTTTGCTCCTTATGGGCAAGAAAGGAAAATACTTAAAAGGTTCCTCCTTGTGTCTGTAAGGCCCTCCTCCTCCATCCCAGGTTGGGAAAAAACACTTGAAGCTGATGACCTAGGTCTAGGGAAGGGCTCGTCTCAAAGGTCCCAGTAGGGCCACAGTGGCAAACCTGTGCAGAAACTTCAAGTCATTTCCAAAAAGAGGAGAGCTTGAGTCCCATGTTTTCCTGTTTCTCTGCTTCTCAGTTTCCAAACGATGCCATTTGGAAGTGGATGTCCCTTTAGTGTCCAAGAGAGCCGAGTATAGGACATACTCATTTTCTTTCACATGGGGAAACTCAGGCAGAAGGCTTGTCTGAGGCAGCAGGGCTGCACATAGATTCTGTAGCAGAACTGGAATTAAACTGCACCTCAGGTGAAAGCTTTTCTCCCAGGGCTGTTTAGCATCCTCATCTCTTTGCAGACATCTCCAAAGTGCCCACCCCAGCCCTTCTCCAAGGATGCCCAATTTATGGGGCTGCTGCAGGGTAACTTTCAGATGCCCCTTGCAAAAGATTGCAGAGCATTTGGCATCAGTGCAAATGAGCAGAAAGTGTTTGGCAAGGCTTCCTGGCATTTTTTTGTTTTTCTTTTTTTCTTTTTCTTTTTTTTTTTTTTTTTCCATTCTGCACAAGATGTTTTACAGCCTTTGTGAGCCCATGTAGAAGCTGGTTCCTGGCATGTGGTGTGCTGGAGACTGCAGGCTGTTGCCGAAGCCTCAGGAGTGCAGCTGGCCTTTAGCTCTGCTTTATAGGAAGGAAACTCTCGTCTTGCTGGAGGGAGGAAAGATCGTGTGACGCTCGGTGGAAACAGAGCTGGTTTAGTTCGGTCAGACGGAGAGGTTTTCCAAGGAAATATGAGGTTTGTAATAGTTTTCCCAAGTCCAAAAATGTTCAGTCCAATTGTCTTGCTTTCCCAGGCTAATTTTACAAGGAGGCCCTAAAATGTGAATGAGGAGCGATTTGGTTCAGCCTGAAAAATAAAATTAACACCAGCATGAAAAGGACTGAAGCCCAGGGAACTGCAAGTGCCTCATTGTATTTTACTGAAGGATGCAAAGGCTGCATTTGGTACATAAACAAACTCCACTTTGAATAATGAATGTCATACTTGCCGAAGAGAAAAAAGTAAACTAAGATCCGTCTGGGTGGAGGCAAGCCCTTAGTGCAATAAAGGAGAACAGGGAAACTCCTTTTTTTCCTTCTCTCTTTGAACTGACCTTGGGTCCTTTCCCCTAAAATCTGGCATTTCTCTCATTTAGGTAGGGTGCTCTATCCCTCACAGGTCAGCCCACCTCCTCTTTTTCTTTCTGTTTCAGTACTTAGCACCATTATGAAGTCAAGGTTTGACTGAAAACAGAACCCCAGCAGCCAGGAACAAACCTGAGCTGTACCATGCCCTCCTCAAAACCAGTGGTCAAATTTCTTTCTCACCAGCAACGTTGGGATTCATCTGGGTTCTACTTGCACTGTGCCTTACGTGTGCTCTCATCCCCTCTCTTCCCCTCTCTCCCTCCAGCGCTGCCCACCAGCTCACCCCCTGGCTGTAGGCATCTCCCGTATCTCACCCCTAGTACTTCAGGGGGGTCTTTAGGATCAGTGTGACCAAACCTGGGAACCTGGGTTGAGATGGATGGCCACGGTGTCTGTCAGCACTAGATAACTCAGATCACTGATATTTGGACCATTTGAAAGATGATTTCTTTGGTGTGACAGTTTAGCACGCAGTCCTCCCAATCAGTTAGAATTTTTGCAACCAAACATATTCTGGTAACTTCTTTGCTATATATAAAGTTTCCCTCAAACCTTTCTCAAACTAAGTCCCGTCTCCTCCCTGGGAAGCATCTGCTTCCCATTGCCGAATTCTTTTGCTTTCCTGTCCCTTTGGTCGTGTTTTCTCTGAATCCTTAAAAAAAAGAAAAAGAAAAAGTGCATTTTGGCTGCGCGGTCATGCCAAAGAGTGTGAGAGTTTGCACATTTCGAGCAGGGATTGGCCCGTCTTGAATTGGTGCATCCAGAGAACCTGTCACAAGTTCCTTGAAGCACTTCTGCCTTCTGTTGTGCTGGCAGCGAGCTGATGGGCGCTCATTTTGCATGTCTCGGCTCTGCGCTTGGCTGCTGAGGATATTTGCAAAGCTGGATATTTCTGGTTCTACTCCACAGAAGCCTTAAACGGAGTATTTGCTGTGCCCTGCCTTACAAAAAGGAGGCTGGTAATAAAAGTTTGAAGGCTCTTGTTCAAAGCCTTGTGTCAGACCTGCCTGGGCGGTGATACGTCTCCCTCTGTTTGTGGAGGAGTTTCAGAATTCCTTGGCTGTCACCACGCTTCCTGAGCTCTCCTTGCTTTGCCTTACCGATGGGTTTCAGAGCGCTTATTAATGCCAGTTCTTCCTATACTGTTCAAGATGTTTTTCAAGCGTGGATTTAAAGGTTGGGAAGCAGCCCGTGGCTGAGCTCAGGACATCTGTGTCCTGAACTTCCCTATAGGGCTGACAGCAGAAAGTGCTTATAGAATCATTAAGGTTGGAAAAGACCACTAAGATCATCAAGTCTAACCATCAACTAATCACCACCATGGACACCCATGCTGCAGTCTGGAACCCCGGGGCAGGCAAGAGGCACTGACAGGGAGCGGTTCCTTTTCTTATAAAGCAATGTCTTGGAGTCTCGATAGCTCCATTTCTGTTCAGCCTCATGGCTTCCATCTCTTAGTGGCAGGAGGAGCCTTTGTTGCCCGACCAGCAAGCACCAGCAGCTACAGATCACTATCTGCAGAGCGAACTGCATCCTTTGAGGTTACCAAACTGGAAGCTATAGCATATGGATGCAGGTCTATCACCTGTCTCATCTGTCAGCAGTGACTTAATTACCTGGCACCTTGGGCTCCTCTCATTGCCCAAACAGAAACAAGAGGAAGGAATGACTGATTAAAAACCTCCACTCCCCCTGTAGATGCTGGTCTTTGTTGCCAGATAATTTTAATGGTGCCTTCTGACCTTAAGAGGGATGAGTCTAAGTTAAATATCAGGCGTTTCAATCTCGGCAAAGTTCAGATTTCCAAGATGAAGAAATACAAATAGTTAGAAAGGAGACGCTGTGCCTGCTCTGGAGGGCTGAACAAGTGCCATTAGCGCTTGAGTGTATTCCCAACTAGATATAAAAGGAATCAGGAGTGTTAAGGAAAAACAGAGTAAAGTGTATGCCTATTACAGCTGTCGCAATAGGAAAGTTGCAACATTTGCTTGTAGGAAAAGATGCAGAAGCACACAGAGTACCTGTTAATGCGAGCGAAGCCAGACTTGGGCAGGATTTCAAGTGTTGCAGACATAATCCTGAAGGCTATATACAGAGCAGCAGACTTTTCCATTATGTTGGTTGAGATGTGCCATTACAAATTGTTTTTAATTTTTTTTTTCTTTTTTTTTTTTTTTTTTTTTTTGAGGCTGCTGAAGTTTTCTGGGCCTTAATGTAGTAGACAGCTTAGGAGCACTGTGTGCACTGCAGGATGGTACTGAGCAAGCAGTGTCCTTGGCCACATTACAAACACCGCTCGTCCCTGGGCTCCTTCACTGCAGATCAGTTACTTAGTTGAGGAAATATAGCGTTCTCAGGGGAAAAAAATCCACCCTTGGTCCCTTGGTCCTGATTCCTGCTTACAGACTGTGAGGTCTTACACTTCTCCCTGTCTGGCTTGAAAATTAGGAGCTCTCTGGGTCAGACAGAGTCTCGCCCCTCCCCTATAAAGTACTGGCCATGACAAAGATGTTACACACAAAGCCAGGGGGTTTTATTCTGCCAGGGATTCTGAAGTCTGGGAGAAAAAAAATGCTTTTTGACATTAGAAAAATGAAAGGACTTGCATAGAAGCGTGGTCAAAGAAAATTCATTCGGGAAGAAAAGGAAGGTTTCTGTTCTAGTTCTTATTTTATATTTTAATGAAATGGAACAGATGGTTGACCTGAATCTCAAGGACTTGCAGGCTCCCAGGAACGTGCCTGGGTCATTCCTGCTGCTATGGGCTGCCAAAGCCCTGTGGAGCCCTCTGGGGAAACCAGCAGTTCCCAACACTTGGTTGCTCGTGATGCTGCAAGGTCGGTTTGAACAAACGATCGTTCTGTCATGAGCAACCTTTTTACTGGAAAATTTCTGCTCTACTTTAGCTCTGATAATTATACAGCTTCTAAAGGTATTAACAAATAATGCTGATCTGGCTTTGTCTTATGAAGCTTTGTATCACAATTAATCTTTGCCCACTCTCCATCATTTCTTGCTTCTTGGAACACAGAGGCATTGCTATAAATATCCTTGAATATAAATATGGATTTCTACATACACACATACACTCAAGTGCACAAATTGATATTTTATCGTATTGTACCGTACCGTGTCATATAACTTAATACAGTACTGCATATATGCAAAGAGAAGAGACATTTTTTTCTGGCCTGGTTAGTCAAAGTGAAACATCGAAGGTTAATTTCTCTCTGTCTGTAATTTGCACCAACTAAGTTAAGCCTGACTTTACTGCGCCATGATAAACTTTGGGTAGTATACCTTGTATAAAGGTAAAATACATTTTCCATGACTTAAACCCTTGTGGATCAACGCTATGCTAAGGGCAATTAGATTTAACATCCCTGGAAGCTCTGAAGGCATTTTAAAGGGCTCACTCTTTTGTTCCAACTCTGATGCTCAGAGAGACTGAGACATTTTTGGAATGGGTTTTGATGGACTTATATGAAAATTTATATGACTAAGAATTGGATTTGTTCCTCTGGAATATTATGGATTATTTCTGCACTGGAATTACATAAGTGTGCAGAGCTGCATGCAGTTGGCTTAATGTAGCTGAAAATATACATTCTGATTTCCATTTGGAAAGGTAACTGGATTTTTCCTGAGTCCCCTCTCAGTAGTGACTTTATGGTGTGCATGGGTTATAGTTTATGTGGAGCTCTGAAATGTGGAGTAAAATCAAGGCTTTGAAAATTGATTGGTATTTGATTACACCTTTGAGCAGGTGATGTTATTGTGTGTCCTTCTCCACTCCTGATTTTGAACAGAAAATCCAGCCCTCCTATTCCGAAGCAGAACAGATTAGAAAACCCAATCTTTTCATTTTGAATGATTGACTCTCCTACTTAATGCCAACTTTCAGCACATTTTTCTGTTCCCTCCGTGTGGAGCAAAGACAGTACAACACCCCAAAAAATTTTAGGAGCTGAAACAGTGTGTCTGTGGGCAGCTCTGCTGTTTCCCAAGCAGCGAGCTTGTGTGTGCAATGACTGCATCGAGTGCTAAGGCGGATTGACACTTAGAGGAGATGAATGACACAAACACACTGAACTAAAGATGAAAAAATTGAGCAGCTAGCAGCATGCTTCCATTAGGTTTTTTGAGTGTTTTATAAGGTGGAGCACGTGTCATGGCATAAAACCAAAACTCTACTTTTGTTCTGCATCTTCACCTCACCCTGTGTGCTTTCTAAAATGGACATGTCACTTTGGCTGTATAATCTTATCGTATTTAGATTTGATTTAAATCTTGCCTTTTCTCAGCTGTGCTTGCTAATGGAATCACTCATGCTTTTTATACAGTTGATCTAATAATATTTTCTTCACTGCTCTCTGATATTATTGTCTACTTCGTAGAAATCGTGGCAAAACTGGCCACATAAATTGAGTCTGCATCTTAATGATATTGATGGTGATTTTCCTGTGTGCTTGTATAAGGTGTGGGGTTTTCCTCTTTCTCTTCATACCATGATCATTCTAATATGCTGTGGCATGAGGCTGTAAGTGACTGTTTCAGTGGCAAGGTTCCCTAATAACAGATTACTTTGTCACTTAAACTGCCCTGCTCGGGCAGGCCATCAACACAATGCCTATGAGAAATGTTTTTTTCTTCTTCTTCTTTACATTCTATAAGCAGGATGCTGTAGCACCTGTGAACTGCCTGGTTGGAAGTATACAGTCTTCTGAGGTCCCTCCTCAATCTCAGGAGAGTGGTGGCTCGCTCCTGGAAGGCTCGAGGAGAAGATAACTCAGTGACATTCAACATTTTCTGGCTTGCAAATTTCTCAGATTTCAGGTGGGGATTTATGAGTAGGTACGTTATATTTAGTGACAATAGATTTTTCTTAGCTCCCTTCTAGATACGCCTAAAAAGAGGACAAATTATATACTGACAGTGACTGCCTCTGCTTCATTTTCTGCTCGTGCAAACTCTATGATGATTTTACTGGGGGAGGGGGAAGAGGCATGCTGAGTATGCCCCTTCAGAGCCGTTTTTCTCCTTGTTTTAAGGGGCATTTGAGATGCCAGGGGATATCTCAGAGGAGCGAGGCCTGTTACAGAGGCAGCTGATGCAGTTCAGCATTGCTTTTTCTACTCTGACCATGGAAGAGCTAGCACTTGGGACAGAAAGTGCTCCATTTACTCTCAGGCCTTGGCATTTCTCCTAAGGGTACAAATTATAATAATGTTTTTTTGTGATACGGGCACAAATCCATTAGGAGTTGGCTTATGCCCACCAACTCATTTTGCACAGGCCATGTAACACACATCAGATGGCAACAATTCCTGTTCGTGTGCAATGCTAAGAAAATCTAGATCATTACCAGCAGAATAATGAATTCCATATAATTGTTTTTCTCTGCAATTACATGAAGCATGCAAAGAAAAAGTGCAGTTTCTCAAGAACTGCTTCCTTTTTTTTTTCAACCACAGGAATGATAGATTATTAATTATGATTAATACTCTCTTAGTGTGAGTTATGGTAGAGAAGTGCCTAGTGATCCCAGTCTGTGCAGTAACCTTATGTTCTTGCATAACAGGAAACTTTCTTTTCATTTAAGAGACCTAAAATACAACTTGGCATGGATGACAAAGACAGCAATGCAAAATACAGATTGGAACCACTCATTTCACATAATTAAAAGATACGTTTAATAGATATATACATTCTTAGTCAAACAGTAATTAAAGTTTTTCCATATATACAGGCATAACAATAGGATTGCAAGCATCTTACTTGCTCCTATATTTTGCTTTCTTCCTGAGAAACAATGTCTTCTAGAGCTCAGCTGTAGCATGCAGTCTGAATCCCTAAGCAGCACTGGAGTTAAGGCAAGAGTCGTCTTGACATTTGGAAGAGCTTGGTTATTCTGGTTGTGATTGCTTAAGAGAGTATGAAGGATTAAAATGCTCTAGGAAGTAAAGGAAAGTCACAGGCAATAATATAATATGCTCCTGAATTCCTGAATTCAGAAAAGTACATGGGATAATTTTTGTTTGCCCCCTATCTAAAGGGACTTCTGTGCATGGAGTGTAAGGCACCAGAACTACAAATGAGAAGACTCACTTAAGGTTCAGTTGGAGAATTGCATTTCCTTTGAGTTAACTGCTTAAATTTCCAGGAGCACCCCGAAGCCTTGTCATTGGGTCCTCAGACAGTGCTGGGTGCAATACAGTATTTAGCAAATGACAATTTCAGCTGCAAAGAGTTTGCATCCGAATCAGCACAATGAAAGGAGATAAAAGGACATTTTATTTTATTTTTTTTTTTTGTAAGGATGAGATTGGTGAGTCATTTCCAAGAGGAGATCCTTAGAGAGCATCCCGTGGTCCGTTCCTGTAGAAGGCAGCGATTATAGATCTTCGTTATTATCTCCGTCTCTCTCTTCCCCCAACCAATCTGTCGGCTCATTTATGGTGCTGAGGAGAGGCGTCGTGTCGGAGCGATGTTCCCGTTTGCAAAATGGTAACGTTTATTTGTTGTTCTGAGGAGTCAGTTTCACACACTGCAGAGCTGACATCTCTCCGGGAGCACAGCTGAGTCCAACATGTTCAGAACAGCCATCCACCCAAATGCCTCCTACTCGCACACTCAGGCCTTTCTCCACAGTAAAGGAAAAATACAGAGAGAGCCTCAAATTGTTCCTGATAGTTCTGCTTAACTGGAATGTCTATATCCATGTTCTTATCTGATAAACAGGTATTTCTCTGGCTGAGGAAGTCAGCTTAATGTAGGAATAGGGTGGTTCCCCAGACAGGAAATCCAGTTTCTGGAATGCTGAATGGAAAAGAAAAATCTTTGTTTTTCTGGTGTCAAAGCATTAAATGGTCCCAGCATTGTGAAAGTATAACATTACAATTAACGCTTTTATGGCAGAAAACAAAGTTGTCATGAGCTGCTGGCTCTATTATGTTGCATGAAATAAGGTATGAAAACCATTAAATATGGAAGACTATTAACACATTTCTCAAGATTTCATTGCTTACACAAAATTCTTCTAAAAATCTACTTCCTAAAACAGGAAACTGAGCAATGTGTCATTGTAGACTTTAGGCAAGAAGATATTGCTGCACTGTTTAAAACACTCCTGTTCATCATGTTAGCAGTTCCCAATATTTTCCAGCATGATTCAATTCATATTGTTGGGGCATCCTGTCTAGCCATGGCTGTGGCCACAACCATTTAAAACCTGTCTTTGACCTTACCCGTGCCCTATAGTAGACATGACTTCAGTATGCCAACCTACACACTACAACAGGAAGAAAGGCTTTTTTTTTTTTTTTTTTTTTTTTGAATAGTGGAATAGTTGAAAAGAATATTTTATACACATAATCCTCAATTTAATTTGGTTTCAGAACTGATACATGAAGACATCTATCACAGGTTATCCCAGCATGGCAAAAGTGTAAAGTCTCGTGAGCTCAGAGCTGGAAAGAGACAAGCAAACACTTCACCTCAATACACCTCGCTGGCTGTGCTTTGGTGTACGTCACCCTCCGGATACCTCTTGGGCTCCTTCCAGACATTGCAAAAGTGAAAAGCTCTTTTTTGGATGGCAACATCAAGAGCAAGTATTGCCAGTATGCATCACTGTTGGTACTCCTCTCAGAAAATATGTGTGGGTGAAATTGCTCCTCTTATGACTTTTAAATGTTGTGGGTCCATCTCTTTATTCACACAAGCCTACTTGCCAATTTGTCGAAGACAACCTATGGCAGTTTTGGAATGATCCAGGCCTCTGTCACCAACACCCAAAATGTTGCCCTACCAGTGTAGTCTTAATGCTCAGTATGATCAGATTTAAGATCAAAAACCTGCAGGAGAGTGAAAACTGGAGTGGTAAGACTCAGCTTTGCTCAGCCCCAGGTGTGCAAATACAGTGCCTTGCAGATGGCGGTGGTTAGTACTTCCCATGTTTGGGTCCCATCGCATCTGGCAGGCTGGCACAGGTGTGACAATTAAGAACTAATGACTTTCTTCCTTCAGGTGGCTACAACTCACAAAAGGCCACTGTAATTAGAAGAAGAAAACCTATTATTTTCCCCACAGATGTCCTGGAAGGAGCACAGAAGCAAGGTACACTGGGCTTCAGACTGTATTTCTAGGTTTGTTGTCCTCAAAGCCATCTCATTATTTATTTGTTATGGTAGAAGTGTTTAATTTGCTACGAGGTAACTATGCTGTTAGCATTTCTACCTACTCCTTACTTTCTGATGTCCAGAAGAGGAAAACAATGGAAATTCACATTGCTCTCTATTTCCATACATTAAAAATTTGTGCGTCACGACTGGAGATTTGAGACTCAGCTTATTAAACAAGTGGCCTCAATGATTTCAGCAAAGCTGAGTATCCTGTAATCTTGTCCAGAACTCTTGTTTGGGATTCCCCAGGCACTTCTACACTGAGATCAGTGGGGTTCTGGGAGAACTTTTGTGACTATACAAAGCAAATATGTTCTTTGGTGTTAGTCTATAAATATCTAATGTGAGCAAGCAACTCTGTATTTTCCTCTGTGCTTTATACAATCGTTCTGCACCCTGAGGCGGCTGAATTTACATGCTTTTGTTGTCATATGTGTGATGCACAATATGTATTTCCTTTTTATTAATCAGACCTGCCATCAGAAAAAAGATAGAGGGAGTCTGAAAGCACAACCAGGATAGATACTGTCATTTTGTAATCTTTTGTGCACAGGTGGAGATGCCTGTTTCCACTAGAATAGATGGCAATATTCTGCTGCTTGCAGGAATCTTGCAAATGAAAATCAGGCAAAGGAGTTACTGGCTATCCACGGGGTAATTCTCCTCTGGAAGTGTGCAGTCAATTCCCATTTAGGCTAATTACACTTAAGGAGCCCTTTTCTGCAACTAATGAACAATAGGCATAACCTGTTATTACATAACCATAGGCACGCACATTAATACACTGTCGAGTTGCACTACCCTGTTAAAGTGCTTCCTCCACAAAATTCACTGGAGATTTTTAGAGGCATTTGCTGTAATTACAGCTAGCATGGTTTCTAATTCATTTAATTTTCTTTTCTACCTAAACTGAGCATATAAGTGTGTTTTAAGAGATTGAATAAATAAATTTTTAATTATAAAATGATGCTGTATCATACATTATTAATAATAACCAACAACGTGTAATACATGTTTATGTATGAATCCATTAGGAAGATGAACTAATATATATCAGTCCTAAAAGAATGTCCTAATTTGTCATGTGTTTGTGAATGGGGGAAATCCGTGTTTAAAGCAATTAGGGGTTTATAAAAGCATTGCATTGGCAGCAGGTAACACATTGAGCACACTTGGCACTTAGGAATTCTGTTGTTGTCTATGGCAAAGGAGATCTTTTTTTGCCCTTTATTATCATAGAACCAGTACGTTACAGATATACAGACCTCCAGAGTGGGAGCAGCATGATGGTATAGTCCTGGTTGGAAAACATTCCTGTTATCTTTTCTGAAAAACAAAAGTCTCCTTGTACTCTGTCCAATCCCTTTCAGGCAGTTTTCAGGATTTTTTTGTCAATTGTTTTCCTATTAGCGATAGCAGACTTCAGAAATCTCCATGGCAAGTTCCAGGCATTCGCCAGTCTCATGGCAGGACTCAAAGAGGCTGCAATCAATGTCACAGTCACAGTTGCAGTCGTTGTTGGAGTGGTCTTCATCGGAGGTCTGGTAGTATCTATTGGATGGACAACAGGTATCTATCAGCCAGTGTTCACAGGTATCAGGCAGCATTATAAGAAAGTCCCAAAATTGGCAGAACAAGCAGGCCAGGATAAGTGTTGCACATTCATCTGAGAAAAAGGAAAAGCAGGGAGACATGAGAAAAAGGGCATGCTTGATTACCCAAGATTGTGTTGCTGCGATTATGCAAAAATGAGATAATTCCTTGAATTTGACGCTATGGAAATATGGAAAGATAAAAACAATCAGGCTGCTGCTGCTATTTCTTTGAAGGTTTAAAAAAAAAAATCAACAAAAGAATTCCCCCCCAAGAAAAACTCTTTCAAGAGTAATTTTTTGCTTACAAATAATTTGGTACTGAATCTTTTTTTCAGAAGATCTTTTCTGGGCTGCCTGTTGCTGTGCTCTGATTCTTCCCTTGCTGGAAGTCAATGCACAAACACCCAAAGCTTTTATGGGGAGTGGAGCAGGTCCTCAGACTCTCCAGGTCTGGTTCTTACTGCTGTACCCGGCTGTTCTGGATGTGTGGGACGTGGTGTCCTTAGCCCATGAATTAGATGTGGTATCTGGACAAGGACTGAGATGATCTGAGAGAGAGATGATCTGAGATGACTGAGAGCTGTACACACAGTGTGGAAAAAACAATTACAGATTCCTCATCTACTTACAGTTTGGCTCCTATTAGAGGTTTGATTCCATAGAACTGTTTAATGACTGCTAGATGGCCTAGCCAAAGAGAAGGGGTAACAGCAAGTACAGAGAACTACACTGACAGAGGGTAGTGTGATGGATTCTCAGCCCAAAGCCCTTCTACTTTCACTCCCAAATTTTACCACCTTTTCATTTACAGCCTTGCCAACTTCCAAAATGAGACAAAAAAAATTGGAAAACAATATCAGGAAGGATGATGTCTGTCTGTGACAAAAGACTTTCTCTTCTATTCGCTCCCCTAAAAAGAAACCAATTGATTACCACCCCACGTTTGAACTATGGCATCTGGGGAAGCTGGTGGAGTGCAGCAGGGCCCCAAGCAGGTGCGAGATTCTGACGGTGTGAATCCTGTTGGATCGCAAAGAACCAAACGTTTCCACTTTTTTCCCCTCCTTGTTTTTGGAAAAGGAAAATGCTTTCAACAACACAAATGTCTTTTCATTGGTTCTTTCAGGAAACCATATGGTTACATCCGCATTTCTTGCCCTGGGATGACTAACTGTGAACTCATTCAACTGCATTGGTTCAGTTGTGGCATTTTTTTATCTCGCGTAACATAAAGTTCACTGCCAGGAAGTTTCCAGAATTATGCTCCTTTTTTTTTTCTTTCTCTCTCTTTTTTTTTTTTTTTTATGAAAGATTTCTTGACGGAAAACAAAATTAAAAATCATTCCAATGTCTTCATGTGTACAAAAAAAGGCAGTTATAGCAGGTAGCAAGAACAAATAGAGTGTGATTGAACTCCTTTCTGAGTAGCATATCATCATCAATGCTATCAATTTTAATACTTATTTAAATATGTCAAGATCTATTTAGGTTCAGACAAGCACAACTAACTTCTAAGTCAGTTCTGTTGAATAAGAATGACTAGATTTTGGTGATACTGAGTAAATTCATGCTTATATTTTTTTCTAAGTAAATGAACTGAAATAATTATAAAATTGAAACATTTTATAAGGTGACACTGCTGCATTTAATTGTATGAAATTTACAGTGTAGAAAATGTAATCATTTTATCCAGTAGCCTATGGTGTAATTAAGACTATTTTTCTTAATGTGTTTATGAAATTTTCTTTCTATACCTAGATACAAGAGATGATATTCAAAACCATGTCTCAATTAAGGATCTTTCCTTTTAGTTTTTTTTTTCCTCTCCAAAGATCTCTTTTCTAATATCTTTTTTTTTTTTTTTCCCCTGATGTGCTCACCATATTGGTGCTTCTGTAATCTTCAGAGAAAAGGTACCATCCTTAGGGCTCCATCCAGGAGAAGAAGCGCACGAAAAGCACAAGACTTTAATAATAAAGTAATGTTTCGGCACAGAGTCTGTGATGTGCAGTAAAGATGCTTTTAAATTCCCATCAGAGCACACACCATGAACTGTGATAATGGATGTAACACATTTCGAAAAATCTGCATGTGTGAGGCTTTTTTTGTCCTGTTTTAAGTGGGGTAATGTATATAAATAATAGATATTAGCAATTAAGCATCCATTCCTATGCATTCATTTATATATTTGAAAATAAATTAGCCACAAACTGCATAAAAGGAGATGCAATCTCCTGTTTTCTCTTCTGTTTTCCCCGCTGTTTGCAAAAAGACATTATTGCATTTATCTCAGTGAGAACAATGACCTCAGCTCTCATTCTCTACATTAGTAGATTAATTACCACAAAAGAAGAACTTATAATAATTTAGCCAGCCTGCTTCATCTCTAGTTTTTCCTGTTCTTGTCTGGTGGCTGCAGTTTGCCCTCTGTTCAGCACAAACGTGGACTAGAGCTTGCTCATTCCACCTGGGCCAGCATGGTGAGACCTCTGAGCTTTGGATCTGCTCTTCTCTCAGCACATCTCCAATTGCTCTGCTTTTGGAGATCCTCCATGCACCAGTGAGTAGGATTTAGCCTTGTATGTGTGTGAAGTAAGCAGCAACTTGTCAGAGTAGGGAGAGCAGAGTACGCAGTGACAACCACAAATCTGGTTTCCTTTGGTTCTCTTGGCTTCTGTCCAGTATGTAACATTATTAATTCAGCGTAGCTTTTTTAAAATTTTTTTTCTTAATTTCTTAATTCTGAATCCTTTTTAAGGATTATGAAATCTGTTATTTTCATTATATGTACACACCTATGTGCCAGTAATGATTGAGGGGCCTGATCTGATAGTCAATCAGAAAGCGGTGAGTGTCTGGGCAGGAGGATGAATCCCTTAAATGGAAGGAACACTGACTGTCCTTCATTGAAATTAAATGCAGTCTAACAGAAGTGACAGACACATCACTTTTGTTACAGGATCATTGTTACAACAGAGATAGTAGTTGTTCCTTGAGAGCATTGCAGTTTATTGTGTTGACCTGTTTTCAGAAGTTCTTAATTCAGGGATCATTTTTATCATATACATGATAGATCTCAGTGCTGCTTTATATGAAACACTTATCTGTTATTGCATAAGACACACATTAGAAACTTCACAAATGATTCACATAAGTACTTTTTTCACATCTATGCTAATAACCAGGAATAGCTCCTCAGGTGCTGGTCATTCACTAAAATCAGGGCTGTAACCAGGAGTCATAGCCCACGGCACAACCATTTCTCTTTCTTCTTTCTTAGATCCTTCCTTAACAACAACAAAATTAGAGATATTCTGCTCCTTAATGCATGCTCTTACACAATTAAAAAGATCAGCTTCTTCTTCTGGCAAGGTGACACAGCTCTGATCAGTAGCCCAAGAGCAGGTTATGCTTTAGCAACATGTAGTGTTCACACATAGGGGAGCACAGCAGCTCTGTAGGTCGTAAGCTTCTCTTCTATGACTATAATATCATTGAGAATTTAAGATTCTCTTCTACAGATTCTCATCACTCAAATGAGAAAACGTCTATAGAGCAACTTATTACTGCTTTTGGCTATGTTCTTGAACTTCCCATTAAGCATATAAGCATTTATTTCAAGTTAGATATGCTCTGAAGTGGTTATTATTTAGAAATGTGCTTCAATGCAATTTGTTTTACCAAACATACCATCACTGTCTCTCTGATGAACTGACGCGTTGTCTTCAATGTAGGTGAATTCTCTGCATTTCTCCAGGGAAGCAATGGATGATCTGCTTGCTTCTGACAATTTCTTCTCGTTTTTGGTTTCTTTCGATGAAGTGTCTGCCATGCTAAATTCTGCGACAGAACTCATAACAATACCTTTCACAGTCTTTTCGTCTGTATGTTTTTCATTTGTAAGCTGGTTTTCTGGTGGGATTAGGAAAAAAAAGGAAAAAGACTTGTTTGTGATACTAAAGCATAGATCTGAAGAAATAACATATACAGAATTTCTGAGCATATAGGTCTTCACTTCTAAGGGCTAACCCTACTTGATTTCAGTCTCTTTACATATGTAAAGTTTATTTATCGAACAAGCAATCGTAAACTTGCACTGGAGAGTTTTCTCTTAAACCCAGAGGATTTATTGGCTAAATAACAACTCCCTTCCACTGGGTGGGATCAGGTGAGAAGAGAGAACAGAACTATAGCCTCAGCAGAAATCTATTTGCAGTATGCTTTCCTAACTTTGGTTTGTGAGACGCGAGAATACAAAACAATAATTTGGTTTTTCAACAGCAGCTCTCGTTTCCCTAAATTTACAGCCAACAATGTGTGTAGGTAGTACCTAGATGGAGTGGTGCCAGCTGGCCATGGTTCATAGTCTTCTTGCAAAGAAAATCAGATTATCTTTGTTTTAAATTGAGTTTTGGTGTTTTGTAACTTCATCCATGCTTGTATTGCTGGCCTGAAATTCAACTAGAAGGTGGGATACTTTGCATGCTGTCACTGTTCCAGAGAGTCATCTCAAAAACCAGAGACAGAGCTTACTTCTAAGTCCCAATTAGGGGAGAAGAGTTCTGAGCTCAATGTATTCTTGAAGAACTTCTTAGGAGCAGATAAACATGGGTTGATGTACAGTTACACTTATTTTCCAAAGTGATCAAGAGTCCAAGAAATACAGTCATTTGCTCTACTGCTGGGATGATAAAAGCCCATTAGTTCTTATCTTCTACTGATTAACTCCTGCACCTCATATCAAGCACAGCTTCACTTCTTATCTTCCTTGAATCTTGTGATATGCTTGCTCTTATGCTATATACAGAAAATCAATCTTTACAAACACCTCAGTTTAGCAAACATTACTTTCAAAGAGGATCAGAAAATACTCTAAAGCAGTTAGTCTGCTCTCTGCTACAAGGAGCCAGAGGAGAGATCTTGCTTATCTCTTGTTTTTCAGGTACCTTTGATGCCTGTTGTATATTAAAGAAAAAAAACAAGAAAAGATTGATAAAGAGTGAAACCTTGCAGTTGTGCTCCTACAATTTTACTCGTAGCAGAAAGAAGGAAATTTGGGCAGGATGAATGGACTGCAAGATGAGCAGATAAGAACATTGTGACCATCAGGCTTGAACTGAGAAAAAACAAAGCTTTAAGGTATTACTGTCTCTGGAGAGAGCCTTGTGGAAGTCAGCAAGGTGGTGAGGGGAGCCTGATGTCAGAGGAGAGGTGGACAGAGCTGGATTTGTTTGCCCTGGAGAAGAAAATGCAAAGCCTTTCTAGAAGCTGTTTTCCATTACAGGGTGATGGAGAAGATAGACTCCAAGTTCTCTCTGTTTTGTCTACTTATGGAATGAGAGAAAATTTCATATGAGATTTTACCCATAATCAGATTTCATCCTACTGTCATCTTCATGCAGTGGTGTTTCTAACAGTGAGAAATCTGGGCACAGGTTATCAGAGTAATAGCATGGAAGAGGATAAAAGGAAATGCTACGCTAGTGTATTCATTTTGATTTTAAATCATGGTTATAAAATGTTTGTTGGCAGCTATTTTTTTTCTTGACTGTGAACTTGTAGTGAAGACAAGGTCTGCTGTAAAGGAACTGTGGGTTTCCCTGTCCCAGAGAGTCTATAGGTTGGCCTTAGGCAAGGAGTGACTGGTAGGATAGAAAGAAGTGGAAGGAAGAAGGCAGTAAGGCAGTAGTGGCACAGAGAGGGGGCTTGGAAACCTACAGCTGTCAGGTTTTGTGAGTGTTGTGATGACAGAAAGCCACAGGTGAGACTTGAAAGGGCAGAAGAGGCAGTGGCTCCTCTGGTTGTGATGCAGCAATGCAGAACCTGTAGGTTGCACGCTTGATTGAAGGAAACAAGAGTCCTAGACAAATACGTTAGTGTTTTTTAGCTATAATAATTTGCTGATAGCTTTTTTTTTCCAGAGCAATAAGTATAGTTTTTTTTTCCTCTGCAACTTCTTGATTAACCTCTTGAATCCAAAATGTGAAAATTCATGCAATTTGGGTGTACTTATATGTTCAGTAACTACTATTTTCCAGTGTTTATAAATCAATGACATATCACAATTTCCCCTGTGCTTTCTTCCAATAATATTCCATCTCCTAGAAAGGCGATGTTAGTGGAAGTAGCAGAGATCTGGAAGAAGCAATGTCCTCCTGGTCATGCATTGCTATTATTGGATAATAATTGATTTGTGGGCCCAAAAGGCACGTGCCCCATCTGATATTCAGGTGCCAGTCTTACAAATGGATCTTATTCACTCAGGCTGAGAGCTGAACATGGGCTGAGCAGTTGAATACATGTGGGTCAGACTGAAAGGCCTACGCAAGAATGACATTTTGTATCATTTCCCCCTTTCAAAATTAGCCCTAATGTCTAAGTTGGATATATTTTAAATTGCAATATATCTGTTCAGTTTCCCTATTTTGCCACAACACAATGGCCCACGGAATGCATTTAAGCATTCAACAAACGAGACTGAAAAAAATCAGACGGAAGTAATCAGTAAATGCCAGACTAACATTTACTGTATCCACCGACTTCTACTATTCATGCTTCAAGTTAATTTTTATTCTTGAAGTGCTGTTGAAGAGAAATCAAAACCAGAAATAGAAAGGCATAGACATAACCTGAATTTTTCAATACAGCACCATCAAACAAAAGGGTAACAAAAGCTGTCATTCAAGGACTCTTCTGTTTGTTAAAGCGTACTACATCTTTGAAAATACAGTACATTTTAGTGTCAGACTCTTAGTTTGAAAAGCTCCCTTTAAGTAATGTTATACTTGTCTTGTACAGCTAGATCAAGTCTTCATGCAATCACTGTAACAAGCAACTTGCTATGACAAGCGAGATCCGTGCTTCCAGAAAACAGTGCGATAGAGGCTAAAGCAGTGTACAATTATAGGTCTCCATTTCATTTTTATGCAATTACCTTCAGTTCAGCTGTGGGTCCTTCTACATTATGTCTTTTATCAATTTAATGTTTGCACAAAGTGTTTAAAGAAATAAAGATTATGCTAGGCCAGCATAAAAAAGTGGTTAGCTTTTTTTTTCTTTCCTTTTTTTATAGTTTGTTTCTGCATGGAGCAGTAATAGGCTGAGAGATGAGAACAAATAAGCAGAGCCAAACGGGATTTAAAAAATATATATTATGTACCACTGATATTATTTATGACTGCTTTTAAATGAGAACATTAAAAAAAAAACAAACAGCAATTGGAGATGGGCAGGAGGCAAAACTTTGTTAGTCTTCTAAGAGCCTGTGTACTCTGTTCCACCTGTCTGCAAATCCCCATTTTTAACTGATAAAAATCATCCACTGAACTGGATTAGAAGGAAAAAATAGATGCATTGTGATAAAAAAGATCCCAGGCTATTCTGTGTTGGCCAGACTGTTAGAGGTAGTTAGGGGCAAACTCCCTTAATGTACCATTTTTTAAAAGTATCCTGGAGTAGCCAATTTATTCCTTATCCGGGGAAGCTGGGGCTTGCTTGGACTGTTATAGCAGGGAACTGGGATTGCTTACCCATGTTTGTATTAAAGACAAATAGTAGAAATTTAATGTGAGTACTGAGACGTTTATTAAGCTGGGTGATTCAGGCCGCTGACTACAGTGTCTGAATTCATGAAAGCACGAAGTAAATCACCTGCTTCCCACTGATGCCAGCCACAGATCCCTCTTGTTAATAGCAAGGAGCGGTAGTGCTGTTTGAGACTGGTATTTACAGCAGGTCACCTGACCCCTATTTCTCTTCATTGGCTCAAGCACAAACCAGGGTCTTGCAGCCCTGGAGAACAGGAGGTAGAATTTCCTAGCACACTCTAGAAATTAGTTTTTATACAATGGTATATAAGAGCTTTAAGTCTGCTTTTCTTTTTTTTTTTTTTTTTGCTTTGGCAAGCGACTGTGGGAATGTGAGGGCTGTGTTCTGCTGGACAGGAGTTGAAGCAATATGGGCAATGCTGTAGAGCCATGTAGAGCTCATGTATATCTTACAGCAAGGGACAAGTGGGTGCATGGCTCTGTTCCCAATCCACTCTGGCTGCAGCCCCAGCTTTGTGTTCCCGGGGCAAGGAGTCCCAAGGGTTAACAGTGAATTCTGTGGAAAACCCTGGCAGTTAAGGATGTGTAACTTCTTAATTTCACCGTGAGGCATCTTTGTATATCAGCGCAGAAGAAACACCAAAGGAACGCCTGGCTGATCTCCCTGCCATTCCCTATCCTATGCACTGCTGTCATGGCCTGTCTATTTAATGTAGCACGTGCTCATCACTTGAGGAGCTGAGTGCCATGTCCATTCAGTCCTGAGATGGAGCCAGTAGAGCTACATCAGACCTGATGGAGGATAACTTGTAAGTTTAAAGACTTGAACTGAACTCAGTTGGTTTGAAAAGACTAGCATAAAAATGAGACCCAAACTCCAGAAAAGAGAGCAAGAGATGGAAAAGGAAGAAAGAAAAAGACCTTTGGTCACCTGTCTAAAGGATACAATATTTTCTTTAAATAATTATTTGCAGCAATGTGAGGGGAGGCCAGATGTGCAGCTGCAATGTGTGATGTGATACACGCATGGGGCTGGCAGCTTACCTGGGTGGTCCTCACTGCTCAGCATCACCTCATGGAGAACTGGGAGAGGCAGGGAGCTGATGCAGCTGTCTTGGTGGAAAAACAACACAACGTTACAGAGAAACTTTGTAAATAGATGTGGCTCAGCACAAAAACTGCTTCAACCACCAGTCATTTAGGGGAGCCAAGCATGCTTCCTTCATAGAGACACAGAATGACTTGGGTTAAAAGAGACCTTAAAGGTCACATCATTCCTTGGGAGAGAAAGTTTTATCTGAGGGGCCAGGGCAAGGGGATCAATGCAGGCACAATGGTTCTTATTTTGATTTGTTTCAGAAAGTGTTGGGACTGGGATATTTATAATGAACTGGGGGCCATCATCCATTCCCAAGTACCCTAGAGACCTTAGATGAGGTTCCTGAAAGTGAAGGAGGAGGAAGGAAGACACTCCCAAGGCCTAGCCTCCATTGCTTAGCTTTCCTAGTGAGCAAGATGCCCAAGGTCCTCATGTGAGTGCTGAGCTCCTCCACCTCTCTTGCACTTGCCCATCCGTTTCCCATGAAGTGCTTGGAGTATTCAGTCTTCCCTTTCCTTCTTCACCCGGAGTCAGAGGGACAAAGTGGGATGGGGGCTTGTCCCTGCGACAAGCCCAGGCAGATTCAGAGTAGTATATTGTAGGTGCTCTCATGGTCTCATGCCCATTGCGTTTTGCTGAGCTCAAGCATGAGGATACAAGGGATCTGGAGACTGTTTATTTTTGTAATAGGGCAACAGGAAATAGTACACAAAGCTATAAATATTTCTATGACATCATGAACTTGTGCAAGTGCTTCTCTTCTGATTTATGATGATGGACTGGTAATTCACAGAAGCTTTGGGTTTACTTTTTTTTTTTCTTTTTTTTTTTTTTCTTTTTTTTTTTTCTGTAACAAAGTTAATGGTGCAATCCCTGGAGGGGGTGTTTTATCAATAGTGAATTTTTGACCTCATTGCATACATTTTAACTTTATGAATTAGTGACGCAGCTGACTGTAAAACCTTCCATAGGCTTATTATAAATCTATCAGAGGACTAGCAAAATATTTTGGCCCAGATCCTAAACTCTGACAGGCATGTGTTGATGGACTGCATACCAAGCACTTCCACTAATATTTCTCTCTAATTATACCATATATTAAAAAAAATGAATGAAGCCAATGTTTATATGTAGCTTTAACTGCTTTTGATATAAGAAAGCAACACAATCCCTAATAAATTTTCACCTTCAACATTTCTATTCATTATAATTTTTACCATGATGAATGAAGTTAGAACGGGAAAGGGAGGGTATTCGTCTTGAAATCTGTTCAGTGAATGACTGAATTCACTTCCCTTCCCCAGCTCGTATTGAGGAAGGAGGGAACAGATGGACACAGGAAGAAGAGGGAGGCGAGTGTGGAGGGAAGGAGATGGGTGAGGAACAGATGGAGTTGGGGGAAAACTATGGGAAGCGTCAAAAAGGATGGTAGGAAAGTTTTCCACCTGACCTTGAGCTGAAATAAAGATCTGCATATACCTCGGGGCATCTAGACATCGCTTTGGGATGCATACTTATGCACCTCTGAGGCACTTGCACTTCAAAGTCACGTGGTCCATCCCAAAGGATTCACTGCACTGTACCCTACATTTTCTTGAGGAGGCAGATGCCGCAGGTGGGCATCTGTGCTGTGTTCAAGCCCTGCTGGTAATGGCAGAGGGGTGAAATAAGAGCAAACACCACAGTGCCCAAAATGGGATAGGAAGTGGTAAGTCAGCCAGGCATCTCAGCCAACCCAGAAATTGGAACTTAGAATTTTGAAGAGGTATCCTGCACCCTGTTGGCTGTTAGAATCTGAGGGCCAAAATGCTCAAAGTGATTTATGATTTTACTTGCTTAAAATAGGACATTTGAGATGGCCTGCTTTTCAGAATATGCTCAGCATCTGCGCTTTGAGGTGTATTGAATTATATAGCTCAAATCACTAGTAAGTCCTGGAAATCTTGACTATATTCTTAATTCTATTAAATTGCCTGCATTGGTTCTGGCTCTGCTAGCTGAAAAATGGAAGAGGTGAAAGTTAAATATTGGCCATGTGTGCCATTCCCTTTGAAGAAAATGGGAGCCATGTGCACACACCTAGCAGCAAAGTTTGGCCCCAACTATGATTTCACAGCTGGGCCCTAACTTGAGGAATGCTAAGGCACTAAATGACTCAATTGGGGTAATCTGATCAATGCTGTATTTTTACTCTGAATTTAAACTGCACACACAGCAAGAGCAGAGTTAGTTTTCTTCTCTTTCAAAATCACTTTTCTCTGCAGGATTGATAACACATATATGATGTTTTGCTCTCGTCACACAAGTAAGTGAAATGGCAGAGAACGTATGTCAAATAAAACGCATAATCTTACATCCTTTTTACTTTCTGGAGGCTGTTTAAGAAAACGGCTTCATTAATTTTGACTGAATAAAAGGTTCCTTTAAGGGATTTCAATAGGTGACATGAAAAACGTTAATACGAACGATCAAGACAATGGAGGTTAAAACTGTTTTGAAAATATGTTTCTTTTATAGATCTCAGCTGCTGGAAGAGTTACAGAATAAATATACGGTAGTGCTGACATTCAGTGCTGTTTCATCCTAGGAAAAGAGTTTTTAATAAAGAAAATTCTTTTCAAGGAATGCTTTCTGCAGCCAGTCTTCAAAAAGAGGTTTTCCCCTCTCCTGGTTTAATAAAATTAAAGTAATTTATGTCATACTGATATGTCGATATGTTTTTCAATAAACTTTTTAACAGAGATTTTTAAAAAATTCTCTTCACTTTAAAAATTATAATTATATGTCTTCCTCCCACTTTGAAAATGGCACAAGGTGCTCATTTGCAGAGCTCTACTGTTCAAATCTTCACTGAGAATAGAAATGTCATGACTCAGTTAACAATGCTTTATTATTCACATTGATCTTTTTTTATAGTGTTCTTTATCTCAAAAACATTGTAAATCAGATATCTTCCTCCCACTCTTTTGTTCATTTGCAAATTTTTATTATTCTAGTTTAAAAAAGCAATGGAGTGTCAAGAGTCAGTGTATATTGTTTATGTTCTTTTTTGCTTTAAAATTACTTTTAACTATAAAAAGTAAGGATGTACAGCCAGGAAAAAAAAAAAAAGTACCTGAATTTAAGGATGCTTAAAAAAGAATTGAAAGGAACAGTGTGAATTTTATGTTGTTCACTTATACTTTACAGTCGCAATGGACTTTGAAAAAAAAGGGAGACCAAACACTTTATGAAAAGGTTTTTATGCGCTAATTCAAAAGCGCCTATTGCATCAGACATCATCATCTGCATTAGACACCAGACATAATTCATGCTCCCAAGGAGCACAATAGCAAAATTCACAACTGCTTTTGTGGCACGTTCCCAGGATGGTTTGCAGGTGTGCACCCCGAGCGCTGCACTGCCACAGCTCGGCACCAGGTCCTCGGGACCCTCAGCTGATGCACCCCAGATAAATCACTGGGTTTTTCACAGCAACATCACAGCTTTGGGATTAAGTATGAAACTGCAGCAGAGCAGTAACCTCAGCTGGTCAACAGGTCACAGAAACCACTGGGCTTGGGTGCAGGACATGGCCGTGCATCCTTCAGGAGAGATGTGCCAGAGCCCCCAGGGTTTGTTTCCAGATCAGATCTTCCGTGTCCTGCCTCAGGCCCTGTTTCCTTTCCTACCAAGTTCTTCTTCACATCTCTATCCATGTCCTGGTTGCTGTGACAGTGTGAAATGTATCCATGGTAGTAAGGGAAACTAATGCAAAGGGCAGCAGGACCTCATGGTGTTTCATGTACTTCTTCATGCTCTGAAGGAGCAGCAGTTTGTGACACTGATTGTAAGCCCTAGATTGGACTTTTGGGTCATGTGACAGCTCTATCCCATAAAGCAGCCCTGGAAAGTTGTGGTAAGGAGAAACAAAGTCTTTCCACATCCTGTTTTATCTTCCCTTCTGTTTTAGAGATAACTCAGTACTCCTAAATTCTCTTTATTCCTCACTTCAGCATGAAGCTGGTGATTCTGATGCATTATCTTATCTGAACTGATTGTGTTATTTTTCAAATGAAAAAAACCCAAACCTTATTACTGTTATATCCTTGTCTCAGCAGCACTGCTGCATTAATTCAGCCTTCCTTCCCTCCTCTCAGGGTTAATTGCTCACCCCATTGGTGAGGTTAAGACTGTCTGCCAATATGATCAAGTTTCAAAAACCAAACTCAACCAGAACAGAGAGCCAAGAAGTGGGCAGGGGTTTCTTCAATGTGTTGGCAGAATAACTAAAGGTAAGCCTCACTGATGGACATGCCTGTGCAACTGCTTACTGTTTAGTTTGGGAAATTTATAGATGAACCACTACTGAATTTACTACAAAGGTGTTTTTTGTTTTTTTTCCCCCCAGTATTTTTTGTCTGTCATTACATTTGGAAAGGTTTCATATTTGGTAAGCTCTATCTGTTGAGAAGTTGAAATTTTAGAGCAGCTACAGTCAGAATCTGTGAGCCTGTCACACGCTGTCTTCCTTTTGCATCCCGTGATCTTTGGCAGTTATGGTCACAAAGATATCCTCACGCAGCATTAATGCCAGAGGAGCTCTGAGGCTGTCAGCACTTGAATTTGGTGGGGGAAAACACCATTAGACCAGCATGATTTCTTAAAGTATACTGAAAAATGCAGCCTACTGCTCACTACTCCTGGATGGTGTAGGGGAGAGCAGTGAAACTCAAGATGTCCCTCCCTGTTTATACAAAACTGTTTGGAACAAAACAGTGTTCTTAGAAATGATGAATCTTACAGCAGAACAAAGTTGCCTTCATGTCTGTGCTCCAAACCTTTCCAAGCAGCTGCTTGAACATTTGAGTGCATGAAATATTAGGTTCAGCCCAGTCACCAGCAAGCACTTAAATTCTTCTCACCACAGCACCTTCACTGTGGTCGTTTCTGCCTGGCTTTGTAGCATTGGCATGTGTAGTGCAAGCACAAAGTCTTCATTATACACACAGGCTTTCAGTGGAGAGCTGCAGATTTCCTGAAATCTCCCTAACACCAACTGTCTGTCCTGTGTGGCATAGAACTGTACTCCCAAGGAGCTCTGCTGGTGCCTAACGTGGGCCATGCACAGGGCCTGGGGGCTGGTTGGGCACTGGGTACTGAGCTTGCCAAAGCCCCAGGAGCAGCACCCCTGTGGGGCTGCATGGACACAAGGATAGATGAGAAGACCCATTGGAGGAGCTCGTCCCTCTCCTCAGCAGTTCCTCAAGTCAGAAGTTTCAGGAAGGCTCAGGTGGACCTCAATTATAAGCAAGGAGGTCACAGCCCAGGCCCTGGGTGTGAATGAAATGGAAGAGGTGTCGCTGCTTTAACACTCAGTTTAGGCGAAACTTAACCCCATTAATCCTTAAGAACAGGGTCTCTGGTTTGCTCTTTTTTCAGTCTATTCTGTATTCAAAGCAAGTACATTTTTTCTGTCACTATACCGCTATTGTTAACAACTATAAATGTATTAAAAACACAGGGGCATTTTAGTATGTGTATTGTGCATAAGAAATATTGTTACATGACAAGCTCCAATTGGCAAGTGAAAAGAGGTTTTATTGAAGGAAATCGCAGTAGCAAACAGTGAACTATGCAGAATAATGGTAATTGTTCCTTTAACATTGGCAGCGCACGTTCACTTAATATGACTGCTCCTCTGTCTCTGCCTCATCCAGACCCAGAGGACCTGTTAGACAAGCAGGCAGCCACCTCTCTCTGGGATCAAGCTGTCAATGCAAACTTGCTTTCTTTCTGTTTCTCAGAGCTAAGCTATACCCCCAGAGCTCCTGAAGCTTTTCCTGAGTGAAAGCTTTAAAAAACCTCCATTCTAAATTACATCACATGAGCTGTTCTCTTCAGACTGACAGAACAAAAGCACGGGGGGGGGGGGGGGGGGGGGGGGGGGGGGGGGGGGGGGACACGCCAGAAGTACTATCTGAGTGACTTCTGAGTTGCACAGAATGATTTACCTCCTTATGCTTTATCAGAGCAGACTAACATTGGTTTGACCTTGCCCACCAAACCCCTGAAGTGTCCTTTAACTACCAGAGAAACTTTGCATCCTGTGTGTGTGCAATACAAATAGTGGTAGGCTGTTGGCTTGCATCAGCCGGATCTTGGACACTGCGTTGAAAATTACCCTTATGGGGGCAAGATACTTATGGGACATTTTTGGATGATGTGGACTTTAATGCAGCCAGTTCACTGTTACTGGCAGGGCCCAGCCTGGTGTGTTCATCCTCTAATTAGCAACACCCCATTAACAGTCAGAGAAAGGACTGTTGAGGGCTGCTTCCAAAATCTGAAAAGCTTGGGTTGGCTCTGACTGGGACTCTACAAACAAAGGTCATCAGCAGAAGAGAGCAGATAGACATTCCAATTCTGCTGTGGCTGTGGAGGAGAGGGTTAAATTGACTGCTCTTCACTTGCTCTGAAGGTTTCCAGGTGGTTGTGATGGGTTACACCCCCTCAATCAGGAAAATGCCAGCTGGGAAGGAAGGAAGGAGGCCATGGCAGTTACTCCTTCCTCAGTAGATAAATACAGGCAGGATGAAGGCACTGCAAGGTTGTGGCTGTTTTCCAGGTAAGGTGCACAACTCAGCGTGTCTTTGTGTTTTGTCTGAGATTTAGCAAATTAAAACAAGCAGATGTGGTTTATAGGCTGGTCCTTTTGAGGTTCTTACTCAGTTTTCAGAAGAAAATCCTTTGTGTTCCAGAGCACATAGGCTAAGTTAACTGCACAGCAATACTTTCTTCATTCTGCTGTTTTGGAGTAAAGCTTGAAATATTTCACTAATTCATAGTAAAACAAAAATATTCTTTCTGTTAAAGATAAACTGAATGATGAGTCAATAATAAGGAAGAAATACTTTGCTCATGTTCCCCATGGAGTTGGAATATCTCATCCTCTTTTCTTATGTAAAAAGGGCCACTTCAGTAGTTATAATTACATGGTACCATGAGGAGAGGGAGCTGAGGAGGTGGGGATCTTACCTGAGTCTCCATGGGGTTGGAGGATGGACTTGTCCAGTTCTGGAAAACAAAAATGGGAAAGGAAGACCTCACTGAGCAGGAAAACTCCTCAGCTGGTGAGGTGGGGTTCCTGCCCTGTGTAAACACCAGCATTTTAGGAAGCTGTGTCCTCACTGGAGGAAAGTGAGAAGTCAGGCTGCTGGGGTTGGAGACTTTGTCTCCTGATTGACTTCGCAAGACAGGAAACAAAGTTCTCTTGATAGAAACTGGGAGATAACTCTGCCCCTTAAGGGCCCAGTGTCCTCTGGCCCTTCAGACTGAGATGTAATGTTTCCCCAGGGGATGCAGCCAGTTTCTATACCATCAGCACAACGCAGCCAGAGGAGCAGCAACTCCCTGAGGACCCCAGCTTGTTGGTGCAGTGCTCATCCGTGAGTCTGAGTGAGTAAACCTTATGGTCTTGGCTATGTCTTTTTGTTGGCTGATGTCTGAGTTGTTTTCGCCTGATCTCTGCCTTGCTGTGTAAGGGACCGAGTTAATGCCTATTGAAGCTGATTGGAAGTGCTTTGCTTCAGGACATGCTGTATCAGGTGTTGTATCTGCTTCCTATGCCAAATCATGAAAATCTTAATTAGGCAAAAATCGTCATTAAAATAATTGCAACCGAGGAAAAAACTGGTAATGAACCTGAATATAGGCCTCATCACTGTGTGCATCGTCACAGTCCTATTCATACCAATGGTAAATATATAGATGCTGGACTTTCAGTTTTTGAAGCAAGAAGAGTAAGTCATTATTTAAACATTTCTAGTTCATACCCTTATATGTTCTGAGCTGAGGTTTTGTGATATGCGGGGGGTTCAAATTCAGATCACCTATCTATTTTTCTGTTTCAATAAGACAGAGTTTCCCAGGTTTTTAGCTATATTAGGGCTTTGCGCTGTCTTTCATCCCTGTAGTATCTGAGTATCATAAAATCAATGATGATGACAAAGCAGAAATGTAATGGTGTCTGTAGCAATGCACATTTCCCCTCTGCTTGGAGGGGAAAATGTAGACCCTGCATGAGGGAAGGATTGTATACGTGGGTGGCATTGCTACACTACAGTATGTGGGATTTTGTGCTGTGCAGGTGTCACTCATTAAAAAATTCAGATCTTTATTTATTTGGTAGATCTGGAGCTGTATGTGTGAACTAAGAAAAAACTTAACCTAACTTGTAAATCCCAGGTAGCATTTATAATAGTGGCAACCAGAAGCTTGCTTGTAAAATGAGGAAAACTTGAGCTGGAAATGATTTTGAGACAACAGGCAGGGTGCCACAGCCCTGTTCCCAGGCTCCTAATGTGGGCATAGCTGGTTTAACTGCAGGACAGTAGTGAAGGTCCTGATGGCATGGGGGTCTGTGCTGTGGGTCACTTACACCACCCCACCAGCAAGACCTCTGGAGTCCCTGGGATGCTCTGTTGCTGAGGAAGTTAATTTATTCATGCCACCACACTAACCATGCTACTACCCTTTGCTCCTCCCTGTGTTGATTGGCATTCTGTGTTGCTTTGCTTTGTATGCTGGTACTACCTGCCTTGGGGATGTCTATAGTTAGTTGCTTTTGCTTAGTCCATGGTCCAGAAATTTTACTTAGAAGTCTGTAAATTATGTTGCTTGTTTTTCATCTAAGAATTATGTGCAAACCAAGCTTTGTATGCTCTGAAATTCCTAAAATAATTGGAAATTTATGCCTTTTCCATGCAATCCTGTCATGACTCTTCTAGGAAGTGTGATCTGTTTGTGTTTCTGTGACAAATGGCAACGGTTAATGTGGCATCCCTGCCAAGCTCTATGTGCTTTCAAGTAGTTTACTTTCAACTCCTCCAGAATATGTGGCAGTCCTACAGTGGTATATACCTTGCATGGAAGAGGACCACTGAACTTAAGGCAAGAAATTTAAGGTCCCATAGACAGACAGAGTCAAAAGAGTACGAAGTGAGAGCCTGCAGATGTGCTGTACCTTTCCTTTCCTGAGTGCACCAGGAAGACTGGAAAATTTCAGCAGTATCAGCTGCCCACTGGAGATGGTGACTGCTTAAATCCTGACTGTCCCTCACCAAGTGCTTGAACAGAGCACTGAATTCCAGCGTGCCTCAAATCATCTCCTATAAAGTGGGAACATGTACACTTCTTAATCATATACGATTGTTTTGGCACTGAAGTCATGGCTGTGAGTTAATATATGCCCTGTAAATGTGGTTGTCGATGTCTTGTGGTTGCCTTGTTCAGCTTCAGAAAGAGTCTTAAACTTTTACGCAGTTAACTTCTATGGCCATTACAGTTTATGGTCACCATTTAACTACTGCAGGAGGGTCAAATTTTGCAGACTCTAGTTTCTTTCCAGACTGCAGGATTCCTCCTCCTCCGAGTCTGTTTTCTACACTTGCCAGTACTCTGCCTTCTGTTGAAAGGCATTCCTAATACCAAATAAAGCTAAAGATGCTCATTATAACAACCAAGTTATTTCCTTTTCCACCAGAGTAAATGCTTATGCCATGAGGAACCTGCGTGTGCTTCTGGTTTAGGGCACAGTAAGACAACCATTTGTTAGAAGGCCAGTACAGTGCATGTAATTTTGCTTTTAATTACACATTTACTGGAAGGCTGCTATGAGCATCAATAATCTAATTTTTGCCTGGTTGGTGGTGATGGAAATTGAAGGAATGGGGAATTAAAGGTTATTGCCATGTGTGCTGAATTTTGGTTTGTCAGCAGCAGTTGTCTTGTAGTTAAGTGGCCATCAAAACCCTTCTTGGGGTGGCAATAAATAATAAAAATCAGAAAATATATCAACTTTCAAAGAGTAAAAATAGTTGCAGTGATTATTGTGACACAGGTTTGCAGTCTGTTTCTGATTATCCTTTTGGCTGGAGAGTTGGGGTTTCTAACTGTGAGGTTAAGGAATCCTTTTTATCTATCTCTTGCCCTCCTAATCCTATGCTAGACAGTATTGTTTTCTGTGTCTTTTGTCTTCTGGGGAAGGAGACAATCTGGCTCATACAAACATCTTGTTAAAGTCTGCTGAGGATTAGGGGGTGTGACAGTTTTCTTGCTGAGCTTTTTTTATTGGGGATTTTTATGCTTGCTTTTCTGGGAGGTCTTTGAAATATCTTTTATGTAGCAATCATTTCACTCTGTCTTTGTTGTCTCAAATGTTGAGGCTGTATTCTTCTCTGTTCCTGTTTATATGCCATCCTAGCTGGTCACAACAGTTTGGCTTGAAACTATCATCATGCTGTGTGCTTCTGAATTGCGCAGTATTGCTAACCAGTCTGTGACAATTGCAAATGTGAGCGTTATTTTTGGCCATCTGAAGCTTTAGCATGGTTGTTTGCTATGAAATGCTGTTGAAAAACATTCCAGATGAAAAATAATCATCTCAGAGTTGGGCGTTTTGAGTGTCCACAGCTAGGTACAGGCATTAGAACCACTCCTGCTATAATAGGGTTGGTCCCCCTCAGGGTGGTGTTCACAGCATGTTCACTGCCCTCAACTCCTGCAATAATCAAAGGGAGAGATGAGCGTCCTGCTGGCACAGCAGCCCCTCTTGATAGGAGAGTTTAAGCCAGGAATGAGTTGCTCTTTGGAAGAAGTGTTTTGTCTATGCTCCTCGCCCTTCTACCCTGCAGTGGTTGGCTATAAATAATAACAGTAAAAATAATAACTTAGGCTCAAAACCAAATTTATAGGTGACTGAAGTCAGATAATGAAAAGATTAATCCCACTCAAAGAAATAAAGGAATTTCTTCAGCTTTTCATAAAGAGATTGGAAAATTTGGTTAATTTCACATTCAGAAAGCTGTAGACTTTGTCAGCCTTCTTTAAGATTGTAGGTAAAGCAAAAGACAGCTTCCTCATTTTTTTTCTTATGAAAACAACATTTCTACACCTTGAACAACTGTTTTAACACACGTGGACTCTTGAACCTTTTTTCAATGAAACAGTAAGTTCTTGTTATTGCTGATCTTAACACGGTGCTTATTTAGGACACTATGTAGGCTTACATACCAGCTGGGGACTCCATGCTAAGCAGGGAGCCGGGGCTGTGTTATGTTTTGCTGATAGTGAAGGTATCAGAGGCAGGTCATCCCAAAACAGCTGCATCACCTTCCCCTTGTAGAAGGCCACAGGAAGTGTTTGGGAAGGCACTACCAAAGCTATCACTGATGAGCATGTGCTAAGGACTGTTTTGATTTAATTATTTAATTGTGTAAGGCTGCTTCCTTCTTTCACTCCATTAAATGTTTTTGTATAAAGCTGCTATTTTTCCCCAGTCAAAAATGTCCCCCACATAACACAGTATTTCCACCTGCATTTGCGTACAGCCTTCCCAGCCCAATTTCTAGTGTCTGAAGCCATATAAAACATTGTTCCATTTCACACTTAACCACAAAAGCCACTCTTCCAGATATGACCTCAGTTTATTTTACATCACATGTCTTTTTCTTAAAGTATTTTATACATAGCATAATATGCAATGATACGGCACTGATGTTTATCAAAATTGTTTCACACTGTAGTTATTTCTATTCCTGTCTTTTGGATCAAGTGCAGTACAGCTGCAGATTAATGCCACCTTCTAAAATGGGTTTAATGTGTTTATTTTCTTACCACATTCACTCCATCCACTAACTTGTTATATGGATTATATTTAATGGGAATCTTGTGGGACTATCAAAGGGCATTTATTTTCTATTGAAATAACAATTAAGATAACAGACAAACTAATGTAGTAATCAAATAAACCTGACGAATAACAAAAACTTTTTTTTAAAGCTGCAGAGGCATGCTAACAAATCTATTTGATCAATATATGGGATGTGAAAAAAGAGGAGACAAGATTGACTGATGAATAAAATGGAACTGACACAAATAGGCTGACAGCCAGTCGCAAGTCTCTTTAGGGCAAATGCAATTAACTTAGAATAATAGACTCAAATTTGATGGTTAGAAATGCATTTTTATTAACAATCACAGGCTGAATCATTATGCACTCTTATGAATAAAATTGTACTTATACTGAATGTCTGTGTATACATGTATGCATGTACATACAAAAAAGGCTTGTTGAAGGAGGGCTTTATTTTTGTGACAGAAAATAACTATATGAGATTTTAAAATAAAAAGCATACATAAGTATAAGTCTGAATATTCAAACCAATAATATAAAAGTCCCATGTAGAATGCTAGTATTAATGATGAAGGCAATAAGCATCAGTCCCAGGACTGCTTGTTCTTTTGGGATGTGAAATTGCAATCAGGGATTTACAGATTTCATTCTGAGGCAGAGAAGTCATTACTAGAAACATAAGCTCATTCTCTTTACTTTAATAGCTATTTTAAATCATTCATTTAGAAAATACATTAACTATTTATTGTAAAGACGGTACATTTCTATTGGCCTTCCATTTTCATGCTTTTTAATAATCCTTTTTAGCAAATTATTTTATTAAAAGAAGATTAGAATTAGCAAAAGGATTCTACCAATTTTTGAAAATGCTACTCTTGAAGAAGGATATTTCCTATTATTAACAGGTACAAGGTATTAAAACTTTAAAGAGACAGAAGATATTCAATTGCTAATGTGTCCTTTTTCTTCTGACCTTCATAGCAGAAGCTGATTGCTATTTGTACATTACTTTCAAAATTACTAATCTCATTTAATTTCTGAATAAATATAATCTTTTTTCTTCCCCAAACATCCTTGGATTTAGATATGAAAAGAGCTGCCTATAGGATACACGATGGTGCAGAAGTCTTGCTTGTTGGAAAAGATAAAATACACCACTTAATGCAGGGAAATTCTAGATAGTATGAGCGAAGTGTGACATGAATATGAAAACATAAGGCCTACAATTGTAGAGTGGTTTGTGTTGGAAAGAGTGCCAAGGATTGTCAAGTTTCAACTCTATAACACTTGGTGCTTGAATATCTTGAGAAGGTGTGATGGTAGTTGGTATAATTTGTGCACTAGAGTCTTAAATCAGATGTTCTCCAGCACTGTGTACCTGCTGGACCACTGAATGGCCAAGGGTGGGATAGCAGAGATAGGATGCTCCTAGAGTTTCCCTGTGAATAACCTGATATGCAGTGTTGTCATGCTTCTAAGACAATTTCTGGAGTTGCTGAGCTGTATCCAAGAATTGACTGCTCTCAGTCTTCTCCACTTGGAAGGGGGTTTTATTCCTCCCCATTTCCCAAAAGTGAGAAGAGCACAGATGTATGGGAGGCAGCCTGTCTGGCTCCTGGTGGGGAGATTGGCCCACGGAAAACATAGAGAAGCAGGGATGGGATGAGGCTGGGGAACAGATTTCTTGGTAAATACTTGGTATCTGGGGAATTCGTGCGCTGCCACATATTCTGCCTCTAGTTAGCCATAAAGTCGTTGCCATGAGGGGAAAAAAACTTTTCAGGGACTCCAATGATGACTGGAGATTTTCCAGCCATTTTCTTCTTCCATAATCTAATTTAGATATCAACAGCAGCGCACCACAACTTTTCCTGAGGTGACTTCTTGAGTAGTTGCTATTGCCTATTCTCAGAGACAACGTGGGAGGATCACACGTGGTGCTAGCACCACCAAACCTGGTGTGTGTCTAAAAGAAGGGAATGAGACTGTCAGGTCTGGCATAGAGTTGTTTTTTCTTTGACTCAAGTTGTCATAAAATGCTCAGGGGTTTGGACTGCTGAAGGATTATCACAGATCTGAGTTTGGTGAGGAGGAAGTTGGAGTATTCAAGTTTACATTACTGATTCTGTTTCTCCTTAATATCTGTGTAGCTCTGTCACTGGAGACTGCTGGAAGCAAAGTTACTTCTTGAATGTAATGTTGAGCAAAGGATATATACTGTTTTATTACCACAGTTACTTAATATTTTAAATGAGCAAAAGGTCTTAAAATGATTTATATGAAAGTCTTAGTAGGTAAACAGACCAGAGAAGAAAGATCAGATGATCCACTGATTTAACTGGGGGCAGCTTCTTTGCAGTCAATGTACATCTGGCATAGGGGACTGTTGCTGTGGCTCAGCTCTTTCATCTTGCTGGTTTTTAGGAGTGAAATATCGTTGAACTCCACACGTTTCTGAAGTATGGTGATATAAGAGAAAGGCGACTCAGACCTTGCATGATGATAGACTAATTCTCCACTGATGTAATCATGCAACCAGAACAAGAATGACTCACTCTGTCCATAAATATCTTAGGGCCTGCTTCAGATCGCATTTAAATTCGTTCACACGAACCTCATCTTGTTTGCTTGAACAGGCCTATTTGTGAGTTCGACTGATGCATGCAAGAGGAAATCCAGGCCCTTAAAAATCAAATCATAATTAATTACTACTTAATAGCTGCCCTACTTATAAATAAATAAAAAAAATCTGGTATTTCCAAAAATATATTAGAAAGCAAAAGAGGATGATTTTAAGTGCATTAGTTTTTTCTTAACCCAGCAGCAGTAGAACTGTTGATAATGTATCATACTTACAATATGTTTCTATTGGCATTCAGGCTCCAAGTTTTTTTATGTCGTCTTTTCAGAAGTTGTTTCATTAAAAGAGGATTAGAACTAACAAAATGTGACTACCAGGTTTTGTGAATACTTCTTCCAAGAAGGATATATTTCCCCCAGCACCTTCCATTTTCATTTTTCTCCTCCATTTTAAATCTGTTCAGGTTTAGATCTCTGATCTCGCCCTTTCATGATCCCAAAATATTAAACTGATGGAGAATGGAATCCTTTATACTTTTCCAGTTTGTCTGCTACAAATCTGGTTTGGCTGGGATGTTCTCAATGGAACAAAAATACTTTCTGTTCACCTCATCCTCAAGCAGGTGCCAGGCAATCTGCCGTAGCTGTTCTGCTACCTGAGCAGTATGCATAGATTGCAACCCCAGGCCAGCCTTCACTGTCATGGCATGGGAAACCAAAAATAGATGACATGAACATATTTCCTCCCATGAAGCTAGGTGAAATCTTCAGATTAGCAGGTTTCAGTGATAGAAAATGTAGTTTTGGAATGAAGAACCTGGAGTGTAATACAAAAATAGTCTCCATATTCTATATACATGAGTAGATAGGGATAGAACGTTTTATCTGTGCATTCCTCCTTTCCCCAGTGATGAGGGCTCTGCCAACAACCTGTCCTCCACACCAGGTGTACATCTCTTCCTCTATCAGCACTCAGAACTGCAGCTGGGAAGCTACAGAGAGATAAATTGCCTACAAAACCATATTTATAATGTATTTAGGAGCCACAGCACTGGTTTACTGCGAAATTCTAGACTGTTCTTAAGTCTAGGTTGCGCTGGACATTGTGTTGTAGTAGTGCCAAAGGCAGAGGGGAAGAAGCTGTATTTTAAAGGCAAGGAATGATGCCAAAAAGAATCATAGATGGTGGACCTGAGAAGGAGCTCCTGGCTCAGCTAGTCCCAGGCCACATGGCATGAAAATCTCTGTAGGATAACCCCTGAAGTGTTTTCTCTCTCATTTCTACTCAGGCACCACAAAGTGACAATGCCTGAAATGCCTCCTTAGGCAGAACTTTGCCAAATCTTCCTTGTTTGTCCGACATTTTCCTACCACTCCAACTGTTGTTTTCTCTGTTCCTAAACATATCTTGCTGTGAAAGTGGAAAGAAATATACCAGGGTAAATAAATCTGCATAGAATAAGGCCCTTAGCATTGCAGGTTCTTCAAAACCTGATTATTATTTTTTTTTAATGCAGTAATTTGTTGTTTCCTCCCTGCTCCTGGTGGTGCTGCTTGTTTATGCTTTTCACTGTAAAGGGTCACTTTTTTGCCATAAGTTGCTTTTTTCAAATGCATGACTCTTAAGGACACCAAGACAATTGTTATTTCAACCCTAAATTTACTGAGGTTGGATAGATGTTTTATTATCACTGGCACTGCCTATTATAAATAAAACAAGCAATTGATCTCATTTCAGTTTTTATGATAGTGCTAATAAAGTTCTCTGGCTCCCAGATAACAGCCAACAGGCTCTATACTGCAGTACAGCATTAAGGTTCAGGCTCAGCATGTGGTGATTTTCCAGTCAACATCGAAGACATCTCAGCAGTATGGCAGTCAAAAGTTAATTGTGTTGATTGATGATTTCTGCCATGGCCAAATTCTGTCAAACTGGGTGCTCGGAGCAGGTGCAATTGGGAAGTTCCTGCTCCTGAAAACATGAGATCCACATGGACAACTGAGTTGCGATGTCTTTACAGATGATGGGCTGTAGCATGGCTGCTGGCTATTTTTACCTGAAGGTCACACAGGTAGCCTAGGAGTATCCAGACACAAAGCTATCTTTTGACTGCTAGGCGGGTAGCAAAAAGGCATATTTTCATCCAGTTTTGAACACTCTTCAGATTGCTTATAAACTTTACCCTCTCTACTAAAAGGCCTTGCATAGCTTTCTTCAGTAGTCAGGGAGAGGACTACATGGATTCATTTTCTAGGTGGCTTTCCATCTCTGTATGGTGCATTGTTTTAATTCCTTTAGGTTCTGTTTGAAACATCTGTAGAACATTTACGTAATTGTAGTGAAACTGCTAATGTTCTCCCAGGAGAAGCTGAATTTGTGAGGGTTCCCGTCATGCTTCTCTTAAAACAAGCTCTCCTACAGTATTAAGGAAGGAAAACCACAAAATTGCACTAAAATAACAAAAAAAAAAACAACCCCACCTGTATAAAACATTGCTTTCTCGTGAAACTAAACAGAGCTGTACCTCCCTTGAATTTCAGAGTGTTCTATAGTTTCACGAGACTTTGGGAGCAGGCAACGCAATTATCTCATCTGACCAGAGCTCAATAGAGCTCGTAGAGCTTTCCCCAGTAATTTTTCCTTCGGAGTGAATTATTCTTCTGCACAAAAGTGAACAGTCAGACCCCACTGCATCTAACCAAAGGCCCCTTTCTTTAAAGCTAGGTGCTGCTCCCTGAAAGCCAAAGGGAGGTTTGCTGTTGACTTTGAAAGGAGGAGAGCAAGCTCTTTATTTGCAACTTAAAGCAAGCACGCTAGAATTATGAAGAATGATTATTTAAAATAGCAATGATGTAATATCAGTGTCAATTCCATTATTTTAACAGATGTAAATTTGCTCTGCTCTTGAACTCTGGTGAATTTTAATGGCAATATTAAAGAGATACTATTAAGACTACTTAAAAGAACTATTTGTAAAAAGTGTCTCCAGCTAGGGAAAAAAGTTTAAATTGCTTTTTTATTCAGTCTGCATGATTATTTATTTGAATGGTTTTGTATATTACAAATTAATATGTATTAGAAGCTAAAAGATCACACTAATGTTACCAATAGTCATGGGATATGGGATGGCTTGTTCTGTTTAGACAAGGAAAATGGACTTCTTATCTAGCTGAAGTTTAGGTAGCCTTCACCATAGGGCAAGTATAGATTTTATGGTGCACATTATGGACAATATACATAAAGAAATACTTGAAATCTAAGTAACTTCAGTAGGGTACATTTATGTATACTGCAAGGCAAGTTACAGGTCAGCTTCAATGCTGTGCCTGGTTCATGGTGACTGCTGACACTTTCCTAGCAGCCAAAGGAATTTGTAGGCACTCGCAGAATCCAGTTCTAATTTTACTTCTTGGTTTTCATGCAACTATGTTTCAATGGGACACCAATGGGAAAAGGATGTAACATTCTCAAACCAAAAGGAAAAATCTGCAGGTTCTTTCACCTTTGCCTTGTTAGGAAGCATAAATATAAAATGCCTTAGTGAAGCTGGACCCTATGAATCATTTGACCTAACAATTATGTTTTCTTCTAAGCATTTATGAGCAGTCAGAGAATGTGTTCTTCCAAGTATTCAGTTTTGATCCAAGAAGAAATGCCTCTTTCTATTAGTTTTTATTTCCTCCTCCCACTCCAGATAAACTGGAATATTATAGAAGGGTAAATCCATGAAAGTTTTTCTCCAAATTTCCCTCAGAGGGGAAAGCAGTCTTTTTTTTATCTTAAAATGACAGTGGTTCTGTTTGACAAAAATACCTTTCATTTCTGTGAAAGCCACCACGTGGAAAATCCTAGGCTGCCCTGCCCTGTTGTAGCAGGGAGAATGCAGGGTGTATTTCACTGACACATGCTTATGTAAACTCAGATATAGGCATTGTGTATAAACACAATCTACAGGGGCAAAGATTTATTTCTTCTGTCAGCAGATGTTTATCACAATTCTTATCTCTGGATTTAACATCACTTACTCTATTATGCAGCAACCCAGAACAGACAGCTACTTGCAGCACTCCTCGTTTTGCAGCCCTTGGCTACCTAGTTTAAACTTGATCAGTCCAGAACCAAAAGCTCAGTGCAGCCTGTTTGTAGCACAGTTGACCAAAGCAACCATAGCTCTATCAGCAAATGATTTTAAAGCAGAGCCAAATGCAGCCTAACAGGCAAACTGCAGCAAACTTGGAAGAGGTCTTCTGCCAGACCTCAAACCCCGTTCTGCCAACCTGCTTGTAACTTACTGGTATAGTGTACATAGTGCTCCTGAGAATAATAAATGCATAATCCCATATCCCACAGTCCATTACCACATAGTGCTTGAAAAATTTCCCATTAACAAAACACAGTACATGCAGATAAAAATATCAATGTGTCTCATTAGAGGGAGAAAAATGGAAAATATGTATTGCATTAAAGCCAAGTTTGGGGCTCTTGTGCAGAGTTTGAGGGGAAAAATACATTTCTGCAGGTGGTCTCTGGTGTGGAAGGAAGGATAGAGTTTCTTGGCTATGCTAGCAGTTAGAAACAGGCCAACATCATAGCCAAGAAGTGGTCACTAATCTAGACCAAGGTGTTCCTCATCTTCCTCTGCTATAAGAAGCAGAGCCTAACTCCTAGCATAGAATTAATTTTGGTGACTTTGCTCCTAAAATCCTGGATACAAGAATCTTATCCAGAGTTTGTCTTGCTCTGTGGCAGTGCTGTACAGGTTGGGTTGGGTTGCACAGCAACCCGTGGAGTCCTCCGCTCTGATTTTCATCAGCAGGAATGCTGAACTTGTGTATGACAGAGATGAAAGTGGGGCTCAATTATTGGGGCGGGGGGATTGAGCCCTTGGGGAAAGTAATGCAGGAGAATTGTATGTGATGAATACATATGTTGCAGAATCATGACTTGAAAAACATGCAGGACAAACCACTCACACTTCAGTGTGTATAAAATCTTTCCTTATTTGATAGGAATGCTTGAGACTGATACCACTGTTGCAAAATGCTATTGGTGGAAGGAGAGTGACTTTGGTATCATTCATTTCTATGGACAGCTCATTCATTTCTATGTGCAGCTTCTGCTCTTTAGGCCTGTTGTACTAGCTTATGTGTGAGATGCTGAGTTTGTGCAGTGGGTCTGAAAAGGAGCTTGATAGCTGCAGGATGCTGCCTGAAAGAGGTCCGAAAGGACCAAAGCCTAATTCTTGAGTATATAAACAAACTGCTTTGACCTGCTTTTTTTGGCTGAAATAATAAAATCCATAACTAGTGGTGTTTATTTTAAGGGAAGAAATGCTATTTATCATAGATTTATAGAGTTGCATGTATCTTTCTTCGGATAAATGCAGGCATGTTGAGGATCTTTATGGTTTCCTTAGTACACTGTAGACAAAATCAGTTTCCACCAGGAATCTTTGCACGTTGCTGTTAATATGGTGTTTCTGGAGAGATCTCTAATCTACAGGAGAAAGAAATTAATGAAACTGGAAGCTTGGAAGGGGAAGTATGTTGGTTTTCTGCTTGCATAAATTCTCTGCAAAACACATGTGGCCCTTAAAGGCTGTGTTGGGTGGAACAATTCCCTGGGCAGTGCAGCACCACGTGTTTCTGCTAGCCTGTGTGCTCAGTGCAGCTGCAGAGCGTATGTCGTAACACCGTCAACTGCAAGCATGCTGCCTTGCCACTCTAGAAGGGCCTCCAAAACTGTGAATGACAATGGGCAAGAAAACTCCCTGAAATCCAACATTTGAGCTTGAATTTTTGAGCCAGCTACACGAGGCTTGCACTTGATGCATGAGCTCTGATGGGTTGTGCCCAAGGCAATCAGTTTGTCCCAGGCTCTTGCCATGGATGCTCTTGAAGAGATTCAAGACAGTAGCTGGCCAGGTATGATACAGGACATAAATTACATGCTTCCAGGGGTATGGGAACATCCCTTTTCTTTTGAAGCAAGATGAAGGGAGAATGATGCTGTGCTCACTAGGGCTTCTGGCAGGCAGGGTTAGAGGGTTATGAACCTGTGTGGTGGCCCAAAGGTTTTACCTAGATATGCACATCGTCTGTTTCCCCAAAGTTGATTGTGATGTATCGTTGTAGTTCGACCACTCATTGTTCAGTTATCTGACAAGTTTGTTTTATTAAAGAAACAATGGTGTTTTACTTACAAAACAGTTTTATATTTTGTATGAAATTTAAGTGAAATGATCTTAATGACTTATGTAAAGTGAAATATTGGGTTTTCCTTTTTCTTTCTCTTTTAGCCCTGGTCTCACACAGGCATATTAATGATTATTTGTCAAAGTCACACTGTTTGCTTACAAGGTACGAAGGCTTTTTAGACACTATAATGACAGCTTTTGATTCACTTGATAATATTTAGAATAAGCCATAAAAGCCAATCTCTGAACGAACAGACCGCTTTTATTGGCTTTTAGTGCTATTACTGCTATCATAAGTGGTAAATTGGCCTAATGCAAGTAATACTGCTGTGTCATACTGTAAAAACCACTGCTTAGTTTTATATTTTATTTATTTTTCATAGTTTTTTTTAAGACATGGAGACTATACTACCCTTCTACAACTGTTGGTGATTCCCTTCAAGTGAGAGCTGGGGGAGCTTCCACTGCTGTTTGGATTTTTGTTACATAGTGATTATTATCTCTGTTGAACAATGTTGATCCTAAAGTTAGGGATAGAGAGGGATTCAAGGAAAATATCCTGAATTCAGGATGTCATTTGTGGAAGGAGCTTCCAGAGAACCTTGTACGAAGCCAGGATTGGTGTATTTATGTAAGGTTAGAACACCTTTTAAAAATAACAACCTATATTCAAAATTAGAATATTATTCACAGCTTCTGCCTTGCTTCTTCCTTAGCCTCTGCTTTACGTGCTACACTAGATTGACTATTTTTGGTACAGCCAAAGCCTGATCCAAAGCTGCTTGACTTCCTTGGGTTTGTAGGGTTCCTGCAGAGTCTCTGGGTCCTTTGCAAGGACCCTGCCTCTCTTAGGCAGCCTGAGGGGTGATGTTTCCTGGTAGAGTGGCAGTAAGTAAAACCCAAAGTCATTACAGCTCAGATTGTTCTGCTGTAAATGAGATATTTAAACTTTTTTTCCCCAAAAGTGACCATCTCTCTGAAGCTTATAGCTGCAAGAAGTGCACTTAATAGAAGTGTGTTACATGAAGCAGTACTATGAGATTGGAAATACCTGAGAATGTGCTCTGTTTTTTCCAAGATTCCTCTGAACTTATTTCTAAGCTTTATGTGAGCTTATTGAGCATCATGCAAATAGCCAGCAAGAAACATGGTTGACAGTTAACCTGAATATAGGGCATGGCTTAGTGAGCATGGGGGTGCTGGGTCGATGGCTGGGCTAGGTGAAATCCGTGGTCTTTCCCAACCTTAATGAGTTCTGTGAATAAACTTTGTCTGACCATCAGTACACAGGTCAGAAACCCTTGGAATGTTAGGCTTAGGAAATATCAGTTTGAATTTGGCTTTAGTGATTGAAGTACGTGTATGTAACTTATACAAGTTGGTGCTGTTTGACCTGAAAATCAAGAGACAATGAAGACAAATGATTCTTGGGAAAAAAAAAGTTTTAAAATCTAAATGTTTCAAACCCAAATTTAATTTCTTTTTGTTATACCACGAGTCCTTTGAGGAAAAAAATATATATATATATGTATATATCATAATGACAGAAAAGCCTACCTGAGTAAAAATCACTAATTTAATTGAACTCATGCTTCAAATAATTGTTTACTTTCAATATCCTGTGGGAACAAGAAAGTGAATCAGATTCCAACTATAATTTTGGCATCTAAGTATTTGTGGAGGTGATCATATAAGATAAACATCCTCTTTAAATCTGATGTTTGATGCTTGCTTTGGTAGGAAGATATTGCTTTAACTTGTGCTCTTCTCTGAAGAACTCAGGTGACTTTATTTACCCAAATCTACATCTCTGCTTTTCAAATACAGGTGCAGTAGCACTGTATTAAAAAAAAAAAGTGTTGCTATCTGCATCTTTGATACTGCAATAACACTTTCTTTTGAGACTACATGTAGGCATATTTAAGCAGAGATATGCAGGAATGTAATTTGTCAGTAATCAGTTCTCAGATGTCTCAACACCATCAAGGCAATGTTTGTGTTTTTCTGCAGAGCACAACAGTGAGCAGTGCATCTACTTTATCTCTGAAGCCTACTGACATATTCAGGGATAAGTTTTTTCTTCCTGCACATATTTCTACACTGTGTATATTCATTTATGTGTGAGAGAAAACATTATCGTGTTTAACTGCTGCAATCATAACCACATTAAGTAGACAGATAATAAACAATCCATCTGAATTTATGATTAAGTTAATTGTGTCTGTGTTTTTCTAATGTGTTTATTCAGATTAAAGACTGAAATTAGAATGAGACTATATATAATCAGGAGACCCTGAGAGACTGTTTCAATCCTATAAAATAAAAATTAATCTAGTTTAGGGGGGAGGCAAAGATCTTTTCCACTTAAGTATTACTTAGGAGATAACGAATCTTTGTGCAATTCTCTTCAAAGAGATGGATCTCAGTTATGGTATGTGTCATAAAGAAACTTGGCTGAACTGGGCACTTCAGCTCTTTGCATATGCTTTTCCTAGATTCATCCCTCCATACAGCACACGTACATCTTAGTGATAAGTTGAGACAACTTGTTAATAGCTTTCCACTTCCTGCTGGATAGGTAAATACGCTCTCACTGTGACTAGAGCCAATCTATTGCCCTCCATGCAGGTGCCTTATCTGCTGGGCTGTAGTGTCCTTCCTGTGCTCTCTGGAGCAATGAGCTTTAAGTAGTCCACCTCAACATATGTACTTGGGAGTCCATACACCATGCTATTAGAGCATCTGGTAGCTGAGAGGTGGAGTTTTCTTCCTCTGGAAGATGTGAATCTAAGTCCTTTCACACAATCATGTGCTCTCAGCACAGATGTGAAGCATCCCAGAAGAAGTCACTTACCACTAAGCTGTTCTGATGAGGGTTTTATTATGTCCAATATTTGTTATTGGATGTTTAGTGCAGACATTTAGTGTCTAAGTGTCTTTCCATTTGGATTTAGTTCTAAATAATTATTTTAAATGGATGGAAAAATAATTTTTTTTAACCTTGGCTAACATAATGAAGCATAATGTCTAAACTTTCAGAAGCAATAGATTTAACACCAGAGGCAAATAGAAAAACAGCATGCCCAGGATTTAGCACGCTTAAACACAATTCGGTTTGAGCATTTAGAAACTGCTGTATTTTGGTAAAGTATTACATATCTGCAAGGAGAAAAGGCCCATTTCTTATAGTGTAATTATCTTTACCTTAAGTATCTGATTGTGCCCCTCCTCCTCCCCCATTAGTAAGGATTTTGCTCTATCTCTATGTGACAGTCAGTCTGGCTCTACGTATTGGTGTATAACCTTGTAGGCCTACAAAACTCTTGAAAATCTGCACTGAGCTGTTTACATCCACAATTACCTGCCTCTAAGCTTAAGGTAATTAAGAATTTCACTTCTTTGAAATAATCTAAAAGCCCACTAATAGTAATATTTTCAGAGTTTTTAGGTGCCTAATGCACATTTAGAATCCAGTATCTCTCAGTCACCCTTCAGGAGAAAATGAGAATAACACCAATGACATTTCCATTATTCAAGATAAGGAGAAATACAAATAATATTTTTTTTTGAGCTTTCTGAAGTGCAGGCTGAAGTTGATTAAAGAGACAGATTGGGCTGTCAATGAGGAGAAACAAACCATTCTATGACAGTGATGTATGTATTGGAGACTAATGCCAACAACATCCCTAATTTGGAGTAGGTACACAGTCAAAAGCATTAAGAATGATGAAGTTTCTAAAATACATATTATTTCTGTTAACAGAGAATTTTCTTTATCAACCAAGCTATTTATTCTGCTTACTATGGGCATTTTTCTTGTTTGTATTGTCTTAGAGCTGGGAAACCAGTTTTGTATTTGACCCTTCCTTCTACTAATTGAAGTGGTAAAAACGAGACATCTTGTGAATGTTCTTTTATTTCTTCTCACTCATTTATGCCCTGAGACAATTACAGGTATACTTTAAATGTACTGCTTCAATTAAATTTTTGCAAATCAGTGTAACTCCACTACTTTAGTGGTGTTGCTGATCATGTTGATGCAGCCTGTCTTAAGTAGGAAGTGTTATGGAGGTCCTTGGTAATGAGGACTCTGCTCTAACGTGTGCACAGCTAAATAATAAAAATCAGCAGCTAATGGTTATTTCTGTTATTACATGGGGTTAGATTTTTAATTTAAAGAGGAGAATTGTTCTGGAAAATCTCCAGGGCTGAATGATACAAAACAACATCTTCAGGTCTTGCCTTGTATTGGCAGTAGAACACAATGTATTTATTTCATTTGTGGGAAGATTCGGCTAAGAATCCAGAGAAACCTAAATAAACCTTGTTCGGCATTGGGGCATGACTTTAAGATAACCCTCTCATCCACGGAAGTGCCACTGTACATTCATTCCACCTTTGTGTCAGTACTCGAAGCCTTACATCTCCAAGGATCCTCTGGTTCAAAGATCAAGGACCACTCAGTTTATAAAACTATAATTAGGAGCGGTGAGCTGGGACCATTGCAGATTTCATGTACTCCCTCCCCATTGGAAGCAAGTCCTTAAATCTACTGTTTTACAACTTAAAGGAAGGGTTGTCTCAATTAATTCATGTGGTCATAGTCCTGAAGCTGACAAGGCATCTTCCAGGAATTTGAGCCCGCTGGGATCCTTGTCATCAGTTTTTAAATGTGCTCGTGTGTGTGTGTGGTTCTTATCTGGAAGCAGTCTGCTTAGATTACAACATTCATCTTATAAGCATTTGGCATTTTCTGTTACGTGAAACCGGGAGGTTTTTCTTTGCTATCAGTACTCTATAAAGCTTTTCAATCCAATGACTTAATTCAGGCTGGGAGAAAGGAAAAAGCTGCTGGACCCAAGTCAGCAAAATGCAGGAAACAAGTGTCCAGGTGTGCATGCAGTTGTATTTATTGTTATATTTACTGACTTCTGAGCATAGGAAGAACATCTCAAGGCAGTATGTTCTTCTTGCTTCGTTACTTTTCCAAAAAATCTCTTAAAGTCTTTGAGTATTCAGGGTGAGAGATATGCTGGGGAAAAGGAGTTTGAGTGCTGCAAAAATGAGGATTTTGCTATTCCTGCAGGAGCACTTCCCAGGATGGGCTGTGGGATGTTATGGGGAGTTGGGAGTAGCCGAGCTCCCACATCAGAGTTCTGGGATGTGGCACAATCTCACCCAATGGGATAACTCCTAGAGTAAGGTATGATTTGAATAATGTGAATAATGTCACTACAGCCAGGTCTATGATATGAGTAAATCCTCCTTTTCATATGAACTGTGGTCCTTGGAGGGGTGAAATGCAATCCTGAACAGAGGCTCCTTTTACCACTTAAGCCCTGTTTTATGGTTTAAGTGCTGACCTTGCACTGACCCTCAGCACAGGGCTGAATTTTAGCCTACAGTGAAAATCTGCTGGCTAGAGCAGCCGATTAGAGAAATCAGGGCTCGACTTCTTACTCGTTGCAAGACAATGAAACCAGGCTTATTTTTGACAAAATGTTTCTGATCTATGAGAATTTTAGTGCAGGAAGGGGCTCTTTTGGAGAAAGTCTTGAAAATTAGCCTTTCAGCTATATTTTTGGCAGGAGAATGGCAAGGAAGCCATTTCATTAACTTTTCCCTGGAAGTTATATATGGAGGGCATTTGTGTACACAGCTGGGCAGCATAAAACAGGAGGGCTTTGTGTGAGAATATCCTGAAATGAAATTTCGTTTCTGTGCAACTCGGACTTGTGTTCCTGGGCTGCCAGGGCCAGTTTGTGATGAAACCATAGGAGGGCAGTGTTAAGCCCTGACGTTTTCCCTTGCATTCTGTCTTTCGCAACGGATGCAGAAATAGGGAAGAAACCACTTTTCCCCCTGTGCAAGATCAGTGTCACCTTTTAAAGCCTGGTGTCACTCAGATAAGCTCCTGCCTGCTTCTGTGTATCCATATGGCTGTGATCATCAAGTGATACCAAGAGATTTTTGGTTTGTAAGGCATTCCAAAAGCCACATGCTGAAGCTAGGTGTGAATTTAGCTCTGCTTTGACCTCCCTTCCCACGTGCTTGCTGTTCTGACCCTGTATTGCTGTCGTGGTGGAAAGAGCCCTGGTCCATGTGGAGGAGGCACCTCTGGCCATAAGGGTGTTGCTCAGGGTGGGAGCATCCCTCTCACAGTCCCTGGGAGTGTTACTCCTCTGCTGGTGCTGCGTTTCTGAAGCCATATCTTGCGTGGCTTCCAGACTGCAGAGGACTCTCTAATAACTGTTAATGGCCTGCTGCCAATTGGTTTTCTCAACTTCTGTGTGATCCTCAGAAACAATAGCCCTAAGGAACATTCCATATTATTGTAAAAGGTAACTCGTGCAAATTCTTGATCTCAAGACTTCTTGGGATAGGACTGTGACCAATTCGCCATCTTCACTGAGGCCCTTAAACCAGGATGCCTCTCCTGCTGCTGTTCAGAACCAGGCTTTGGCACTGGATGTTGCCAGGTATAGGAGGTACTGAGCTGGTTTAGGACTTCTGGATAGCCTAGCAAAACCGGACAGCACATCTGCCAGTCTGGTTCCATGGTAACGTTTTTATTATTTCTCTATAGTTCCACATTTTCCTAGCTGCTGTGAAGAACCTCAGGCCCTTCATCAAATAAAGACTTTTATGATAAGTAAGAAACTAAAGGAGAGGGTAAATATGTTGCTGTTCCTCTTAAAACCACTGCCCTCGAATGTATTTTTATAGACATTCCTCTCCAACACTGTGCTGGTTTGTGCAGCATTATTTTTTCCCTGTGTCATCTTTAACTCCCAACAGTCTTCTGGTGCACTTGTGGCAGGGATAAATGAATGTAGTAGCAGGTACGAGTAACCTCAAGGTAGGGGTGTGAGTAGGAACCTTTTGGGTCTTCCTGCCTAAGGACACATTCAGATAAGCACAGCTTAATGTTTTTCTATAATACTTTTTATGTGGCTGATTTGGTTTCTGTTTTGTCTCTTGAAAGCTTTTCTTCGAAATGAGGCTTTGATTTCAGCATTTAGAGGCTGAGAGGCAGAGACAAAATATCTTTTCCGAAAAAAAAATAGAAGCAAAACAAGTGGTAGCCAGATTAAAACACCGTCTTCCAGCCCTGGTTAAGTTCTCCTATATGTTGAAAGCCAACAAACAAGTAATAGATACTTTATTTCGGTGTTGACCTACTGCACTACTAGTCCATGGGCTATTAGTCTGCAAAGCGTTAGGAAGAAACAAACGTCTACAAGAGATACTAAAGCCACAGCCTAGTCTGTATTTTAATGTTTATTTCTGATACTATGTGGTTCATGATTGTTTCTTTTAGAAGGAACAAATAATCAATACAAAACCATGAATAAAAATAACTTTTCTTTAAAGCGTGATGTAAAAAGAACATATAGTCTTCTTACTGTGCTTGACGGAAACAGTGCAAGTCTGTTTTCCACAATTCATTGCTTATTAGAATGCCTGAAATCTATATGTAATGTATTTTTAAAGCATTTAAACATAGAAGTTAAGCTTCTGCTCCAGACAGTTTGTTTTAGCATACCCTAAAAAAAGCGATGTTTGCTTTAAGCAAAGAAACAATAACAGTTTCTTAATAAGCAAATTTCAGTGTAATATTAAATAATGTCCGTATCAATATCTCAAGGAAATATCTGTCTCTTCTGAGACACTTCATCCATTTATTGACTCAGCTGCAGTAAAAGACCTTCAAGGCCCACTTCTCTGTTGTATTTTAGAGAAGAGGTGCAAACGAATAGCACTTTCTCTTTCTGAAGAAGATTACCTCCTCCAAGAACAAAACAACTGAAACATCGCTAATGACCTGGAAGCTCAGGACTTGTAGATCTCATTAGGAGGGGGAGAGCTGCAAAAACATTGAGGATGTGCATCAGTAAAGCTAAACCAACTCAGGAATGTACTGGTGGGAGAAATACGATTTGGCTCCTGGAGTACGTCTAGGCCAGAGGATAGGTAACTGTATGTGGCTCTGAGGACTCGTGCCAATGGTCCAAACCTGCTCAGAGTCTTTCTTACTAAGGACCAGTTAAAGTCCCCTGTACTCCTTTTGTAAAGTTGCAATCTCTTGTGCTATACTGTATTCTGATGAAATAATTATTTATTTCATCTACGTGCTTGTTTATGAGCTAACACGCAATGCTATCTTGTAGAACCAGACCCAGACCTCACTCATCTATACTGTTCTTTGTGATGCTCAACCTGCAAATCTTCTGCTTGCAGTGTTCCTACTGATGTAGCTGATATCTTTCAAGGAGAGGATTTTGGTTTTCCAGCCCAAACAAGCCTTGCATGTTAACCAGTGAAACAATTAAAAAACAAACAAAAACAAACAAACAAAAAAACACAGGGCAGAGGCTTTAATTCAGGTTTACTGTAATGAAACCTCAATGGCAACTTAAAAATCTATCAAAATTAACTATGTAAGCTTAAAATAGAGAGACATGTTTTACAGATGACATAATAATTGCTCTTTTCCTCAGTACCCATCTAGGTAATGCTTTCAAAATATGAAGTCACTTGTTGAGTCTTCTCAAGACATTCGTTAGGATTAGAATACAACTGCTTTCATTTAGAAGCCCTAATTTGTACCTAACAAGGTTTGCATCACGCTTATCTTGGAAGCCTTTGCCCTAAGACTCACTTTAAGTCATATACTTCTCTTATGTGCATAGGTATGAAATACAGTGAAGTTACTCTGAAATGATGAACTAACCTACACAAAGAGGGCCTTAGAAGGAGCTATGTGTTAACTTGCAAACACTTTTTTCCAGCAAGACAATCTTTTTTTTATGCATATAGGGATAAGTAATAAGAAAACTTTTATAATCATGTATTTGTTTCCTAAAATGGTCTATCATATTATTTGAAATACCCATATTTGACAATTATTTGCAGTGAAAGAGCTACTAAATAGCTGTCAATTCTGGGAGTCTGTGCTTCATGAACTGCTGACAACTGATACTACTTGATCCTGAGGTAACACACTACCAAGTCCAAAGGTTTGGGTTGGTTTTTCCCATGTCTGAGGAAACTCAACGCATGTGAATCCATTTCAGTAAAGGTTTGAGTTAATAAAATCTTTTCCTCAGGAATTAAGAGGATGGTCCATCTTTCTTAGTGCTGTAGCTGAGGTTAAGCAGAGCTTCCCAAGGAATGCAGGCATGATGGGAAGATAAACTTTCAGGTTATTCAGAATTTTGGCAACTTGGGCCACTGTGCACCAGAATAAAATGTACATGGATATTTCATAGGTGTCAAGTTATGGAGTTTGCAGTGAAAACTCATAGCCCTGTTTAAAGCTGTAAGATTTCTAGTGTGATTTTTTTTTTCCTGAACATAACCATGCAATTAATAACTCAGCAGTGCAGCTTACCTTTCTTCAGCCAAGAAATATTTTGCTTGTCATTTTCAAAACTTTCTGCTGGTTTGACTTTTGCCTTGTCTGTCTTGGCTTCTGACATCTACGGGGGCAAAAAAAAGGAATTTTGGAACATCAGGAGTTCTCTTAACATTGCTGTCAGATAAATATGTTCTCTGTTTAGATTTCTGTTCTAAGGAATTGCTCACTTACACATGCACACTTTTTCTCTGCAGATTATTGATACTATATTATATCTGTCATTAAATTTATGTTCTGTTCCTAAATGCTTTATCAATATTACATAGTTGCTGAATATAGATGGTTTCTTTTGTAATGTTACCATAAATTACATGATGAAATGAATGAGTGAGACATTCATAGCAGGCTGCTAAGAGAAGTACGTACAACACACGGAACAGGCACGGTCTGGCTGCATAGGAGCATCCAGACTGCTTATCGTGGTTCAAAGTAGCTGTAAAGCCTGCTGTCAGAGAGGTATAATTATGTAAATAATGATCAACATTTATAAAGGCAACTCAAACAAACTGTATCCAAAAAATCCTTTAGTGCCACTTGTGACTATTTATTTGCTGTAACGAGAAGAATCACATGCAAGTTACAGTACCTGAGGGTATTATGTATACAGGAGCTATCAGCCCGTGCACTGTGGTTTATTTCCATCGCCTGCTAGCAATAAGATTAGGCTGTCCAGGCTTCTTCTAACTGCTTTCTATTTTCGCTGAATCCATTTAGCAAAAGCATTTCTCTATTTTTACCTGTATCTTCCAAACGGGGGTGAAGGCAGCAGGGCTCAGATGCCGAGGAGGAGTGCTTTCGGCCGAATCCCTCGCTGTGTGTTGATGTCCAGCATTCCCATACACTGACAAAACCGAAAGGATGAGCAGTGCACTCTCTTCCTGCCTGCTGTGTGGTGCTAGATTTGTCTTGCTGCCAGAATCAGCCAACTTATTGCTGAGGGTTTTTTTTTTCCTTTTTGTTTGCTTGCATGCACTTTCTAGAGCAGGGCAGGGTAGGGAAGCAGGGGGTGATCAGCATCCCAGCACTACTGGAGTGGTGGAAATCAACAGCTTTGCAAAAGAAAAATTGGTTTGGAAAGTTTATTACTGCAGTTCATAACCCAGTGAATCTGCAAGAGGAGGAAGAAAAGAAAAAGTCAACCAGGAGATTAATAGGGAGTAATCAGAGAAATTAGTCAATATTTTGGTTAAATGTAAGTTGCAATACTGCAAGCTGTAGGAATTAGACCCTAAGTGTCTATTTACAGCTGTCACTTTGGAAAAGAGAAAGGTCTAATCCTGTGGGGAGCTGGGTGCTGTGAGACCCCAAGGAGCTGTGGGCATGGTGAGTGTTGGGCAGGACTGAGAGGGCTAACATGGGAGCAGCCCTTGTGCTGATGGGCAACGCAGGGGTCAGTGTGGTGGGCTGGACTGCCCTCTGCCTTGGAGACACTAAAGCGTGGGGGTTGTTAGTTGGCTTTTAAAATGCCCTTGCTATCGTTAGCAATACTTCTCTGATGTTGGTGGGAGCAAAGAGAACAAGACTTCAGGGTACTCGGAGGTCACTCCCTACTTTTTCTGTAGGACAAAAAGCAAATGCCGCTCTGCTCCCCCAAACTGAGTTTTGTTAATAAATTGCTGAGTACATTCAGAATTACCCAGTTATTTTACCTTTTAGGCAATATTTACAAAATTTCAAGCAGTGTTTGTCACCAGATACTGTAATCCAAGATCCCAGTGCTTAAGTGTGGCCAATAAATAATAACATACTCCCTTTGTTATGACAATTATCTTCCTCTACTCTCCCATCACATGTCATTCTTGCAAGAAAAAATGTTTTGTTTTTTTCTTTTTCTTTAAATCTCCTGTGCCAACATGCCTGAGATTCTTCTACCATCTTTAGCTAATTGTGAATTGCATGGTAAGTGCCTACTTACATCTCCAAATTGCAATGATTAGTCTTGCATGGTTTGAAAACCTATTTTAAGCAGGGTACTTTGGGAATAATTGCAACCACAGGGGGGAAACGTCTAGGGGTAATATTTTAAGATCTTTGTTCCATTCCCCTTGGATGCAGCTTTGAGAGTCATCTATTTTCAATTGCAGTTCCCTTGCTTCTCACAGAAACACTTACCTATTTTTTCAGTGTTGTTGCACCTGTAATGCTTTAAATTTATCAGTGGTGCTGATTCTTCAGCTGGGTTCGGTAGGATAGGCTACAGAGCTCTTGTTTGGCCCTAATAAAATCAACTGGTTTTCATGTGGTACAGCCAAGACCTATCTGATTGCAACTTGGACCTGGTGTTAATGGCCACTTAAGAAGCACTGTTTAAAAAGAAGATATGGGTAGTTTCCAAAGCAAACTAAAGAGGAAAATTTATACATTCACTCAACATGGTCATGTTTTTCAAAGAGATTTTGTCCGCATCCTAATGTCTCCTAAACAAAGTAAAAGAGACAAGAGAAGCCCCTCCAAAACCACAGCCATGAGAGCTGCTGTTCTTTGAAATCATAGCCCCTAAAGACTTGTCTTCAAGGTTTCTTTGTTTGTTTGTTTTTGGGGTTTTTCTTTGCTGATTTAAGGTCTGCTTGAAACCAGCTGAGTCCAGTCAGCTTCAGGAGTGCAATAAACCAGCACTGCTAGAAGATGCTGATTGGCCCATCGCTAAACAACTCCCTGAAACTGCAACAATACTGATTTGACAAAACCAACCAAATGCAAACCTGGCTTTTAATTTGCTCTTCAGCAGAGATAACACAGGTTTCTGTTCTGAGATGACCTATCCATCTGCCATTCCCAAACGTGATGCCTGCAGGATCCCTTTACCTGCTGGTAACATGCAAACCTTCAGAAGTTACCTAACCTGAATCTTGGAGTATTATCCATTGCTCCTATTCAATTACTGGTCCTAGCCAGTAATTCCAATCCAGAAGGATGTAATGCATTGTTCCTTAATCTCAATCAACTCTAGTTTGCTACCAAGGCCTGTTTCTGTGTGCTGTCTTTTTTGTTTGGTTGATTTTTTTGCATCATTTAATTATTTCAGATAATCACATCAATATTTGTTTCCTAATCAATCTTAAAGCAATTAGAGAAAAGGCAGGCTTGTCTTGCATTCTCAATAGTGCTAGACTTTGAAAAGGAGGAATAAAATAAACATTATGCAAGAAGGTCATTAAAATATTGAGTAAACTTGTTTCTATTAAAGCTGTAATTGAATTTTTAAAGCCACGGCCCATTTTAAATGCCGAACTTTAGTTTATGCAGTTTATGGTTTGATAATTCATTTCACTTTTATTTTATAGGTTTTACTTTAAAGCCATTAAATAGCTATGGGCCATCACTTGAACCTTTTCCTTCCATATTGTGAAATAGGGCATTTATATGGAGGATTTTTTTAAAAAAAGCATAATGCTAAAATAGATACAATATCAATCAATTGCCAGATAAATGTACTGTATAAAGTGCTTGTTGAGATTGGAGTGACTATTTTTCTGGTCTGCTCAACTAGGAGTGCATTCAAGTCTTTTTAGAGAGGAAACTTTAATAGATTGCAATAACCATCAAAGCCGAGGAATAAAAGTCACTGTTGGTCCTAGCTATGATCAAAACTTACAAGATTTCCCTGTGTGCACCATTTTAGTCAGGAGTCCAAAATGAGACACTATCCTGAGTCTGAGAGGATGCATAGCTATAACTGGGAGAGGCTTTGGCTATATTCATGGGTCCAAAGTTATGTTTCACTACCAAATGAGGTTTTTTTACATAAGGACTTGAACCGTGTGCCTCAAAGTTTCATTTCCAGGAGATAGAATCACATGAAATTTCTGCATCGTATCATGAGATTAAGCAGTTATTTCTCTTTTGCATAGCCTGGGTAATATGTAGGCACTTGTTCACTGGCAAGTGGCGCTCTGTAGCTTTGGAATACCCTCCACTGTAGTAAATGTGGGGGGGGAAAAAAAGTGTGATGAAACTGTCTTTGCTCCCTTTTACACCCTGGGGTGATCATTTCCAATAATAAAGTAAGTATAATGTGATGTGCCCTGTCAAAGTTAAGGAATTTCTTCTTGATCATGCATCTGTAGGTAGAATATTAAGTTGTGGGAACATGGTATACAGCCAAATTATCCTGGTGATTACATGTAAAATGCATGGTTTTTTAGCCGAACCATCATGTCCTGTGAGTACTTCAAATGCAAAGCAGCCTGTTTATATAGATTACCTCAAACTGGCACTGACAAATGATCTATATGCTGCAGAAGCTCTGAGCAGTACAAAGACAGTCAGACTTCACTCCCCATCACTCTGTCTAATAGACACTGGGTAATTTTTCAATAACTCGGTGTCCTGCAAGAGAGATATGTGGGGCATTATCTCACTTTGCCACTCTATGCCATTCCAAATTGGTAAATGGGAGTATGTTTAGTTGGAAGGAAAAATAAATCTGTGAAAAGGGTGGCAAAGGCATGTTAGTACATGGGTCACTAATAACACAGAGGAAGCACAAACCAGTAAGACTAGGAATACTTCAGACTGAACAGGAAAGAAAAAGAGGTATTGAATGCCAACAAAGCCATTCCACACCCCAAACTGGGTGTGCAAAGTGTGAAGGCAGTGAACAGCTTATGGATTTTGCTTTTCTAGAGGTCAGGAGGGACTGAGCCTAGCATGCAATGAAGGAGACTGTATCAGGAGAAGCAGATGGAGGTCAGGTCTGAAATAAAGTTGAGAGAGTGATGGGGTGCTTGAGCACAGGAGGCCCAGAGAAGGCCTAACCTCAGAGCCAAGCTGATAAGGAGCTACAGATGCTCCTATATGCTTTGGCTGCTTTTCCTCCTACCAGCTGTAAACTCTCGGAGTTGAAATGAAGGCCTAGGCTTTATAATGGTTTTTAATCCTAATGTGAGGTATGTGGAACTTTGTGAATCCTGGCTGCAAGCAGAAATTTCTCCTGTGCTGTTTGGTTTTTGGTTCCTCGTTACCTGCGTACGTGCTGTCTTTATAGATGGTTCTGCACCGGTGTGCATTTAAATGGCTGTGTTTGAGTGGACAGTGGTTTCTACAAGAGTTTCTCCCCCTAAAAATATTGATACATCGTGCATTAGGGGACAGCTGGCTCTTTTAAAATGCTTGGGTTTGGTATCTTTGGTAAGGAAGGAGGAAATGTGTGTCCCTTGGCCTGTAGAGGAGATGTACTGCAGCAGGTGTTTCTGGTATATTCTAACTACTGCTTTGTCTCAATGTATGCTGGTGTAAGGGAGACTGGAATGTGACCATTGTGGGTTATGCTCTTCGGCAACAATTGCAGGACACGTAGTGGGACTGCTGACAGCGAGCTCACAATATCCTTATCATCCTTTATAAGCCAGTTAGGCACTGCAGTGGTTTGGTACGTGTACCATCATATGCAAAAAGTCAGCGGCAAGTATTTGTAATGAAGAGGAATCCAAGCACTTACAGCTGATCAGCAAAGCTTGAGAGCACCTCCCTAAACAGCGCTATCCCAGACGAGATGTCAGTAAAAGCACTGTGCTTCTCAAACAGACTGAAAACTGATTTGAGTGTTTTCCTTTCAGGCTTTATGTAAGCCTCTTCCCAACAGTATTAAAATGTGGTCAGCTTCTCGGAGGTGCTGAGTACGGATGGGAAGGATTTCTTTTTTGGTCAAAGTTACTCTTATCAGAAAGGCTAAATTAAACAGCTAGCTTATTTCAGAAAGATGTCAGGGGAACTTCCAAAGCTAACCACTGGTGGAATTAGTTTCTTCTGTTCTCTTGCTAAGTTTGTTTGTTTAAGTCTTTGTTGGACCAGAGAGAAGGCAGCAGTAGAGAGAAAACAGCAATGTTGTGAATATTAAGGGTCTTCCCAGGGTAGAGGGAACCTCAGTTCAAGCTCCTTTAGAATGGTTATACTCATTTCTATCTAGGGTGAAACAGCCCCAGCAGGAGAAATTAAGAACTCTTTGTCCTAAGGGAAGTGGTAGCTCAGTGGTTATGGGAGTTATTTGGGATCTCTTTTTGCTAACACATCTGTAAGATGTTTTGTAATGCCTGTGATTTGAACAAGGGGAATGAGGAAAAACTGTGGAATCTCAAAGCCTTGTGAGAGAGGAAATCTGCTCTCTGTCTGAGCACACACAACTATAACTGAAGTCAACATGAGCTCTGGGAGTGCAGCACCCTGAAAATCAGTCCTGATGTCTAAATGAAATTGAACTTCAGAATGAAAAGTAGTTTTCTAGCCCTTTGGGAGCCAAAACAAAAAAGTATATTTTTCCTATTTGATCAGCTATTCACAAATGGTGCCTTTGTATCTTTAAAATAACTACAAACCAAATTTAAAACTGGAAGCTCTCATCTTTGATGCTATCTGCAGATAAGATAGAGCTTTGAAGCGTTAACAGAGACTAATTGGAACAGAATACCGATACAACCAAATAGTAATGGAAAATACAAGAATGGTTTGGAGCGCTATCACTCTAAACTAGGAACATTTCTTTTCAAATGCTATAGAATTTCAGGGGGAGAAAGAAGTGCAGTTCTCTGGAGTGTAGATGAAAGAGGAGAATTGTCTGATTTGATGTAGGATGATACTTCAAAAACAATCATAAGGATTAAAGTTATTTGTATGTATTCGCTGATATTTAAGTATCAAATTCTTTCAAATATTAACCAGCTGGAGGATGGAGGAGTGTGGGGAAGGTATGTCACAGGTGAAAGAGTAGCAAATTCATATTTTTACTTGAAACAGGCTCACTTCCTGTTTTGTTTTGAAAACTGCACTTCTTTCCACCCTGAGCTTGAAAAGAATTTGTCAAAGTTGCTGGAAGGGAAGGGAAAAAAAAAAACAACTAGTGGTTCTATATATAGAAAGCACGCAGCTGAGAATAGAGGAAAATTATATCTGCAATCAGCCTAGACCTGAACATTAAATAATAAATTGCCATCAATTCTAACAGCATGTGAGTGTGAGACAAAAGTAACTAAAATTTGTCGTGGAGTTTCAGCTCATATCCCACAGGCCAAGGCTGCTTCGGTGCTCATTGAGGTTCTGCTGGTGAGATAAATCAGGGAAGAGCTAGAGGAGAGAATAAATGTGCTTTAGGGTTACTCTGGGGGGTGACATGCCCTGGTGCAAGAACAGGCAGCACTTTGGATGCGCTGCTTTGCACCATGGGCAACATCAGATCCTGAGCTATTCTTTGCAAATCTACTGACGTAGTGGAGGGGAGTTATATATGCTTGTATCCTTACTTCTAAAAGCATGTGATGGCAGTGCTCTCTAGATCTAGCCAAGAAACCCTCTTGATATAAAAAGAAAATTGCACCCATTGCTTAGTCAAGTTCTCTGGTGTGAAGCAATGCCAGAACTGAGGTTGCTCAGGCAACCTTATTTCTGCTCCCTCATTCATTAACGTACTAGGTGATCGTATAATTGAAGCTACTAATTTTTAGTTCAGTTTAGTATCTTGGGTTTAGGCAAGGATTTGCACGAGACAGCTTCTTCCATCATGGAAAGCCTAGGAAAAGGTTTTTGCAGCATTTTCCAGGCACTGTGCATGCTTTAATGAAAATGTGAGGAACGGGGGGTGAGGTGGCCGTTCTGAAAAATCTGCCAAATTAGAGTGAAATTTCCATTAAGGGCAATTGCTTAGCTGTGAGACCCCGGCTTGGAGAACCTCTGCCCTGTTAGGACAACCCCCTCTGCTGTCTCTCCCTTGCAAGAGCAGTCCAAGCAGCCCAGCCTCTAAACTCACGGCCCCGCACACATTTCTTTTGATGTGGTATTTTGATGTGGTTTTCACCTTGGGCAGTACCTCTCTGAGCACACAGTTATCCACTGCTATGGACTTCTCATTTTTTTTGCATCAGTCCTGCTTAAATTCTCCACTCTGATTTCACTGCTATGCTATCCAGTCCTTTTTCCTCTCCCTGGATTGGCAAGCACAGTGCTTATCCTGCTCTGGATGTTTCACATTTGGAAACATCAGGCTTTTAATCCATCTGGCTTTTTTGAACTATCTTATCACCTCCGACCCTTTTGGAGAGTGGTCATCTCTCAGTCTTTACCTTTGCTTAGTTATAAAATACCATTCCTCCTCCTTATTGTGTGCTTTCTGCAAAGGTTTTACAGCTTAGTTTGGATGAAAAGCACAGTCTTACTTGAGTATGCTTAGTTGTCTCCTTAAAAGCAAAAATCTCACTTATCTATAACACTAGAAAGTAGTACACAGTACACAGCTTTTGTTTAAATGCTTGTTGTTTTTTTTCTTCTTGAGAACCTGGAATTTTGTAATCCTGTAAAGTGCTTGTTTTCTCTAGTAAATATTCCTCACTGTTGCTACATTTCACTGTTAGGTTTCTCAGGGGACAAAAGCAGTAAAGAAAGAAAATGAATAAATAAACAGCTCAAAGCCTTGAGTGTCCAAAAACATTGCAGTATCTTGATTTGAATAATCGAAAATTGAAACACTTTATTTGGGTACATTTCACACATGAAAAACTTTGCATGCAAATCTAAAGCCTGCTATTCTCTCCCATTCTACTGAACATTTTCATTGCTCATCTTTTATCTGTTGTCTGTTCCAGCAAAAGAACACGCCTATGTATTATTCAAAAATAAAGATAACAACTCCTGTACTTAATGTTAAAAAAAAAAAATGACCCACAAAACAGAACAGAAGGACCATGATCCTGTGATTTTTTTTTTTGCAATGTCTAAATGAGGTCCCTTGATTTTTATTTGTTTTGCTCTGCTGCAGGAATATGAGAAACATCTACATTTGGCACTTGATGCCAACCTCTTTCAATCTTTGAAGCTGTATTTTTTTTTCTTAGTATTAGCTGAAAATACTGAAAATAATATAATTAAAAATAGCAAGAAGACCTCTGCTCCCAGTAGTTTATTGGGAAGTTGGACTTAGAGGGGGCTTAATGCAGTCATCCCAAGTGAGACCATTTCAGTTGACTTCTGCTTCTAATTAAACTGCAAAACAAAGCCAAGGGTCAGTGAAGTCTGACTTTTCTCTTGACTTGAGAATGCCAGGAGGGTTTGTGTCTCCAGGTCTGTCCTAAACATGTGGAAAAGAAACCAAAACGCATAGTGGTGTAGGGCAGTGATGTGCGCAGTGACGTGGTTGGTAACTGGGCCTGACACAGCTGGCGGGGGTGAGTGACAGGAGAACATCGCACTGAGGCCTCCAAAGGATCCCTCTCACTGCCTGGCCCAGCTTGTTGGACAGTACTTAATTTTTAACATGTGGAAATTTCTGAAATATGCATCTTACAATATCTGCTTAGCTTGCCTAGAAAGCTTTAATAATTAATGGATATTCAGAGTTGAGGTATAGTAATGATTTATATGGGGAGCTGTCTTTACACAATCTGCTCTCAAAGCTTTCTAGAGTATTTCTCTTAGTGTCTAATTAACTTCCGAAGAGTGAAAGGAGCAGTATCACTACACTGATTGATCAAGGACTTAACTGCAAGTCATATTTTCCAAGTGATTCCCTAGTGTCCTCTCTGCTCTTATGAGTTCTTTGCTGAACTGTCTCAAACATCAAGAACTACTTTTAACTTTTCAGATATAGTATCTTAGATGTCAGGGTGTTTCTGTTGCTGTTTAGCTCGTATATCTGTAGCACAGAAATTTCTGGTATTTAGAGATGACTTGGTATGGAATAATACAGGCTGGATGGAGCTTGGAGCAACTTAGTCCAATGAGAGGTGTCCCTGCCTGTAGAAGGGGAATTGAAACTAGGTGATCTTAAATGTCCATTCCAACCAAAACCATTCTATGATTCTTTAAGCTAAATATTTTTATTTTTCCCCTTCCCCATTAGTGAGTTCCTGGCAAGCCATTTGGAGCATTCTTCCTTTCACTCTTTGGCTTTTGCTGTAATAATTATATACTAATACACTAAAATACAATAAAAAATTATAATAAGTAATAGTGACTTAGTGCTATGAAATGGGTACTGCAAGTGCCAATGACCAGCTAGGGATGCTGAAAATACAAGGTTGTTTCCTCCTCCTCCTTCCATTTGCACAGTGAGGGAGTGAGGTAAATCCTTTTATTTTCCTCATCTGTAAGGAGATGCTGAGTAAAACTGCCAGTCTTCACACTACCTTATCCATTTAAAGCCTGTTTTCTACCAGTTTGGCCTGTCTGTCCTACCACTTTCCTGCTTCCTTGAAATCTCAATAGAGCAAAAGTATCATACAAACATTTCCTCGGTCATGGTTAAGTTTACTTTTGATGTTGGCAGCTTGTCATCAGCTGGTACAGCAGACTTCAAAGAGAATCCAATCCTTCGTGAGCAGCCCAGTTCCTCTTGGGCTCAAATATAAGGGTTGCCCTGAGCCCAGAGCCCTCTGGAACATATGACATCTTGACTTTGTGTGTTGCTTTAATCACATATTATCTATCAGTCTCTCAGCAACACCTGAGAAATGATGGAGCCACTGCCACCTCTCCCTTCAAATCAAATATATCCCATTTTAAATTCTGATAGCCTCTCTTCACCAGTTCCTTTCACATTTATGGTGTTCAAAAGTCTCAGCATAGGCTGCTCTTACACCAGCACTAGGTGTGCTGTGTATTCCCAGGATATGTGTTTCTCTTTCCCACGTAGATGATGCCTTTACCTTGCACCTGAGTGCACTGCAGTGAAGCAGTGATGGCGTTGGCTTTGGAGACAGTTACCACTTGAGAACATCTACTTCCTTTGGATCCAAATATTCCTCTGACAGGATTAATGGTCCCACCTCTTAAGAGATTAGCTACATCTCCATTTCCTCTTTTTATCCAAACAGCGTTTCTGATACTAATAACATCAGCCAGACTTAAAGAGGAGATAAAAGCACTGGTGGCAGAGTTCCACGTGTGAAGGAAGGTGTCATAACGTCTTAGAGGGCTCTTCTGAAGTTTGTACCAAAATTAATAACTGGCTTTGTCATTGAAATCAGCCAGGAACCCTAATGTATTTATTCTGAAACTTTGTAAGTGGAAAAATAGTTTGAAAATGCTGTGTTGGAATTTGTTAGAGAATGTTATTTCGGTGGAGCCAGAATGAAGATCTTCAGTGTATTTTCAGAAGTTGCAGAAAGAGGCTGATAATAGAGTTAAGGCTCTTCGGTTTCTCTCTCTCTTCCTTTACCATAGAATCACAGAGTGGCTTGGATTAGAAGGGACTCTAAAGATCATCTCATCTAGTTCCAGTCCCCCTTCCAAAGGCAGGGATGATACCCACTGCTGTCCAGGGCCACATCTAACCTGGCCTTGAACACCTCCAGGGATGGGGCACCCACAGCTCTCCGGGCAGCCTGTGCCAGTTCAAATCAAGAAGGCATGTTAACATGTGCCTGTTACCATTTCTGATGGTGCTTCCAATTTCTGATTTACTGTTAATGAAAAATCTGTGAACCCTTGTGCAAAAACTAATGGTTTACTGACAAACAGTAATACGAATTCATGTAAGAAAGTGATTTCTTGATGTAGATAGTAGTATCTCCTGATGCAGATATCAGTCTGCCTCTCTCTTTGCAGTACAACATAGACCTATCTTGGCTTAAAAATAAGAGATGTTGGCTTTGGAGAACCATTAAAAATCCAGACATAAACCTGTGTTAGTGCTTTTGGATCATGTTGAACTGCTCACATTCCCATTACTGTGATTTTAATAACAAAATACATTGCCCATGCAGTACAGTGTTAAACGTACAGCTATTTGGAAGAGAAGGGCTGCAGACAGCAACATTTAAATTGTGGGGCTTCTCCAGGGTGAAGCTGCAGAGGAGCTGATCAGTAAAGCAAGAAATGGCTGCTCTTGTGTGTGAAAGGGGAAGTGCTAATAGGGATGCTGCTACCTGAGGAAAAGGGCAAGTCCTCTTACAGATAAGGGAAGAGAGAGCTGTAAGGGAAGGAAACCATGTAAGGAAAGATTAGAGTTTTTTTTAAGTGGAAAATTATTTAACATTGGAATTGTATCTCAAGCCAGTCCTGTCTTTCCCAAGACCACTGCACGTTTGTAACCCCAACTTTGCAGACCACACTGTTTCTCTTAGATAACAAGGATACGCAGATAGGAAGAGGCACAAAAATAAATTAGAAAAGGATTTATTTAATGCTGCTAATAATGTATTTGGACATTATTATCATAATGAATCTTGTAAAATGAATTCACTGTTTCCCCTTTTATATGATGTATTTCTGACCTTCACCCACTTGATATGCGATTCCTATTCAGTGAAGGTGCCCATAATAGAAGGGCAAGAAGGATGATCAGAGTTCAAACAATAGGGTAAGAAATGCAGAGTAGTGGGAAAAAGCTTCCATTTTCCCATAAGCTGGGGCACAGAAGATACTGCAGCCTCAGCTCTACAGTATCTTATGAACAAACAAATTATGCATGAGTTTGCTCAGGGGACTACTCAGCTACTCAACAATAATGGGTAATTGCCCTCACAAACTTATCCTCATATCACTCATACACACCAACACTTATACTGAAAAGAGAAGACGCAAAGAACAAATTTCAATATAAAACACATTATTATTATGAAAATGACACATTTCCATTTAACCCTTTTCTAGCAAAAAGAACTCACTGCCTTTCAAAGAAAATGGGGCTAGGAAATTTTAAATCTTAGTATTTTCCCTTGGAAGGCATGCTCAAGATTGTTTTACTTGGCACATTCTGTACTCTTCATTGTAGCAAAGGCTTGCGAGTATCTAATGACACAATCACAGAATGCCATAGAAATTTGGAACAAAATCCCCATCTTCAATACAATTCAGCAGATTCACGCCATATGGAAATCCTGCTGTTTAATGTAACACCATTAAAAGCCACATATTGCTAAATTCATCTCTCAAAGATTTTTGCAAAAGTTGCAGGAACAATATTATTTCTGAGTTTTTAACCTTTATTCAGCCTCCAGCATTCTGAAGAGTCAAATGTGTGTTTCATAACTGGAAATCCAGCTACTTCATATGCTGCTGATATTTTGATTTCTCAAGCATACACAGTAAGATGATCTTGCCTTCTTCACAACGTACCAATGAGTTACAATTCAGTCACTGGGAAAGAGACATAGCTAGAATTCAGGGTCCTAAACTAGGTTAGGTTAATTTTAAATTGTTCTGCACTTCTTCACTCCTTTTGCTTTCTCTGTACCTTCAGTTCTAGTTTATAAGTTCTCTGTGCCTAATATTGTTTCTGCGTTATTTTCAATTGCAAAGCCTTTGATATTTCTGGACTGCAAATGAAACTTGCTACACAGCCACTCAAGCATTTTCAGTCTATCCCTTTAGGGAAACTTCTTGCAGAAGGCGGTTCTTATGGACATGCAGTACGCAGAGATAGAAGGAAGTTCTGGTTGCTCTGCAAGTGCTTTACCTGATGTTTTTTGCCAGATCTGCATAGATCTGTCAGTCCTTAGCGGACTGCTAATAAGTGTCATGGTTCTCCTGCTTCATCTCCTTGTAAGAACTGCATCAGAAAGCATACAGAAAAAGATAAGAGTTCAGCCTCTTGTTGCAACGTGTTTCCCCAAAATCCTGCTGAAACTTGAATCGGTGTTTCTACTTAGTGTTAGAAGATGTTACTACCACCACAGCAGAGAGCTCATGAAAAACAAGCATGTCACTGTACACCTCTTGCCATCCTGAAAGGAGCATCCTTCAGCTCAGAAGTGCCTTGTGTAAGATGTATGTGCTAGGGGGCTTAGAGGCACCTGAGAAGAGTCCTCCTAGAGCTGTAAGCTGCCTTTTCAGCCTGAGCCTCTTTCATGTTTATCAATTTTCTTTATTCCATGCCCAGAGCTGGGGTAGGGAATTTCACAAGGATTGAGGCCAACATCTCCAGCCTAAGAGGTGTTGCAGTGACTTCTGTTATCTGTATAATTATGTCAGGAAAGAGCAAGATGAGTTGGGACTGACACCTTCAAGAGTTGATAGAAGAGTTCAGAGGGAAGGAGTGAATTTACTTAAACTGGAAAAGAAGATGAAACACAAACAGCTGCTTGTCTTTAGACTGTCGATTCATGGCTCACAAGAATATTGGTCTGGATCTACATGGCCAATCATATTTATTCTGGTGAAGTTTCAGATTTGTTTTACACAGCTTTTGGCAGCTTTGTGAGTGCAGGGTTTGAACTCCAGAGCTGTCAGTAGGAGCAAAGTGGGCTTTATACCTCTCCAGGGAAAGCTAGCATAGTAGCTAAGAGTTATAAAGGAACAAACTGCTCTTTTAATAAGACCAGCAAACCCTGAGTTACAAATTACCTGGTTGGAAGAAGAGCACTAGGCCTACAAACCTTCCCAGGTTCCGGCTGGTGAGCTTCCAGCAAAACTCCATGTCTTTCTGTAGCAAGAGCCAGTGAAGCTGCATTTGAGGGTTGTTGTGATATTTGTACATTCCTAATATATTTATAATTTAGAACAGAGTAAGTGTATGTATTTTACATTCTTTTTCTATTAGATATGTAGAGATTTAAGCAGGTGAAAATGTGTCCACAAAGGACCATAAAGAAGAAAAGGAGTTATAAGATAATGCAGCAAGAGCACTGATGCATGGTTATTGCAAGTAAAAATGGTGAATGTGTGGAAGGAGGTATATAAATGACTCCAAGCTACTCTTTCAAATGTGTCTTTCCCTGTTGCTCTTGGCAGTATTACTAAATATGACCAAATCATTTTTACACTCCTCTGCCACTGTAATTCTTGCAAGTTAAGAGCCATCTTAAAAAGAGGGTGTGGGGTTCACAACAGAGAATGCACGTTCTGTTGTGTGATTCTCCAATGCTGCTAGGGCTGTTCATGCAGGAGCTTGAAGCTCACAGCTGCCTTACCTCTGCTCGCACTGGTGGCTGTGGGTAAGCTCCCTGGGGGCTGCCTGTGGGAGGGCTGCATGATGAGGCCATTGGCTGTGGGTTGAGTAGCACCCAGCGTGCGTCAGCTCCCCATGTGCAAGTCTTGGTATAGTTTTAATTTATTTTTAAGAACACAAAGATACATGATTTCAATATTGTGAAATCCTGTATATATTTTGGCTCAGTCAGTCATATGCCTGTTTACTCACAGATTCCCCAAAATCTGCATTTCCTCAGGCATTCATGTCTTTCAGATTCTTTATGCTTTTTCTGCCTTGGTTATTTCTGAACACCATGCTGCCTGCTTTTCCATAGACACAGCTGAACATGACCTTTTCTGTTAGCCTTGTTTGCAGCACACGTGGCTGAATGACCACAGCTTGGCTCCCTCACCGCAGGGCCATCAGCAACTACTGTCAAGGTGGGAAATATCTTTCTGCTCTCTGCCTTCTTCCATCCTAAGTCAAGGAGAAAAAAATGTAATAGTATAAAAGGAAATCTAATAATGGACCCTGACATAACCACAAGGGGAAGAATGGCATATGTCCCCTGCTCAGTAGCTGTGCAGCATGGGTGTGCCCTGCTAAACAAGGAGTAGGGTGAGAGCTTTCCAATACACTGGCTAAAAGATGTTTAATTGAAAGCCTTTTAAATAGTGATACAAGGGCGGTGAAACCTCTCCCCCCTTAGGCCTTTGTGGAGGGCAAGTTTAGGCTGCTGGATATTGAAAGGGCTGGATTTAGGATTTCATTTTGATGGAAGCATCAGAGCAGGATTAGTGAAGGATCCACTTTCCCTTCCAGTAGTTGGACATCCGCCTCCATACCTGATTCTTAGCCTCTCCATTCAGCAGTTTCTGCACTGTAAGTGGGTGAGCCTCTTTCTTTCCCATCTCTTTGAATGTACTGTCCCTGGAACAGGGATCCCTGTAATGTAATCCCTGGAAGGGAATGTGTGCTTTCGTTGCACCCCGTGTGATGGGATTTCTCTTTAGGATGGGGGGTCCTCATGTTAGTAACAATAAAAATGAACCTTTCTGGATCTCCCTGGGAAAGGAGGATTGCTGGAAAAAAAAAGCACAAACTTGAGTAAATGCAGTCTTCCTTGTCATTGAGCAGTATGTCATTGAATTCCCCTTTCCCTCTCCTATGAAAAAGATTTTTCTTTTTCAATAAATAAAACAAGTTTAGGGTACTTGCATTATCAAAGAGCATGCAGTCCTGATTAGGAAATCTATTTAACCTGGTGTCAATTGGCCGCCTTGATGTGAAAATCCCTCCAAGTCCTGGGAGAGAGGGCAGGCAGTGCCCCACTTGAGATTTCTGCAGGAATAACTCCTTTTAGAAAGAAGCCGAGTAAGAGCAAAGCCATGCCTAATAGTCAGAGGGTGAGGGAATGTCTCAATGGAGCATTGAAAGGAATGGATGCTCATACTGGTGATGAGATTTTGTTTTAATCACAGTGATAAACCTTTTAATTTTGGTGCACAGCAACTTTAAAAATGAAATAAAGGGTTTGTGACTGGTGAGAGACCTTGGTGTTGCTTCCAGAGCATTGCTTGAGCTGTTATTAAAGCCCTGCCAATGGTTTCAAGTGGAACAGCTAATGTTTCAAGTGTTCATAAATAATTGTTTAATGTTCCAAGCACTTTAGGAGCAGGTTTTAAAAACTAGCCTTACACTGATTATTTCCACTGCTGTAAAAACATTCTTTAGTCAGTAGCTTTGTCTACTGCACAGAGGATTCTGCAGAAAGGAAAAAGAAGAACAACAACCATCCTCTATGAGTTGATGTAGAGTGGTGGACCTAGTGTTAATAGCATGGACCTGTGAAGCAATCTTGCAGTAAGCAGAATTCCCCTACAAAACTGCATTAAATCTGGAATAACTTGGTGGGATTGTGAGAGCAAGGGCACGTTTGTGGCAGTGATCTGCCATCCATCTCTGCCTCTGTAGGTGGTGAAGAGGAGTGGTGGGATGGACACCGCTGAGTACTCAAGTAGGGCAGGACCCAGCCCTGCAGAGTGGACAGATCCAGCCATGATGGGGAGTGGTGAACCCTGACATCTCAGGCAGTCATTTTGGTCAAGCTATGCAGTATTAATCAGAGAATTAGGTTGCTCAAACCAGTACTTGGATATATATTTTAGCTGCATGTTGAGGAGTAAGAAACTTAAAACAGCAGGCAGCACATGAAAGTAAGTAGTTTGGATGATAGACGTATCCTAACTCTGCTTATCAGCCACAGCAGTTTAGAGAGCCTTGCAGTTTGATCTCGAACTTCTGGATTTCTTCTGAGCACTATTTTTTAAGATGATGCCTTAGTGTTATTTTGCTGTTGTGCATTAACATTCACTTCTGATGGCTGCAATTTGATTTTTTTAAAGATAGTTTTTCCCTGGAATAACATAAAAATACAAGTATATAGGAACATGTGTGGGTTTTAAGTCATTAGAAATTTCTGTTAAGTAGGATAAAGATGCTTTTGTACATGTGTACATAGTTTTATAGATCTGTTTGTGTGTATAAGTAGATATGGAAATATGCATAACGCTACAGTCATAGGAGCATCAGTCCTCATGGATGAGTGCTTTCAAGATCGGGCCTTAGCAGTTACTCTCCCTGTGAGGATTTAACCAGCAGGTCTTCCACTGCAATAAATGCATTCCTCTTTGCTTTGTTTGCTGTTATAATTTGGAGATAAAGAGCACGACTTTATTTCTGCCATTTATTAGAACTGGATTGCACGGTAAGACTGCAAGCTTGTGCAAACACTGCTTGCCGTTGGTTTGTGGCCTTTACTGTTTTTGTTGTTTTTTTTTTTTTTCCTTCTTTTTTTCCTCTTCCCGTAGACTCTTAAATTGCACGTCTCTTAAATATCTCGTCAGTGATCTCAGAAATGCAGTGCCTCCTGTTCAGGTGTAGAGAGCCAGTTAAGCGAGCAATGAGCTGGCCTGCGGAGCTGCTCGTCAGAAAGGAGGGGAGGAGGGAAAAGAGGGAGAAATAAATAAATAAATGAGCTCTTGTGAGGACAATTGTTTGATCTGGCGAATATCTGCGGTGAGCATCTCGCTCCCCGGCCGGGATTACTCTTGCTTGGCTGCCCTCTGCCGGCACCGCCGCTCGGTACAGAGCGGTACCGATCCGGATCCGGCCCCGCCGGGGGGGGGAGGCAGTTAATTAAGCATGAAAAATAGCCAGCATTTGTATGGATCAAAGAAAACAATTATGCATAATGGTTGAACAGAAAACAATTGACTATTATTGAATGAGAGGATTGCTCTAATTAATCCAAAAGATATACCCACTGCTAAATGAGGTGAAGAAAAAGCTCAAGAATAGATTTAACTCCGGAGTGTAATATAGCTGAGGCAAGAGGGCAGTTTATGACTCAACTCTGTAGAATTTCTGCTTGTAAATGTGATTGCTAACATTTTTTTTCAATCACAGTTTTCTTAACTTGCAAATGAATCTGAAATACGTAGAAATAATAGTGTCTGTCGTGCAAAATGAATACACGTTTTTCTTCTTTTTAAGGTTTTATTTTTAACTGTCTCTAGCAAAAGTACATTAGTCATATTTATCTCACTCGTGAAAAAGCCTCTTTCTGTAACTCGCTTAGGATTTAACCCCTTTAAGGTTATCTATGGTGTCAGCACGCTGCTTTCAGGTGTCGGCGTCTAACTCTTCATGGATGTTTTCTTGGCATTCAGACAGCCTTATGGTTTTAAGGAATACATGTAAATTCAAGAAGTAACAGCGGAATGTCACCACCGTCTTGTTTGTGGTCAAGCAATCTTATCAGTGACACTTGTGGCCAAGCAACCTCATCAGCAATACAGAAGAAGGAATAGGGAAAGCAGTAGTGAAAAGAGGAGCAGGTGCTGCTCCCTCCCTTTCTCCAACCTTTCCTCTCCTTTCCTTCCCATTTCCTCTTATATTTCCTTATATAAAAGATAGATGATCAGTACCTGTGACCCTTAAATTCCTTATCCTCTTTTACATTTACAAGGAGAAGATCATTAAATCTGCAGATAGTATTAGAGACCGAACTGAATTCTTTTGTATTGATATAATCATGGGAGTTATTTTGAATGTGATGGATGTAACCTGAGAGCAGAGTACGTCCAGGATGTCTAAAAGGCAGATGTATGAGTATTTATGAAAAAGTCTGTGTGCTCTTAAGATGTCACGCATAATCCGCACTGTGTGTCTCTTCAGTGTCACAAGCACATTTACATAGATTGTCATGAATTTCAAATTGCGCCTCAAATCAATGCCAGTGTAAAATTACCTCCCAGCACAATGCAGCCTTCCTGTAAGAGTTAATCACATAGGTCCTGCTCTGTTAGGAGGAAGAGCCGGTCCTCCCGTGACACTGGCAGCTCGTTGCTCACAGAGCACCAGCGTCAGGTGCCCTGGCATGTTTTTAGCATCTCTGTGGGACTGAGTGCCACCCATGTCTGGTGCCACCTCATGCCCTCAGCTGAATACAAAGCATGAAAATGGTTGTTGCAAACGCAGCTATCTCCCTAACTGGTGTGAGTGGTGTCTCCAAAGGGTGCTATGTACGTGCTTAGGGCTGTCTTGCCAAACCATTCATAAAAATTACACAGAGGATTTGTTTCAACAGGTACAAGAGCTAGGAGGCACCTTCCTACTGCTGTAATATTCTTGCAGTCATCTAATTGCATGAGCCTTGATGATGGGGAGTAATGCCTTGAGTGTGTTATTCTCTGGTTATGGCCAAGTATAACCAACTGCATTGGTTGCGTGCAACCAAGATAGATTGTGGTTAATTCAGCAAGACCTTTTGGTTGTGGGGAGATGAAAGGAATCAGAGATTTTACAAAGACCTTCCCAGGGTGATAGCCAGCACCTGGTAGGAGCAGCTGGGTCATCTGATTCCATGCTTCTTGTGTTGTCCCACAGCACATTGCATCTTGCTGGAGGATTAATGCTTCCACTGTGCCTACAAAAAATATTTAGTGTTATGCATTGATTTCTGAAGGCTGATGCAGTTCCTTGCTGTAGGTTACTCATTATAGAGGCTCTAAATTATGGTGTGTCCAGCTTTTTTTACCATGATCTCTGCTGTTCCCTCACTAAAGGCCACTCTGCAGATCTCTGTCCTAGAAAAGGGTTGTGGACAGAGCTGGCCATTCAAACCTGATGCTTGAACTACCATAGGACTGGGAGCATGGTGATCCTTGGGTGCTACAGCTGCTTCAGCAAGCGATGGGAAGGAAAGAGGAGTATTTGGGCCGATGGCATTGCAAGTGATGAGAGACATATAAATGCCAGCGATGCTATTTAGCATTTCTCGAGCAAGAGAATGGGCCAGCAGATATGTTGTGGATTCTCGCCAAGAATGTAGAGGGACATGTTGTTAACTTGCTGGTGTCTGCTGTAGCCAAGAAACTGAGTAGCCATGTAGGGACTTTGGCGGGCGGGAGAGAGAGCACATGCAGAAATAAGGCTTCTCACTCAACAAATTCTGCTGTTTGCATGCAGAAAAGAGGTATTTTTGCAAGTGGGGACTTAGAAACAAGATACAATTTTCCCACTTCTATCAGAAAGGCAGTTAGTGACAAGCACATGGTGAAAGGCTCAAATTCTGGTGCAAATTTTCATGAAAACAACTGAACACACAGAAAATCTGGAATTGCAAAAATCAGGAAGCCATGAATTTGTGGACTGACAAGATGGAAAAGATGCACTCTTTGTAAGAATGTGGTGCAATTTAACCCTCTGGGCATTATCATGGATTTACTGCAGGTTGAGACATCTCTACTAAGAGTCAAAACTGTTGTTTTCTCTGTGTTGAAAACTGAATAATCCCAGGCACATGGGGTATGTGGCAAGATGTGGAGACTCTGGCCAGGATGTGGCTGTGCTGTCCTGTGAATATTTTTCTGGAGATCAGCCCTGTGTGTACTCAGCTGCTCACCCAAAGCTATGGATGTTACATTTTCTCTTTCTGTCACTATATTAAAAGATGCAGAGAGGTTAAAGCAAGTATTTTGTTCCATTCCTGAGGTAGCCAAGGTAGCCGAGGTAGGTGAAATAATGACTATATATAGTTGCTAATGTGCCTTTGGATAGTTCTGGAGAACAACTACTGTATAAATTTAAGGTATTATTATTAAGGTATTATTATTTTAAGTTTGCCACAAGTTGCAAAAAAACCTGTTAGAATTGCCTTGGAGCACCTAATAGTGACACAGTGGCACAGTGTAAAGTTCTCTTTCTGTCAATATTGTATTCGTCTTATCTGGTGCTTTTGATTAAACAAACTAATCTGGAACAATTTCAGTAGTTGATTTGCTAAATAGAAAAAGCACTAATAACTGAACATCAAGTTGCACCCCTCTGACATCCGGAGAAAGGAAAATCCTTTATGAACAAATCAGATGTGGTCACACTGAGTCCTAAACACTACTTAGCTACCATCATGCTGATTTAATCAATCCTCATGCGGTAAAAAAAGGTAGAAAGTGGAGAATAATACACCTGATGATGAGATATTTTAATGAAATAGGTTGGGATAATTTAGTGGTGAATGTAAGTACTGTGAATAAAAGTGAGTCAGAAAGCATGAAAAACAACAAGCGTATCAGAACGCGTGTACAACATCAGGCAATGGTTGAGCATCTGTAAACTACACTTCACATGTAAAGTGCTGATTTGGAGGTGATCAGTCAAGGACCAAGGGGCCAGAGGTGAAAGCTCTGCAAGTATTAAATACAGCTGTAGTTTGGGAATCAATGGGAATTTGTCCTTTGGGGTTCTGCACTGTTCTGGATCGTTAGCAAACTTGCAAGGAGGGCATCAGAGCTGCCTGTGGAGCTGCGATCTTGTGAGTCGGTATGCTTATTCCTGGATGTGGCGGCTGAAGTGAGGTCCTTGGTACCTAATTAAGGGACATTGTGGGCTGAGCTAAAAAATTGGCTTTGTACTCTAAGGCTAAAACAGATATATTGACCTCTGTGTCCCTGCAATGCCCCGGATAAATCATCTCTCTTCTTGTTTGATATTATCAGTGTGAGGAACGCAGAAGGGTGTTTGAGGGGAAGGATAGAGGGAGGGAGGTTGTCCTGGTTTAATGTTTGGACCAGAATTTGAAGGTAAAGAGAAACCTGTTTCTGATTTATCCTTCTGTGAATGAGACAGAGCTGAGATAGACTTTTGGGGCGTTAAGGCACAGCATATTTGGGTAGTAAGACCTCAAGCACAGTTTGGGCAAAATCCCCATAGATGCATAAGATGATTGTGGTGGGCGTTGGAAAGCACCAAGAATTACTTTGTACACCTGCATTTAATGCAGTGTATGTAGGAGTGAGACATGGGCCTGTGCTGTACTTGTCCCGTCCTGCCTTGTATTACCAGATGCACTGTTGACAGCTGTGCAACACGACCTTGTAAGTAAAGAAAAAAAAATAGTGACAATTTAGAGAAAGATTAAAACATATGTTTCTAAATATGTACTGTTTATATATGCCTAACAAAAATGCAAGGCAGGAAAAGTGCTAGACAGGTCTTGAACTAATGTTGGAATGCCATACCTGGACTCAGCAGTTGGAGATCTAGCCCAGAATTTTTCTGAAGCAGGAAAGTTTTTGCTCAGAATGTACACAGGGAGCAGATCCTTTGGGTTTGGGTAAGATCCATTTTTATACCGTCACTGTTCAGACCATAGCCACACTTGAAGCCAAAAATAGAAAATATATTTTAAAACTTGTTAAATTAAATTAGGAAGAAAAAAAAAGGGGAAAGGAAAGAAAAACCTCCAGCAGAACTTTACATTCTCTGACTTTTCAGACTTTCAGGTCTGCTCTCCTGATTACACATTTTCTAGCTGATGACATACCATCAGCTAAAGATGGATTTTAAACACAAGTCATGTCAAAAGTTTCATTTAACCTCTTCAATATAACAAGCTGCTGATGGTTTACATTTCTGACAGTGGAGGTAAATTAATCTGTGATGGATGTTTGGAAGCGGGAGGAAAGATTTGCGAAGAGTGAGAAAGAAGGAAAACGTTGACTGATTAAGGCACTGGACATCTTCTGGAGTTTAGTGAATGGTGGGAGGGCTGTGAGTGTGGGTGTGGTGGCATTTCTAGATCTTCAGCTATAACTAGAGAGATATATCATACTCAGTATACCCAAGTATGTGTGGTTTTAAAATAAAAGTAATTTTCCATTATCCTGTGCAAGTCTGACATTTGATGAGGTAGAATATTTCCAGATGGGTTGGATTTTGGAGAATAGGGAGTAGGTTATGATTTGTCTAATGAAATGTTAATTTTTTGGCAGAAAGAGGGGTTTAGGGTAAATCAGCTAAACCCAAAGATGATTAAAAAGGGATTTGTGAAACTTTGGAGTAGTAATTAGTATTAATTGAGGCCATCATTATTTTATATGATAAAAGTAGCATGCATATGTAGTTGGACAACAAAAACATGCTAAGCTCATCTTCCTTCTTTCTAGGTGTTGTAGAAGTTTGGGAGGGAGCTCTTGTTAGTAAGTAGCCCCAAGAGACGTAACGGGGTAAAACCTTGACACAAGCATATTCAGCCAGGAGACAGTTGATTTCTCAGCTGGGAGGTACTTCGGGAAGAGATGGCATCTTGCCGTCTCCAGCAGGACTTGGTAATAATTCTCACTATTCATGAACAGATGTCTTTGGTTAGATTCCCTAGGTGCATTTGAATTCATTAAAGGATCTAGGGAATCAAGATATTAATTCTAAATTATTACATATTATAGATTTTTATTTTCTGGAAGAATGGGAACATGGCAAAAAGAGGTTGTATTAAAGGTGACAAATGATGTCAGGATAGTATAATCATGGAATACTATTAGTCCACTACAGGCTATATTCTATTTATTTTGCTTTAACACAGGCTATCTAAATCAGTTTTGCAAAGGTGTCAGTCTTAAATACTGCGTACTCAGACCAAAACTCTGTAGTTGGAGACATCCGTAAGTGATATTTGTCCTTATCTTCAACTTGAATAAAGCACTTTGTTGAAATCAGTATGAATCAGGGTTGATACAAATTCCCTGCAGAAGTAATTTGTACTTTTTAAGAGAAGTCTGCAAGCCTTCCTTTCCCAGGTCAGTCACTTTGGGGAAGTTTGGAGACGGTGTTTTGAAACTGAATATTCAAAAGCTTTTCAAATCTTCATGACTAAACTCTATTCTGGTACTTGGTTACATTAACAGATGTGATTTTTTTGTCAATGGGAACTTGGCAGAAGAACAAATTTCATCAGCTAATATTTGTAAACTGCTTTGAGATCCACTGATGGAAAGAAACCTGGACTGAGAATAAAAAATGCCAACTATTGAAGTTTGTTTGCTGAATTTTCCATCTTTGAATCTATATTTATAGGATTTCTTCACATCTCCTTAATTATCACCTTCCAATTTTATTCCGCTATCTTTCTCCCCCTTTTTCTCTGTACAGATGGTACTTTAGTCATTTTTCTGTTCACCCGAGGTTTTGTTAACACAAAGGAGAGACAGGTCACTTCCAATCGGTCTTACAGACATGCTCAGTTTGAGTTTGCTACTTCCTCTCTCTCTCTGTAGACAATTTAAGCCATTAAAGAGGATACACAGGACTTTTTTTCTGCTTGATACTGTATATCTAAGTGTCTCATTTCAGAGTCATCCTGAAAGGATGACTTTATTTCTGCAGTTGATTTATGATTTCTCTGCTTTGATTGTTTTCTCCTTGCTGCTCTTCTTTATTCCTGTTTTGCAATGGGCTTGAATGAAGAGTATGTTTTGCAGATGATATTGCCAATGAGACTGTTGCAGGTGATGGGCAAGCCATGGCAGCTCATCTGGAGTAGTGCTACTTGCTCAGTTTGCAGTGCATTTTGTGAGGACCTTTGCTCCTCATTGTAAGAACAGATATTGCAGCACAAGATACAAATAATAAGTATATTTGCACTTGGATATGTAGATTTGGTAATTTCTTTGCTGAGGTTCTAGAACTGCAGGATTACTTTTTTTAACTTGCAAGAATCACCTGAGCAGGCATCTCTTCTGAAGTTGGCGTACACATTATTTTCCTCCCAACTTTAATGCAACATATGTTTCGAGCCAGTCCTGATAATGTTTTTCAGTGGTATTCATCTGTGATATTTGTAGTGAGTTTCTTGTTCTAATTGTAATTCAGAAGTTGTCTGTAGCCCCGCGATATGTGTATAATTGTCCCTGTCCACTGTAACCACCAAGCACTCCCTGTCAGCAGGATTGATGGTAATGTTTTGGCTCCTTTTTTAATAATTAATTGCTGTTCCTTCCAGCAACAGGGGGTTCAAGTGGAGCTTTTGTTGTTCTAAATTTGAAATCTTAGGTCTGTGGAGATGTCTCCAGGAAGTATTTTCTCTGGTTCAGCATACACTCTAACCACAGGTGTTGTACCATCAAAGAAAGAGCCCATATGCTAATTTAAAAATAACGGGCCTGTTTATTGTTACAGTGCATCATCATCAAACAAAACAACAACAACCACCTGTCTTTAGCTGTATAATTAAACTGATGGGTCTTTATTCTGTGCTAAATGATATGGTAATATATGAATGCAGAGAAGAGAAATCATCTTTTTTAATTTTTGAGGTGCTTCAAGCATTGTTTAAAACAGCTTTTCAAAATTGGGATATTTAAAATAATCTGTTGCTAATAAGATGCTTTGTCTCATGTATTAACACTTCCTTTAGTAGTTTCTACCACCTTGGAAACTCATCTTTCCATAGCTCGGGATGGCGACATATTCTCATATCTTCTTCTGCGTGCTCTTTACTGATTCATTCCATTTGCTTTTTGTCTACTCAATGTCCAAATCTTTTGCGAGTTGACCAGCTTTCCTACCAAAGCCTGATTCTTAGAAAACATGCCTACTCCTACGGTTACTTTAATTGGAGAACAAATTATAATGTTTTCGCAGATCACTTTTTCTTCAGAAACTCTTTTGACACAGTAACTCGCATGACGAGTGTTCTTCGATGAGTAATCTGAATCATGTTTTCTTTTGAAAGGCCTATTTGAAATCCCCTTTGCTGTCTGCTGGGCCTGTTAGCACAGACAGAAGGGTGTGATGACCTGCAGGAGGTCTCATATTGAATCTTTCCCAAGGGACATGGCTCTCAAAGAGTTTGGGACACTAGGAATTTTAGATAGACCTGTAAAAATGAAATGAATGCAGACCAGCTGGAGAGATCTGCCCCTTTCCCTAATTCTGCAGGGACGCTCATCTCTCTGAAACCCCTTCTTCCAGAATTCAGCCTCATCTTTTTAGGCTTACTGTCACTTGTCTACCTTCCCATTATCTTGGACTCTTAAGAAAAATCTTCCTGTCTACAAAGTGAGTCTTTATGGTAGAAGTACTGCCGTGGGATAGTGAGTTGGTATCTTCATCCTGCCAGTTGTTGGCATAGTATTCTGAGGGCAGAGGATGGTTTGTGAGTTGTTGAAGATTTATGAAGCAGACGTTCTTTACTGCATTTTCTTCAATGAACTGATACAAATGAATTAATGCAAGACAGGAGTGTTTCTTCTTGGATGTTTTGTGGCTGAGGTTTAAAGATTTGTTTATAAAATTGACTGTGAATTTTGGAACTGTTATATCATATTAGTTCAGATGGTATAATTGAGCACTGAAAGTGTGTGGTTTTGTGTAAAGGACCTAAAGTATGTTCAATCCTCTCTACACAGGCAGAGAGATGGTCTGCAGAAGCTAAGCTAGTCGCTACTCATTTCATGAATATTGCAGTAAACCTGACACAGTCCTTTCCACATGAACGTCCAAGCCACAAATCAGCTCCCTTTGCCTGCTTAGCTTTCTTTGGTCATTGGTCTGAAACTGTTTTACTCTTCCCTGAAAAGCTGTCCTGCGAAGTGCTTAGTTTTGCATTGGAGGTCCCCCTCCAGATTATGGTATGCATTGGTGATTATTTTTGGTTCTTTTCTCGAGGACTCTGTTCTGTAGACTTATTTCTAATCATCCATAAATAGACTCATCTGTGTTAGGTCTGTATATCTGAGTAAGGGAAGCCACATGATAGCACGCCTTACTTGTTGGAGCAACAGCAGATCTGGGGAGAAAACTTGGCTTCATGGGAGTGGATGGAAAATTTTCATTGAATTAAACACATCCAAAATCTCTGACAGCTTCATCTCCAGATTCAGATTCCTTGCGTGGGATGGGGTGAGCTGCTCAGTCTTGGTTTAGCCTTCTTCAGAAATATGACTGGTAGGACTCAGTTCTGTAACAGTTCTGGATCCTGAGGGAAATAGAAGCTGAAAAAAGTATTTCATTTATATTTCTATTAACGTGTACAATGCAATTTGTTCTGCATTTTCTGGATATTAACGTTGGCCATGTTATTTATCAAATCTGCGTGTTGTAGTCTATATAATAATTTAAGGATAATGCATTGGGACCAGTTAGTCAAGGTTCTGATGAACTTATGCATGTGTTGAAGAGTTTACAGTGTCAATACGTACATTTTGCTGTTGAGCTGGGCTAAGAAATAATCTTTCAACAAGTAATTTGACAGCTTTAGCCTCTTTTTAGTCTGTTTTATGACTTCAGTGAAGGATGTATGTAACTCTAGCACTTACTGAAGATGACTGGGGAGAAGAGAAATAAAAATTGTTTTCCCCATTATATATGATCATTGAGCTAATTTATTTTCTCAATGTTTTTCCTTTTAGGAAAAATGGTAATTAAATTTTCCTGCTAGAAACTGTAATCTTTCAAAATTCACCTTTTAGGATTCTTGTAACTTCGAACACATCATAGAGAACAATCAGTGGTACAAAAGCCTCAACCAAAAAAAGCTGAAATCAGGGCTGTGAAATGATTAGTAGAGCAGACAGTGGGATAAACACTGCAAGTAAAAGTGCATGCCATTTTTATTCCTAGAGGGCTAAAATTTTTACTGTATTTTTAATAACTTTAAAATATTATTTAAGATATCTTTCACCCTGTGAGCATGCACATGTAAGATTTGTATTTCTATGCCTGTTTCCACTTGCCCATCTCTCCATCTTAAGGCAAGACCACTGTACCTGTCATATTTGATGGACGTTGTCTAATCTATTCTTCAAGACCTCCATTGACAGAGACTCTCCATCCTCCCCAAGCAATCTATTCTAGTGCTTTGCTAGCCTCATTGTTCAGTAATTTTCCCTAATGTTTAACCTTAATCTTTCTTCCTGCAATTTAATCCCATTACTGCCTCTCCCATCTGGGCACAGAAAATAGATTCTTTCCTTCTTCTTGTGTTTGAAGGCTGCTCTCCTATGACCGGTTTTAAAGCTAAGCCACCCCTGTTGACACATTTCCTCAGAGGTCCTCATGGTCTCCAGCTCTGGATTGCAGGTTGATGATTTGCATCTTTCAAGAAATACAGCAGGGGAACCTGGGAAATGTATTTTATGTAGCTGAGGCAGGCTTTCAAGGGAGTGGTAAAGTCGGTGAGATGAGTGGGAGAAAAGCTGAGTGAGCCTTTGTGTTCTTCTCCCTCCATCACTGGGAACATCACATACCCTTCCTTTATCCCAGTTGCACCTTGCACTGAGCAAAGAGGCTGTGTTTTGCATTTTGCTCAAATGCAATCTAACTGTCACATACCAGTGTTCATGCAGAAAGTGCCATGATGCAGTCAGCGATGGCCTCCACCTCCCAGCTCCCACTGCTCTGTTCTGTTCTTGTAGAGCTGCCTCACACCACAATGAGGCATTATTTTCTGCCCTCTTCTGCAGCCTGGGCATATGGACCTGAAATAGAAACTTAAGGGTATATGCAAATGTTCTAATGATGCTATTTGCATATCTGGAAGTGATTTACAAATCGCTGCACATGGAGCTGCTTAAAAACTTGGCACTGATAGTCTGTAGAGGAACATGGCTGAACACAACAGAAATGGAATATTCTGCTGGTTTTTGCCAGCTCTCACAGAGAAGCAGTGCAGCTTTGGCGAGCACCAAAGCAAGTCTGTCAATGGAGGAAGATGCCTGAGTACTTACACAAGTTCCAGTCCTGCCCAAGGGGAAAACACCCCACGATGCACTGCCATTCTCTCTGTTCCTACTGCCTCAAGCAGAGCAGCAGCTGCAGTTGGTCCTGGCGGTGGGAACCGCTCTGCACAGCCAGGGAGAGCAGGAGGGGAGGGGACCCGGGGCTCGGAGCAGCTCAGGGACACTGTCGTTCTGACATCTACACTGTTCTTACAGATTTTTTTCCCTCCTTTGGATAGACATCTGTAAGACTCGGAGAATGATTTAATTGAAATATTTGAATTTGGACTTTTCAGAAACTGGCAACGTTTTAGAATGATCTGTGTAGTTTGTATGGAGGTGGATCCTCCTTCCAGATCCCCCATGCTGGGAACTAAATCCTCCCTTCCTGTACCTAATCTCTAAGAGCTGACAGAGTGTCCAGCCTGTTTCACATGCATTCCCTATGGAAGTGCTGTGATGACATAACTGAGTGGATGCTCCTAAATCCTGCAACATCACTTTCCCATTAATTTTAAAAATTCATTACTATAAGATGATCTCAGAAAGAAAGGAGAGGCCAGATAGCTCTTACTTGTGTACACCTTTAAACTTGGCAGCTTTGCTTCCTGTATTTTCCTTTATTTTGACTTGAAGTTTGTTTATGCTAGTAGAGAGAGGACATTGATACTTCTGGGGAGTGCATAGCAAATAGGCAAAAATACACTCTCTAAGTCCTTAATGCAAGTGGGTGATAGGTAAATTGAAAATGAATTTAGCAGTGCTGTTTTCAAAGACACAGAAACGTTGATTTTCCATGTATGAGAAAATCCTTGCAGAGTAATGCTGTTTGATGCACTTAGTTTACGAAAATGTTTATTAATGATGAAGTTCGGTTCAGGTGGAGATGGGACAAGTTCATGGGATGGCTATTCTGTGAGTGCTATTTAATCAAATTTACAGTTGGCTAAGGATAAACAGAGCTGAAAAGAGGGAGTTTTCTATAGCTTTGACCCATCATTGTGCTCCTCCTGCCCAGGCATCTGCTTGTCTCTGGTGGTGAAGGCAGGGCCCAGGCTGAGATAGACTTCTACTGTGGCACAGTACCATCAGTCATTTGCATGGTTTTTATTTTTTTTTTTTTTAACTTTCTTGCAGAATTTTTTCTGCCATTTTTCAAGAAAGGATTAATGCAGAATCATCCTGAATAGCGCATGTTCAGATACTCTAAGAGTGAGTTAACCCTGTATGCACATGATGGAACCAAATACCCTTTGTTGTTTGTGGGTAAGGGTATAGTTGAGAAGCTCTGCAAGGTAAACCACAGGTTCATTGCATGCTCATGTTTGCAACAGATGAAGGAAATGCAAGGAAACAGCGAGACAGGGTATCTTGCAGTGCACCAGCTTCTGAGCTATTGCCAAGCATTCTGTTGGCTTAGTAAGGAAAAAAATACAAAGTATTTTAAAGAGAGAGAAAACAATTCAGGGCTTGATTCCTGCAGCTGCTAACAGCTGCTCTTCTCTGAAATATTTACCTGTTTCACTCTGTTTACAAAGTTTGATATATTGCTTGCAACCTTGTGACTGTGGGATGTGGTGATATGGTCAGATAGTAACAGTAGGATATTTTCTCTGAAAGGAAAAAAGAATGTCCTGTTGGAAAAGACCAGATCATTCCCCAGACTGTCCCTCCTCCAGACAATGCACAGCAAACACAACGCTTACAGCAGGTTTTGTCACCGTTCTGCTAACATTGCATATACTTTATATTTTCTTTGCAACTGTATAAATAGCATATAGGAAGAGAGAGACTATTTAGGGAAAATACTAATTAAAATGAACAATAGAAAATAGGAGATCTTATGTTTCTAAAATTAGAGGCTGGTTATTCAGTAATAAATAGCTCTGTCATTATTAGTTTGCAGTCCCTCCTTTCTCTTGCCTGACACACAATATCACTGTTATCCATGGTTTGCCTGTCTAAACATGGTTTCTTTCCAGCGCTCCACATTGTTTGCTAGCCCATGTTACAAAAGCTCCCCAGCTCTGGGCTTATCTGGCAAAAGAAAATAAGGAGAAATACCCTTTCTAAACAAAATGGACTTGATGAAAGAATACAAAGAATGTTAACAAAGGTACTTTCATGCACTTCCTGCTAGATGATGCTTGCCCTCTGCTGATTTCAGAAACCCAAGAGCATGGATCAAGTTTTTATTTCCTAATAATTTGTAACTATTTTGATGGGCTTGATGGTTATGCTAAGAATGTGCTTGCTTAACATAAAGGGAAAGTTTGGTTTGCGTCATTACTCTGTGAGCAGTGACTGCGCAGCCAAAAGCTGTGATTTGGGCTGGGCCTGTGAGAAAGGCAAAAGACTGTGCATGCATGAGTAAGGACCTAGGCCTTAGGTGGTTCTAGCAACAGCAGCCTCTTGGCTTAGTGGTTATTCCCTGCTAGCAGGGTCTGACAGCAGGAATCTCCTTCTGTGAGTGCAGTCTGTGTGGCTGTGTTTTGCCTGAGCTTTTTCCTTCATGGAGGATCAGGTCTTCCCAGAGGTCCCACTGCTGCGCAGTCCCCAAACCTGCCCTCCCAATGGACTTCTGTGTACTGTGTAAGCCTTACCTGTGCTGGAGCAATCTGATAATGTTGCTTAGTGCTGAGACTGTGTTGTGCATCAATAGATTATGTTTTGGATCTGTCTGGAAGACACTGGTCTAGATGAAGTCATTTTATGTTGTTATTGCTTTGGTTCTATTGTTGACTGGAACAAAAAAACAGCCTCTACTAAAGGGGAAAATGGAACATACAAGGTGTAGGAGTCTGTGTTGGCTCAAAGGACTGTAACAGGGGAAACAAAGAGAGGAAGAGAACAAAATTCACAGGGAAAAAAAATAAATAGAAAGGAGGAGCAGGAAAGGAAAAAGGTATGAGAAGTCATAAAAATCTGGTGCTGTCAGCTGAAAATTGGGGAGATTCTGTCATATTAATGACAGGAAACCATATCTCTATTAGCTTTCACTGACAGAGCTGCAAGCAGCTGCTGTGGAAGGAAGATGACTCGAGCATGAGTGAAAATATCTAAGACACTGTGCACTTATTTTGCAGAGAGAGGATTTAGTGAGAATTCGTCTGTCATTGTCATATCCTCTGGTGAACGTGTTGCCCTTGGCAATGGGTGCTCAGTAACGGATTTAGGTTTTCTGTTGTTTGGTAGTACAATTTTTCCCCTTGGTTCACCTAGGAGCTGTGATTTTCAAAAGTAAAGAACAAACAAATAAAATTCTGAATTATATAACAGAACTTATGAAACACACATTTTGATTTTTGGTGCCACTCATTTCCTGGCATCTCGTAGATCTGTTGCAAGTAAATTGCTTGCTAATTGCTTTACAGAATCTCACCTCCTGTTTTCAGTCATAACTACATATTAGGGGGAGGTGGTGATGATAGAGCTTTCTGCTTTACTAAATGAGTTGAAACTGGGTGAAACTTTTTCAAACCCAAAGTATACAGCTAGGGAAATATCAGTAAGTGGTGGTGCCCGTTTGATTCTCAGTACAAGGCCAAGCTGACTGCTGTATGCTAAGGTGTCAAATGTAGGTGTGTAGTAGTCCAGATAAAGGGAAACTCACAACTTTCTGCAAAATAACACGTGGCTGTGACACTTGAAATAAGAACAGTGCTCAGAGATTTGAACGTCTGCACAAGTTCTTTCTACAGCTTTGTGTAAAAGACCTTGCAGAGTAGTTTGTGTCGGGTTTAATTTATCTAAGTTGAGGGGGAAGAGCTGGCTTGACCCTGCTGAGTTTCAATCCTGTGGCTCCTGGCAGCTGTGGTAGTCCCAACCCAGTGCATAGGTCATCCATCCATTCCTTGCTTTGCATTTATCACTTCACCAATACAATACTGCATAATAAAACAGAGAACACACTGCACACAGCAGACAGCGTGTATTTAAAACCCAGAGTGAATGAGCAGTAAAATCTTCCAGGAGTGTAAAACCCAGACAGCTTTCACTAAACCTGTCTGTGCTGACTCAAAGGGTAAAGTTGAAATAAGCGGTGCATAGTGTGATACTGAACCTCTCATGGTCACATGCTAAGTTTTGTGGACTTGAAAAACTCCCCAGCAGTTTAGAGGAAAGGCACAAGTCTCAGACAAGAGTTTCTGGGAACTGACTCATCTCCTTTCACAGCACTGATTTCCAGAACTGTGTTGTGCAGAGACTGATGCATTGGGGAAAAATAGATTGTTTGCATGAGTTTTCTCAAATTTCTTTCAGTGGAAGCATAGACCTTTGACCATGGGGTGCTGAGCAATCTTCACCTCAAATGCTGGGTGAACATTTCCCCTCTGATTTTGGCAGGAGTGATGGCGTGTCACTGGGCAGAGGGTCACACTGCCTCCTCCCTCAGCATAGTGACAAAAAGCAGAGAGCAGAGGCCCTGATGTTTTGGATGGCCATCCTTCACCTCCTCTTCAGCTTGGCTTCCTTACTGTTTTTAGTCCTTCTCAGGCTTTTGTTGCTTTTCCCTTCTCTTTCCCCCTCATGTTTCCCCTCATCCATTCCTCCCCTCTCCGCAACTAATTTAAAAAATAGGGGGCATTTAAGTTATTTGGGTGGTTTTCAGACTTAAGCAACACTGAAAATAGAAGCACTTTCTCTTCATTTAGTATTTTTAAAGAAGTAATAAGTAACGCGGCAGGATACAATTGCAATAATATGAACAACTCTTAGGTATCTGAAGCTTTATTCCTTGGCCTCCCGCCTCTCCTGATCGCTATAAGTCATGCATGAGCTATTACTTTTACTGTATATAATTTCTAGTATCCTTTGAGATCCAATCACACCTCTGACAAAGTGATTTTCTGACTATTTCAGCCATGCTTACATAGCTGTTTGTGTATGTGTGGATGTAATTTATCTGTTTATTATAATTCTAATAATGAAAAGAAAGTGGAATGCTATTATAAAGCTCAGCATGGTAATCAGTTTGTTGTTATTGCTGGTCACGGCAATCATTTTAAAGTCTCCATTTTGCTAATGGTGCACCTTAAATTTTCCAAATTGGATGGGATTTAGCCATGACTGTACTGAAGATGTGTGATGGTAGAACAGGAAAACTAGGCCATAGTTCAGCAAAACACCTGAGTGTGTGAATAACTTCATTTATATGAGTAGATCTACAGGTTTGCAGTGGACAACTCCCACTTACAAGTTTAAGCATATATGTTAAATTTTGTGCTTGGCTTGAGGCTTTTGTGCTGCCTTAGAAAATCTAGCCTTTGGGGGAATCTTTGTAAATAGGGTTATTGTGATTTGTGTCAGTGTGAGATAAACTATCTGGAGTAGCTTTCAAAAGATAGGAAAGATGTTTTCATTCTAAATCATGCATTCATACTAAAGCAAATTAAACAACAGAGCAATATGAAGTCAAAGGATAATGGCTATGTAGCTGCTTGTAGCAAATACTTTCAAGAGAACCATCATAAGATTAGTTTTGTAACTCACGCAGTAAGAGCAATGGGAACAATTCCTCCATCAGTGGTCAAACAGATTCGCTAACATTGATGGCTACAAGCTAGGAATGCTATTGAATTTTTTTCTAATTAGCCTTTTTTTTCCTACAAAATTGCCTCTTAATAATTTCCCTTCTTGTCCAGTGCATAAAGGTATCCTTGCATGTGAATTTAATTTATATGCCAATGATGTTTTATACATTGTCTTGTCTGCATCTCATTACTGTCATTAATAAGCACTCCAATACATCTTGTTACAAGGTTAATTGGGACAAATCTAAAATACGTCCCCTTTTATATTGTAAATATGATATCTCCTGGCAGCACATTCCTCGTGCTTGGACACAAAAGTTATGGTGGCTTATTAAAGGTTCCTATATAGTATCACAGTTGCATTCAGTGACTACATTATACAGTAAATACAGCTCTATGGAAAATTGGCTGTGTACAACATAATCTAGATGAAACACGCATTTTCCTAGTGTTGGATGAAATACAATTGTGTACAGAATTGTGTAATTTTTTTAGCCATATCTATGGGCCAGAGTGTTTTATGGTATATACACGGGTCATTTTGCTAACAGCTGATTTCTGATTCTGAGTTATTGTATTTTTAAAATGCGTGTTCCTTCAGAAGACCCAGCTGCAACCTGTTATGAGAAATAAAAAGAAGCATTTTGCAAGTAAAAGATGTTTTCTTTTGGCAGCAGATAAGAGCCTCGGTGCTGTCATATCTAAGTGCATCTCATGTCAACATCTGTCAGAGTCATCTAAGATAGCATGCTAGAACAAGGATGCGGGTCACACGTACACCTTCACTCCCTAGGACTAAGGGTTAAAAATCAGGAAAAGTGGGACTTTCACTGAAATGTACACTCCTGTAGATGTGACTTACACTGCCAGACCCCCCTGTCGCACAGCAGAAGTGCGGATAATGTCTTGTCTTTGCATTGTGGCTGAGGAATGGGCTGTGGATAAGAGGGAATCCTGGGCTCTGTGTTCCTACCCAGCAGAGCTCAATCATTTCTTTCCCTGGGCCCTGTGACTCTCTGTGAGGTTTTGGAAGGAGCATGAAGGCCTCCTGGGCTGGGAGGCTTTACCTGAAGTCTCTGTTCTGTGACACAGGCATGAAGAGAATGCACTGCTGCACAGATGAGTTTCATCAGCACACTGTAGTTTGCATTTGCTTATTACCTTAAACAGGGCTTTCTGTGATCATCACCTGATGAATGCAGCTTTTCCCCCAACGCAAAGGGGCTGAGTTTGTCCATTGACTATGATGAGTGTGAAGGGTTAAATGCATCTATGAGTTATGTTTTTGATGATCTTTATCGAGCGATTTATGTCCCGTACTAGAGATGGAGTTAATTTCTCTCTGAAGATCTGTGCCAAGATTAATACACCAGCTAAGTCCCTCCGAAAGAGGGCTGTACTGGTCTTTGTTTTCTCTTTGCAGAGTTGAATTTCAGTCTTTCAGTCTCCCTTAGTCACAATCACTCCGTAACAAATTCTTGATTGTAGGCAAGCACCAAATGGGATGGGTCCAGGAATCCTAAATCAAGACCATCTCATAAATGTTCTGCATGTCTGTAACTCACGCCTTTCCTTTGAGTTTGATGCCCCTGTGTTGGAATGTTGTGACTTTAACTTAGCTTAGACTGGTAAGTTAACGTATCTTTAACTGGTAAGTTCAGTCAAAAATGTATTTACTCCACAGTCTACTTAGAATAAAAGAAAGAAATAGACTCCCATAATGCTGTTGCTATGGGAGGCACAGAAATACTATTCACATTCCCAGATCAAGTAGGATACAACAGTATAAAAAATTAGATAAGAAAGTGTGAGCGTGTACTTAAGAAAATGGTAAATTCCATCTACTCACTAGTACAGTGAGTCCAACCATTTTCCCCTGGCATGCACTGTAAAGTCTCCTGTCCCCAACTACCAGCTAAGTAGCACTGTAAGGCAGCATAGCTTAGTCCCACTTTAATAGATACAGTACTGTTACTTCAAACAAGCCGTATTAGTGGTACGTTATCTCTACTGTTGTTTGTTCCAGACCCTAGGCAACAATTAATTCTGTCATGCCAACAAATATTTCATTTGATTTCTAATGTACCATTGCTAAAACAACTGCGATATATTTATCCTAATAAAATCCATAACTATTTTTTAATGGTAACTAGTTAATAACAACAACAAAAACCATAAAATATAAAGACACCCTGTATTCAGTGAAACTATATCTGTTATGACCAGAGAGATAATAACATGAAAATATTAGGTCAGTGTGGGTGACTTCTGCTTGGAGATGGATTGCAATGCAAAGTTGCATGCTGCAGCTGAGAGCTGAGCTCACAAAGTGCTGAAGTGGTCTTCAAGCATCAGGACCTGCTGTGGTCTATGTGTAGGTCGAACCTAAATATGCTGTCCTGGAACAGCAATACTGACTTGATGGTTAGGTGATCAATTAAATAACTAGTTTTAGATTTGTCTTAAGAGCCACATGAAACTTAGCGTTGTTCTTGTAGGAAATGAATGCTTTTGTGTTAGAAACAGGCTTCAAGTAGCTCTCTTGTTAACATTAAGTAAGTGTTTTAACATAGTAAGCCCTATAAATGTTATCATGCTTGAATCCTCTCTAGCTTGGCAAGAACAAAACAAACAGTGGATATCAGAGATCTCATCCTGTGGAAAGTATGCCTCAAACCAAACCCCAAAACATGTGCTTTTATCTCTTGAAATGATCCAATGTACACATGCTGCTGTCAACTCTGCTCAGTGGTTAGGCACTCCATAATGCATTCTGAGTAGATTACTTATTGTTTAATTTTACAGTTGCTCTGTAAGCGTCTGCAAAAGGAAAGCTTAATTTTACTAACGTCTTGTATCATTACTAATGAAACAACATCCCTATCAGCCACTTTGAGAACACATTTATTGTAACTGTTGTATGCACTACAAAATTATTTGTTCCTATGTTTATATTGCATTTCCAGGAACAAAAACTGAGGGGGAAAAACTAACAAAACCCAAGCTATGCAGATACTCCCAAGTTCTAAAGCAGCGTTTTGAGATGTCAGTTCAGTCCTTAAGTACAGCTATGAAATACTTCCTTAGTCAGAAGGGCAAGAGCACATCCTTTGACTCTATTATCTTCCATACTGTGAGCATACAGATAACAGGCAGAGCACAAACATCTCCAGAAGGTATGTTGGGAAGTTAAAGGATTTATTTTCTGGGGGTTCTGTACAGTTTCATGCTCTTGGAAAAGAGGTAGAGTATGGGACGAGGTAGGGTATACCCATATACCCTTCCCTCCGTCACCAGGTAACGTCTCACTCTGACTCTAGATTGCTAGCCAAACAAAAACAAGCCTTGAATGCCTAATCACTGATGGTGTTTTGATTTTCCTCTCATCTGTGAGTACCACCAGGCAATCAGCAAGGAGGGGGGAAAAAAAAACAACACAGAAAAAAAGCATGTTCTCTCAGTCTATTTTTAAATACAAGTAATTGGCATTTCTTCCTTCTGCTAACAGGTTCCAGGTAAGCACAGCTCAAATTGACCTCATCATATAACCCTCTAGGGAGGAGAGGATTTTTATAAAAATAAAATAAAGGGGCCCAAGTAGCTGTGAGGTGTAGCTGTGAATCAGGAGGAAGCAGGGCTCAGCACCCTGGTGCATGTCAGGCACGCCCCACACCCCCACCCCACATCTCACCTCTGGCTTGACCTGCCCAGTGTGAGTGGTCCAGCCCCAGTTCAGGGGAAGAACAGGTATACCTTCTGGCTGTGTGCCTCCAGCCAAAACACCCTTGGGCAGTTCTGACAACAGCACTCATCTCACCCCTTCAGCACACCAAGGGAGCATTACATCCTTCTCCAGTTCCTTAGCACCTGTGCCCAGGTTTGAGACAAACCTTGCACCTAGGGACGTGACCATCACTACTGTCTCAGTGCAGTGAGGTGGCAGGAAGAAAACTCCTTTGCCTGCTTTACTGTGGAGTGCCACTGCCAGTGTCCATTTTCCTCTAGCAGAAAGATAACCTTATCATTGATGTTGCTGCCTAATGATTTCTTTCCAACAAATTTAGGCAGACACTGGGAGACTGACTTTGATCCTTTGATCCCGTGTACAACCTGGAAGCAGCTCCTGAGCTCCTGTAGCATGGGTGGAAATAGGGCCACAGACAGCTGTTGTGAACGGGAGTTATTTGTTGTCATGCTCAGATGTACACTTCTGTTACTGAGGCTTCTTATCAGTAAAAGCACAATAGAAGTGAAGTGTATGAAAACGAGAGCTCCAACCAAATGTCAGAGTCACTGCTGATAACACGAGCTCAGTAGCAAAAGCAAGATATGATAGCTTGTTTATCTTCTCATTGCGTTGTAACCGTCCCTTCTGAAAAACAGAGACCGAAGGAGCCTTGAGTCAGACAGGTTTTGCTAGCAAGTGCTGGGTGAAACACATGAGCAAGTGGGTTTGTGTTGCAGGAAAACCTGTGTCAAGAAATACAGGAGTGGTGGTTGTGGTTTGCCTGGGAGGACTCAGAGATAATGATGGGATCCATTGGGCTTTCCAAACATCAGCACCTTTAGTTTGGGAATTGCTCTCTGCCTCTTTGATGGGATCTGTTTTGTGCCTACTTGCATCATAAGGCTGTTCCTGCTTCTTGGGGCATTTTGAAAGCAGTTTCATTTTCTAAATCTGTTTGCAAAAATCAACCCTCATTTGAAGGCTGGGTGGATAAACTGTGCTGTTTGCCTTTGATGCATGGCCAGAGATGTGAAAATCCTTTGAGGGACAATTTGAAAGTTGCAAGTGGTAATTAGATCATGTGCTTAAGTGCAATGGCAGTAGGAATTTAAAGACACATAATCCTGAATATTGAACTCATCTACCTGATGCTGAAGGCATAGAAATCTGGTGGCTGTGAAGAGTGAGTTTTGCCTTTGCAAATGCCAACCGCTGACAGCCTCAGCAGTGCAAACCCCTCTGTGCAGGTCCCAGTGTGAGTGTCACACTGCCAGAGGGTCAGGCACTGTAGTTGCTGTAGCTAGAGGAGTCTCCCTTTGCTGTGCAGACATCAGGATTGCATTCAGTGTATCGCTGTACTTGTACGCATGTGTTTGCAAAAGGTTTGTGGAGTCAGGGCTGCAGTTTGCGAGCAAGGAGCAGTGAGTCATGCCACAAGCTGGCAATAGTAAAATCCCTCTGTGCTCACGAGCTACACCCAGGACATATCTCCTTCACCTGGGGGAAACATACTTCCGTTGTCCCCCTCCAAAGACAGCGGAGCTCAGCCTGGTGGCTGGGGAGCAGTGGGGTGGGATGTGTGGGTCACACAGGTACGTCACTGTTGCCTTCTGCCGGCTGGTTTGCCTTTAATACAAAGAGGAGACACCAGCATCCCTTTGCTTTGTTGTCATTTCTAGTGAAAATACATGTGCTGCCCTGCTCTCAAGAGGAAGAGGTGTACGTGTGAAGGTGCAGAGGGGGAGTGCTAATGCACCATGTGAGGTGTTCGGTGCATGGTCCTGGAGCAGTTCTAGGTGGGTTCCACCTGCTGCCCCTCTCTGAAGCTCCTCACATTGCTCTGCGTACTTGAGCTATAGCAAGGGGTTGGTTCTCTGCTCCCTTCCTGTGCCCATATTAAAGGCTGGGATGTTACAAGATGAAGTAAGGTTCAGAATGCTCTTAAATAATTGCTTTTCAAGAAAGCAAAGATGTTTTGCTGCAAACTGTCTGTGCGTATGTGTAGCAGATGTGTTAGTAGGAGGGCCATTTTCCACCGCTCAGCAAATAGTATGGTGGGACATTATCTTTCAAAGCAAATGTTTTTCTGTACTAGTATCTGATCAGGCACAATGGTAATACAAACGGTTCCTTTTCTGAGACTGATATGTCTGTCTTAAGTATTGCTTACAAGCAGTGAAACAAGGCATTTGGACCCTATCAGAGCAAAATGAGCTCAGCTAGAGATTTCGTTTCTCTTGCTGTTCCCAAACAGGGATGTATGTTTGGTATTTCCCCCCCAGCTCCACATATATACTTAAGGGTTCTTGAGACAACTTGGCAAGTGGTTTGGTTTGAATTCTAAGAAAACAAAAGTACTGAGGATGCCACTCTGCGACGATTGTGCTGTGTTCCCCAACTGATCCAACTGGGTTCGTTGGGGGGGGGCAGTTCCTGATGGTAACTGAAGCAGTGCTCGGTCTGTCGGTGAGCAAAACCCTTCACTTGCTACTCAGAGAAGCAGTCTGGCAAATGCAAATACTCTCTTACGGAGAGTAAGTTCCTGCTTGCAAATAAAAAACACATATAGGCATAGCGTTTGGGGAGTCGTAATCTAAATGAAGTATGAAAATGTCAGTCTACTGAGTTTTAATTAGGAAAACAATAATCAGCTTTTGTGTTCTACAAAAGTCTGCTAGCTTAGGTTGCACTTCTGGTGACGTTTTTATAAAAACCCTTTTGAGGAATGTTTCTATGAGCACTGATAATGTTTATTGTACGTGTGAATTAGACGTATGGATTAATGCCATTATCACAAGGTACTTGTGAAAATTTATAGTAAGGAAGCCGAATTGAATATGGGCAAGCAATATTGCTGATAGCGTTTGAATTTATGTGGCAAATTTACTAACAGGGTGTTAAAAAATATACAGCATGTGATTAGAGAAGAAAATTCCTCACATGCATTTTATTCTATAAAGCAAAGACAGTCATTCCTCCTGTGAAGTTTATGTTGGTTGAAAGCATAAATTTCACTGATATATATACAGGTTTGTGTTCCCAGTGGTGAACAGTGTTACATTTAGAAAATTGACAAAATCAATGGCAATAAACCAAAGATCAATTTAAATTTCACATTTAGCTACTTGTTTCAGAGCCTCTGCGAAATTTACAGCCAGTAACATGTTTTATGTTTAGAAGAAATAGATGAATACAGCTGCTGTCCATTTGTAGCAATTGTTTTCTAAATCTGTGAACTGAAGAGGGTGCGTGTGCCTATAAATACATAAATAAAATTACACATATCGTATACGTAACTGTTATTGTCCCATAGCGTTACACGCTTTCTACAGATTGTTTCCTTATCTGTTGGAAGTATTAGAGAATGGACACTAATGAGTGTTATAAAAATAATGAATAGTAATAGTTGGAGATACCCAAGCTTTCTAAGTTGCTAATTTACTATCCCCTTCCAAAATAGCTGTCACTATAAAATCAGGTCACTATAGAGGTAAGGATCTATAAATACAGTTCCTATGTCATATCCCATCATCTACAAAAGGATCATGCTCTCTGTCTGTTTAAAGGGGTTTACATATTCCTTATAATACACGAATGATAAATTAAGCACTCTTTTCTGGACCACTTTAAAGGGAAGGAATTGAAAACACAATAATGATATAATTAATTGCAGCCTTATTCTTGTAGAAAAATTACACCTTTTTCGATTAGTGTGAAATATAAGTGTCAAAGAAGTAATAAAATCCTGATCAATAAAACAATAATAACTATGTTGTTAAAAGCAGACCTAGAAAGGTGTTCGTGGCAACGTATTTTAGGGGTTAGAAACCCTTTTAAAATAAACGGATTTCATCTTTACACTATGTCATCTAAATCATTACAATGTTTGTGTATACAATTATCATCAGACGATAAATTGCAGCTATTGAATGGATTAAGTTTGAACTTTCTGACCTCATAAATCTGAGTTTGTCATAGCTTTAGCAAATGCTTGTGTAACAATCAGTTGATTACATGGCAGAGCAGATGTATGTATGTTAACTGGAAAATATGAAAGGAGCAGGGTAATTCAAAGTTCAATGGAAGAAGTTTATAAATGTCTGACAATAGAGCGTTAGCACATCCTCAGTGCACCTTTCTGGTTATAAGCTGGGATTAGTTTTTATTCTATTTCCTCCTTATTTTAATTTGAGATTTAACAGGAATAGAAAAAGAAAGGAGCAACAATTAATAAGAAACATATTGAATTGGTTCACGGTATTTAATGGAACAAGAGTAAGAAAATACTTTGGTGGGATCTAGCACATCATATTATCAATAAATCATTAAAAATTTGCAAAACAGAAATTACTCCCAATGAGTTCTCGGTGGAAATAGTGGAAGTAGAGTCTTGTAGTGAAAAGATAGCATGCGATAGCATGAAAATGCGAGCTGTGGATTTCTTCAGGATTAGTTTAATGTATGGGTCAGATCTCACAGAGATGAATGATTTGTATGAAGTTATTCCTCTTGAATGGATACGGATGGGAAATGACTGAAGGCCAGGTTTGCATCTCCAATATTTTCCCATCAAGTTAGAAAGGACTCTCCTCTTTTCATCAGGTATTGATAATCCAGAGAACAGAAGAGCTCAGGATAATTAATAATTATTCACTAGTGTTTGTAGTCATAGATAGGGATTTTGCTATTGGGCTAAATTTTCCAGAAAATGTTGAATGCATTGCTGCAGTTCCCCATGTGTTCCCTAACTGCTTGGCCATCTTTGTAAGAAAAAAGTAGCAACAACACCTTCGAGTACGCATTATCCTTAATTTCTTAGCTGACTAATGTGATGTAAAAAACCAGCTCTCTGAATAAGAAGAGACTTGTTCAGCATGCACACCCACTGAAAGGTATGCATGGCATAAGTCCATTCTGCGCTACCCATGTCTCTTCCTATTATTGTTCACGATGCCTCTGGAAAAAAAGATTTTCCCCTTCATAAAGGAGTACCTGGCTTAACAAGTGTTTCTTGCAATTATCATTTTTGTATACTCCTATAAGAAATATCTGCAACTACTGCTGTAGTGCTGCACTTTTTGAACTGATCTGCTATGCCCAGACTTCAGAGCAGGGACTCGAAGATTGGTGAGGGTGCAGCCTTTATGTCACGATGTTCCTTTTAACAGTGAAAACTTTCAAAATCGAGCCAGGTTGTTCACTGATTGAAATTGCAGCTTGCCCTTGAATGACAAAGACTTTGGTATTTAGCATTTTCCATGTGTTCTGTCAATGCAGAGTAAACCCAAGCCTCTCTGCAGAGCAGCACACTGAGCAGCTGAGCACACCCTTCAGCAGCAGCTCCCCCACGTAACTGCACTGCGGAGATGGTGCTCCAAAATTGCACCAGAATATGTTCCTACAGCTTTACCATTCCCAAACTTTCTGTTTTGCATTGAAATCTCAATAATAATTTTAAAGGAATAATAATGTAATGGTAATAATAACATTATTAATATTGAAGTTTTATTGTAGGCATTTTCTTTTGTCTTTGAAGCATAAGGCAGGCAGCTTGGATTATAGTGTTCCTGCATGACTGTCTTTCTTCTTAGGAGTTCAAAATGTATCTGCTTTAAATAGTAAAGGCAGATTCTCAGTGTGATGCAGATCCTTAGGATGTAAATTGTCATGACTCCCAGGAAGTCAACTAAGTGGCAATTTTCACCACTGGGTGATACTGCTTTTAAACACCACCGTGCTAAGTGTAATAGGAACCACTCTGGAAAACCTCCAAGGTCCTTGGTGTCCGTATCTATGTGAAGTGCCTTGAAAAGGTAACTGATCAGGTTGTTAGTTAGCTTAATTTTTCTTTTCATCTTCAGCCGTGTGTCTATGGAGAGGTTAATTTGGAGGGCATTGCAAAGTCATTTGTTTAGCTATTGAAGTGGAAGCCTGCCTGAATTCATGCCATTCTTTAACATGTAAAAAATAAAAATAATAAAAAAAAATCAACCTGTCATTGAGATAATGCTGTGGTATCACTTGAGTTGCCAGTGAACAATAGTCTATATCATAAGAAAAAATATACATATTTTGCCACAAGCCTCTGATCAGTAGACACGCTGCACAGAATGAGCATAGCAACTACATTATCTTTCACCCCGAGGTTAAGGTCATTGTCAAGGATTTGAGGACAAGCTTGTATTGCAGCTGCCTGCATTTAGAGCTGTCAAAGCTTAGAAAAACCTGCCCGATGGACACGTTCTTGTTTTGTATCAGTTTTTTTAAAGCCCTGCCGTCCTATGGGAGATTTAACTGCGGCCAGTGAAGAAATTTATAAGAAAGGAACAGCATCCTTAAGTACCTGTGTTGTTTATCAGTCTGATCCTGCGTACTCCAACAACAATTTGCTCCTAAGAGAAAACAAATGACTAGTGATCAGAACCTGCTACTCAGGCAGCTGCCCACTGCTTGCTCTGCATGGTGTGTGAAAGGCTCTGCACTTCCAGCTTTGGAGGGGGGGGGTTGTTTCATGGATATTCGGACCTCAGCAAAACAGCTTGCTGGAGCCCTTATCTGCAGTGCAATTGGCCTCCTGGTGAACAGATGAACTTTTCCTTTCACCATTTTGAGTCTGTTATGCACAACTGAAGGGTAGCGTGGCTATTTCATTTCTGACCTGCCTAACGTATAATTAGAAAGTTCTTAAAGGTACTTATAATTGAATTATGGGGAGGTTCATGAGCATTCCAGGTAGTAGGTAGAGATGAAAAAACCAAAGCTCATCTGGAATGCGTGCAGGGAAAGCAGATGATTTAGTATGTCTGTATATTGCCTGAAATATTAGATTACAAGTGCGAGTCAAAAATCTACTGGTTGAAATTTATTTTTATTAGGAAAATTATCCTAAGACTCTAGCACCAATTTCTGTGACAGCATAACTGGTTGCAGCTCGATTGATTTCAGTGAAGCTCTACTCATTTATACTTAACTCAGGCTAGGGAAGGGTCCAGTGAATTAGTCCCAGTCACATATTTATCAGGCATGAAACATTCAGCTAATCTCTTGGAGCACTGTAATTGGCTAACATAAAACATAACTGGATGATTAAAATTACAGTTGACTTTCATATTTGTTGTCAAGTAGATTTGAAATGTGGGGAAATAACTTAAAGGGTCCAATTTTGTGCTCTCTCTCCAGTGTTTATGGATTGATTGTCAGATGCAAAGTCCTTGTAGGCTGGCAACTCACAATTGCTCTCAGCTATACACGTCCTTCACCTTCTGTGAAAACTGCTGTTCTGGTGCATAGACAGGATTATTTAGCTAAACGTCAGTTTGGAAAATACAGGAGTATTATTAGAGGCGAAGGACAGCACCTTTCAGATATGACCGACATTGTCCTCTGTGTGGTTGTGGTTTTGGTTTTGATGGAGCTCCCAGGTCTTCTCTTTCGAAGTGCCAGAAAGCCAGAAAAAATCTGACTGATCTCTCCTTTGACTGTAGATAGCTAAACAACAGGCTATTTTGTCCTGTCAAGGATGCTTTGGGAACAGGAAGAGGTGAAATTAAAGATGAATCTCTGCCTGATTCATAGTCTCAAACCATAATGTTGTGCGATGGAGTGAAGCACAATCAGTCATCTGCCACGTACAACTACATCTTCTCCAATACCTATTGGCTGGGAGCTGTACTGATGGATATTTCCAGTCCCTTGTTTAGAAACAGAACTAGTCTTAGTCTTCAATTTAGAATGTCATATTTCATAAATATATAACTGATAGCAAGAAGACCTTTGAATTATCCATATTAAACTATTTGATAAGGGAAAAATCTATTTTTATGAGGCTGATAACTCTTTCAGTTGCCTTCAAGTGCAATGGCAGAGGTAGTACTGGAGAACAACATGTCTTTAGGTACTGTTCTTACTGTATCTGTGGGACACTGTTCACAGAAAGTATTAACTTACCTCTTAAACTAAGGGCGCATTGATAGACTTGGTATTCTAATTTACCGTAGTTCAAATAAACAATATTCATTAAAATGTCCATCATCTTCAAGTATAATGACCTGTGAACATTAACTAAGGGTCTTCAAATAGTTTCTGATCTGTTTCCTAACAAAACACTGAATAACGTCAATATATGTACTGTGTCATACTCCAACAGAATTAGATTAATAAGTTATATTGATTGGTTAGCAATTCAGATAGCATCTGATACCCCTTCTCCAGCATCAAAAAACATAGGAGTGTGTTTGTATTGTTCCCTTCTGGAGTTCTCATCTGCTGAATGATCTTGTTGACTTGACAGTTCCTCTCTCTTTGATAGAACCAATATTTTAAATGTGCAACTGAATGCACACTGGGAATCTTAGGCATTTATAACTTTGTCTATATGATTGAGTGTTATTCATTTCAGTTTGAAGGCTCTTTGACTCATAAAGCATTACTTTGGGTAGCCAATATCTGAGCATCTGCATAATTACACATCTTAATGGTATGAGTTTAAGGTTAAAAATTGTATTTCTAGAAGATGTTTAATAACAAAGGAGGGCAAAATGGACCTGCCTTGTGTCCATATGGCCTCTGACTGCAAAAGATAGATAGGGTCTGGGGATCAAGAGCTCTCCTTTACCAAGTGGATACCTCTTAACATGACTTGAAGCTGCTGTTGAAGCTCTTGCCATTCAAACAAATCACCACAGTGCTGCTTAAAACATGAGTTGATTTTTAATTTGTATCATAATGACTCTATACATTGTGTGACCATGAGTGATTTAAATCCTTGTCTTGTGTAATGGTTCCTTTGTGCTGAGGAGGTCACCGTGGAAGAGATTTCTTCTCTCCTCTCAATCCTCCCTAGGTGGCCACTAATCCAGAGTGCCTGATATATGTTATATAAGAATAAAGATCATATTAATTCCTCTCTATTTTAATGTATATATTGCATTAGTAACCCAGGCATCAGTTTTCAGCAGTGCTTTCCAGAAAGCATACAAAGATAGTGTGGACAAAAGAGCACAAATGCAAAGTGGGAAAAAAAAAAAAAAAAAAAAAAAAGGAATATGAAGTAGTAGTAGAGAAGTGGTCTTGCACCAACTGCAGTGTCAAGAACACTAACATGGCTATTCATCCTCTTCTGGGACCGTACCTCAAAGAGGGTGGAGTATATCTCAGAATTCCAAGCTGAAATGTTCTACTTCTTCTAGCCCACATTTTGGCCTCAAGTGTATGCCTACAGGATTTTCAATCCAGAAATGATTCTCATCTACCCATCAGAATACAGCTACACCGTTGTCATTCTTCTGGACACATAGACATATCTAATTTTTGATTATTTTTTTTGACTTATTTGTGGTAACTCCAGTAGAAATAGACTATTTTTTTCAATCATCTATTGTCAGCACTTGTCTGTGGAATACAATATTAATGATGCTTAGACTGGGCCATGCTGTCATCAGTACACTTCTATTCTGCTCTCTTAAATTCTACTAATTCTGACATGCCTTTCTTTGGCAATTGAACAAATCCACAAAATTGCAATTTTAGATTCCTATGCAAATTGTTAGTGTTCTCACTGTTTCTCTTTCTCTTTTAATCACTGCTGAGGAATGGACTTATTGGTTTGCCATTTCCTGTTCTCATAAGAGTCTTTGTCATAGGAATAATATCTCAGAATGCTAGTGGTTCGGGAATACTTAAAAGTAATGAGAGGTCTGCATCCAAAGCTCTTTTGCAAAGTGGACTGAGAAGGCTTTGTTTTTGCTTTTCAAAATCTTTTGCCCTTTTCTGAAAGGCACGACACAGATACATTCTTATATCAATCATGTTAAAAAGATGAAGTATTGCCAAAAAATTCTTTTATGGTAAACACCACAATTCATCTCTCTTCATTCCCTCTTCAGTTCCTCTTCTTGCTGCAAACATCTAGCCATTCGCAGGCAGCTGGACCCGGCCAGAACATGCAAGCCTTTGCTCTTACGTCTTGTTTCTTCAAACAACTGAAAACAGGCGCTCATTAAAATACTGATGTCCTCAATTTGCTGCCTGTGCTTTGAAGAACTTTTTCATCATGGCTATGCTTATCAAGATTTCTGTTCTGATGGATTGCTTTTCCAAGGTTTTTGGTAAACTTTCCAATAATTACTGCTTTCGAAGCAACTTTTTGCCAGTCGGCAAAGGCCAGTGGCACACAGCATCTGCCCATGGGCATTTTTCTTCTTTTCTATTGCTGTGTAACGTTTGGCAGCTTTCAAAATGTAAACTTCATCTAGCACTTCTGGAAATTACTGAGTGCAAATTCTTTTTTGTTTAACATGAATAAATTCTGAGAAATGACCGAGTAGGAAATGCCGTCTTTGCCTATGTGAACAACCAGATACATACCTGATTCTCATCTCCAGGACTGCAATAGGGAGCCATGGCCTGTAATTGCCATGCTGGTGATCTGTCCTGTGTATCAGAAGGAAAACTGCAAGTTTTCCTAGGAAGCTTTTATCCTGGATTCTGATTTCTTTTGAGTGAAGAAGTACAATATATACCAAAAGATTTGCTATAGAGGTTGTGTTGTGGCATGCTTCTTCTGCTATTTTTAGTTATTAGTGAAATCTCCAGTCTAGCAATCTGTCACTCACTTGTTAACTGCTTCTGAGACAAAGCATCAAGAAAAAAATAACCCCTTCAAAAACAGATTTCTGAAATCTTTCCCACTGCCAAATTATTTCTAAAATAAAGGTAGCATTTGTGAAGCTCAACCTATTGCATTTCCCACGTTCAATAATGGAGAAAGATTTAGAATAATTATGTTATCACATTTCTGAAAGCAGTATCATGGGATGCCCATCTAAGGCTCCAAAGTTCCTTATTAGGTAGTTGTTATCCTTGAGTCATTCCAATAGACTTTGTACGACCAAATATTTAAAGATGCTGGTAGTGCAGAAGACCCCAATGAGTGCTTGATGGTTTAATTTGGTGTGCTGTTATTTGAATTTGACTGTGAACATGTTTGCAAGAGGCAAAGCTTTTGTAAGGTGGAAAAAGACGGGCCATTGCTCAGAAGCATGCATCTTAAAAGAGTTTTGGAGATGACATTGAGGAATTGGTCATTAAGGTGTAGTTTATTGCAACTGTATGCACTGAGAAGAAAAGTGACGTCTTTTATTTGGCAAAGAAAGTTGAAAGACCAGAAGGCACCTCTCGGATCCATCCAAATGGACACCCATAATTATAGTTTTGAATCTCTTGGTTTTGGTTTTGTCAGTGACCTAAACCAATGCCAGTATCATTTCAGAGAGTGCAGCCACAATGCAAAACAGTGATTTTCCTTCTTTTGTTTTACTACCGCTTTTAATTTCTTTGTAAACACATTTTAGCCCTGTAGGCATTAAACATATAATTCAGCCATGCTGTATACTTTCACTGGCTCTTAATTAAGCCTTCAGTATTTCAATATAGTCTGAAAGATTTTGTAATATTGATTTGCACATAGTCCAGTAATCAAACTGGATTTCTCTCTTTCTAACTGGAAATGTTTGCTGTTCTGTTGTTTGGGTTGCTTTTTTTTTTTTTTTTTCAGCATTCCTATCTTTGGGCTGTGTATCTCTCTGTTTCTTGTTTCTTGATTTAAGAAATTACTCCCTTTCCATTTTCCACTCACCGCCTTTCTCCTTATTATTTCTTTCTGGCTCAGTGCATTTACCTGCCAGCTGCTTCCCTTTGAATTTTTTCAGCTTCCTTTGTATTCTTTCTCCACCCATCTACCAGTATAATAATATATCCTGTTGCAGCAAATGTGTCTGATCCCATGCACAGTAGTTAATCCATGAATTTCCTTAAGGCTTTTCATGTACGATTTGCTCTGCACATGGCACTGTAAAATTATATTTTAATTTGTTAAAACCTCTGATAGTTATTAATATTTATATCAAATCAAGCTTAATGAATATGTTTTTCAAATCAAAGCCTGTGTATAGAAGGAGATTGCAAAGACTATCACTGCTTCTTATTGAAGGCTCACAGAAAGTTTTCAGCCATCTCAAAGAAAGCATCGGTATTCATTTTCAACACTGAGCCTTATGAATCCTTATGTTTATAACACTCCTCAACTGGAATAAATCTTCCAGCTGATTATCACAGCATTTGGCACAGTGCCACAAGCAGTTCTGGGAACAGTATTCAATCAATGTGTAAACGAGTGAAATGCCAGGAACTTTGGAAAGACTGAGAAGGATGATTAGTTAGTAAAGAATAAACAGTGTTCAACTGTTGAGGACAGCTACTAGCTAACACAGGGCTGAGGAGAATTTTCCACAATTTAAAATGAATATGTAACTTATGATTTAGACAGGTATTTATATTTTGTTATCTCACACTCCAATATTTGTTTAAGTGAAGCGAGGTATACAGGGTAAGACTTTAAAAGAAATAAACACTTTGATTATACTGTAACATGTTTGCAATACCAACCATTAACTCGCCGTTTATTTAGAGTTAAATAGGAAGCTAATGGAATATAAAAACTGAAAGATGAACAAAATGTTTTTAAAAAATCTTTAAGAATTGATACAATAAAAAATCACTTTGCGCATTACTGGAACAATCAAGCATTAGATTGTTGCCATTTATGCTGTTTTAATGCTTGGTTTTATTCTTACAATAAGAATGTGCCCCTTCTAAGTGAATATCAGTTGTCCTGTTGGGGAAGAGGATTTGTGTTAGTTTGTAAGCAGTAATAAACTTCTGCATTTCCCTTAGAAGTTAATAATCTTCTGAAGGGTTCACCCAAATACCAAAATACTCCTTGAGTTCTAGAGGGCACAGTTGGTCCTATACACTCATCTGCTGAAGTTCTGATTTCCACAGCTTCCAGCTTATGTGCAGCGATGCCTTTCACTCAGCCATGCCCATCCAGCGTTAATGGAATCTGAGAGGTTAAGAGGAATCTATAGTTGTTAGGAAATCTTAAATTTTCCATTAAATAAAGGAATGAGTCTCACGCAGAGCTCAACAGCTGACATACACAACCACTATCTCTTAGAGCAGTATTTCTCTACAGAAGCTATTTTTCAAACCAAGCACTGAACTTCGGCTCTCTCTTTACCCGCCAGGCATAGCAAGAGCTAGGTGGAAAATCCAAGCCCAAAGTATTTTTACATTATTTGAAAGAGCTCTGGTTAGCAGACAAAGTATGTGCTGACAGCCTCTCAGACGCGCCGTGGTAGCAGAGTCAGTCTGTTGCTGCATCCTGCCTACTGCTCAGTGCACGGAAATAATATCTGCAGTGTGTGTGACAGGAACGTGTTGGTTCCTTTGGTGAGGATGGGTTGGAGATGTCTGTGTACTTCGTGCTATATTGTTACATTTATAGACAACTGTAAATATAATACATCTGAACTCTGCCATGCAGCAGGAAAAATATGTAGGCTTGCATTCTTTTCACCGTAGCGTTTAGTAAGTTCAGAAACTGAGTAGGGTCATGTACTGGATTTATTAGATCTCATAGTTTTATACTCTTATACCCACAAGTTCAGGTCAGCTGTGCGGCTTTTCCCATGATCTCATTATGCGTCAGTTGCCACGCACACAAAAGCAAAGTCTCTGAAAAATATTTGGATAATAGAAGAGTTCAAGTTTTCTATTCTCAGACAGAATCTGCAGTCATCTTTTGAGCGCTGCTTTACAGTAGTGATGCTGTATTCCAAGTGGGAATAAATACATGTTTTCTAAGGACAAGAGTAATATTATGACAGAAAACATAATAAAACATTGAATTGGCAAGATGCAACAAAATAGGGGTAAGAAGAGGACTGTTCAGTCTGGTTTGAAATCTCTAATTTAATACACGGTTGTGTAGGGATGCTAAAGAAGGGAGAATCTAATGTGAAATACAAGAGTTCAATATGTACAAACCCGATGCCCTCCAAAAATAAGATATTTTGCTGTATTACAGCACTCTGAAACATCTGCCTTTATTATTTATAAGCACTCTATCTTACTTCTTTCTTCAGACTAAACCCTTGTGCATTTTGGGTTGGCACTGTACCACTTTCTTGATATGATACAATGACACGGGAGAGTGGGAAAGAGAAAAGCAGTGGAGTGTGTGTGTGAAGGGCTGTTTGTGTGTAAGATGGAGATTTGGCAGCAGGCAAAGCAACTGTAGAAACAACAACAAAAAATGCATTTTAAAATACTTGAGTGAATACTCTTAATGTCAGGTTCTCTTTGTAATGGGTTCAACTTTTTAATCTATGAAGAAGGTTAAAAGTGCTATCTTTGTGAGTAGCTGCTGTATATCTATTTCTTGAAGGTTTTTTTTTCCCCTCGTGATGTGGAAATGGTTTCATTCCCTTTTAATATTCATTTAATGTCAGTGCAATATATATTGCCACCTTACTTACTGCATTAGTAAAAAATGTGCTTATGTGCTATGATTCTCTTATGATAGAAACATAAAATCTCGGAAGGATCAAAGTCCACCAATATTCACCCTTCTGCAACAGCAGGAAATTGATCATGAGAGAGATGCTCACCTAATGCTAACATATTATTATTATTTATTATAGCACTAACTGCGTGCTAGGTGCATTAGACACCAGTGTGAAGATGAGGTCCTTGTCCTGGAGTGGCTTCAATCTCCGGGGCGATCTCGCAAACACTTAGCTGTATGACTTACTATGCACGCATGAAATCTCTTTCTTGCTCACATACTTAAAGTGACTTTTCTGTTAGATACAAGACATTCCTACAGGGCCTGCAGCTTTAATTATGCTTAATTTTCCTCATCTCCATCATTTGTGTGCATATACATAATGGGGAAAGGATCCAGCTCTTCTAGTGTTTTACGATTATATGGAAGTTTTATTTAAAAAAATGCCACCCCTATTCAGTATGTGCCTCTTATTTCCCTATACTATATTTCCCACTTAATTTTTTACAGTCAGTAAAAGCTGTATTTTGTTTTACAGTTTTACTAAAACAAAGATCTTACTGACTACAGTGAAATTCCCAAAAGGCATTGCTGTTGGACCACAGTCTACAGAGGCAGTTATGTAAACCAGCTCAGAAAAAAGGACATACGTTATACTTTGTCATGTATATGTTAGGGTTATTCAGATGGTAAATTCTGGTCTAAATCCAAACTGAAATAAGTTTTGCCCAGACCTCCCTAAGACCTCATTTATTTAATCCTTCTTTGTTTGTGTGCTTGCTTCCAGCATCTCAAGAAGATCTTGCAAAGCATCACTATTTGTGGTAGTGATGTTGATGTCTAGCAGAGCAGGAGCTGGCATCTCGCTATCTGCAGTAAAGTTATCAGAAGATATAGGCAGATAACTTCATTTCTTAGTAAAACTATTCAGCAGATATCAATACAAGTGTGGCAGTTCTTTTGACTTGCATTGCCTAAACACGTATGTTTTGTTGCATGTTGTTGAATGTCACAATATCTTTCATTTGTGAAACATCTTTTTTTTCAGAAGTCTCAAAGATGCTAGCAAACGGGAATAACTTTAAACTCATTTTTGGACATATGAAGCTTAGAGATTGCCAATTTCCTTTCATATGTTGATGAGAGAAGGATGTAAATGAGTCTTTTTGTTAATTTTTGCTTTAGCTGTGGATATGTCTTTTGCTGGGTTTTCACTAGGATGTTTATCCAGGCAATCGATTGATGAAGTGGAGCTTGTGGACCAGGCTGGATTTCTTTACTCTCACACTTATAACTGTACAATTAGGCACAACTTTCTCTCTCTCTTATGTGGTCCAAGCTTTTGTTGATGGTCACAGACTACTAAGTCCTGACTTTGAGCATCAGGGCTATGAAATGGGAAACTATTACCCGTGTGATCTGCAACCAAATCTCTCATCACCTAAAATGTGTTTTCCATTTAAAAAACAAAACAACAACAACAACAAAAAAACCCACAAAATTCTGAAAAAAAAACACAACAACATAACAACATGTAAATTATATTGATAATGAGAATGTATCTGTAATTACTAAAAGCAAAGGTAGATATCAAAGCTGTGTTTTTCAAACAGGATATTATTTGTTAATTAACAAGAACTTCAAAAGAAAAAAACTAAAGATGTGATCATTATAATGTGCACTAAGTGCAGTTAAAACACCATTTGAGCAAAACAATGTTTGTTAGCAGGGAGGATAATTTAGAGGGAGGAAAAATTAAAACAAGCCGGTGTTAAGAGGAGCAGGTCCAGTGAAGAATAAAGCTCTTTTCTTCATATCAGTGCTATGAAATAATTCTCTGTATCGTTTATTCTACCAGTCTTAATTGATTAGTATTAGGTGATTGATTCTTGCAAGAGAAAAGCGCTCGGTGGAACTTATTCTGTGTTGGCTTGGCTCATACTTATCATAAAAATGAAAACTACTGGAGCATAAAGAACTTACAGAAAGGAAGCATTGCTGTGGATTTAGTACAGTTGGTGTTTGATACACTCAGTTGTATTCATCACATATGCTGTTTCAAGACATTGCTTACAATGCACTGGATCCCATTACAGGCCATAAGCAAGCATGATATTCGAATTGAATGATGCATTTGGTGTCATTCTGACTTAATTCTTATATAATAAAGCATTTAAAAAAAAGCAAGTAGCATCCACTTCCACATAATCTCTCTTAAACCTTATTTGTATTTAGCTGTATTTTTCTCATCTTAAAAAAGGCAAGTATTACTGAGAAGCCAAAGATTTTAAAAAGAAGCTGCAAAGATGTTTGCTGAGCATGTGCTATTTATTGGCTTTTGTATGGTCGTAATGTTAAGCACATCACAAGCGTAAATGGGCTTATTTCACAACTTGTTCCTGAGACCACGAGGCATGAGTAATACTCCCATTTATAGACAGCCACCAAAGAAACACAGTGCAGCCCAGTGCCATGCCTGTACTGCATGGGGAGCCTTTGCTGCAGCTGAAATGCAACCAGATTTTTTTTATTCTGTTTTTACTGCCAATCTTAAAACTTGTAATTGGTTATTGTGCCCTCTCAGTGGACAATTTCTTCTCCACTAAACCTTTCGATTCATCTAGACACCGGAGTTGTGAGTGCCAAACAGCCTCCTCTCTGGTACTTAAGGATACTAAGGGAGGCAAAATGCTGGTGTAGCTCTGGGTTTAGCAAAGTTGTGTTTGCCAGTTGGTGGGTTCCCCAGACCCATGGCATAGAAAAGGAGCTTTGTCACTGGGACAATTGCTTCACCTTTCATTCTGTGATGATTTCATACTGAACCAAAGACTTTTCCATGGTCTAGGACACCTTCATGGCATCACCCAACCATTGCACTGACGTAGGTTATATGAAAGATGTCCCATACTTTCCCTGAAAGGACAAAGTACATTTTCATTTAGTCTGCACGATGAGTAGTTCCCAGAGAAACCTTTTCATTACATGTTCCACAGGTAAAATAAGAATCGATGTATAGTTTAAGCTATTGGCCGCCAGCCCCCTGCAGGTACGTACGTATTCGTCTTGAAAGAATGACCTAAAATAGGGCCCTTTTTTTCCAAAGTTTTATCAGTATGTATCCTCATTAAAGTGTTCTTTTGTCAGGAATTCTGATTTTTTCCCCATGTCTTTATGTAGATGATATTCTCCTAAATCACTGTCATGAACTCCAGTAACTTGCTAGGGTAACTTGTTGAGGAACGGAAGGAAGGTTCGATTGAAGAAGATTCAATTAAGAACACTTGAAATTTTGGCCAAAGTTTACCCCCCACACACACTTCAAAACACCTACCAGCTGTCTTTGTTTCTGGAGCTTCTAGTTTTCAAGTCTCTCACCTTGCAAGTCTCCATGTATGCGCTTTATTTCTAAGTGTGTGCAGACCATAGGCAAAGTATGGGCATATGTGTGCGTAGGACTCGGATGTGTTGTGGCAGATGGTATGGTGGTACCTACATTTCTTCAGAAGTCAGATGAAGCCTTTCGTATTTTCATGCAGATAAATAGGAAAGCAAATTCTGAATGCTTTGTAAGGTTTATTCATTGGAATTTCATACAGGGAATAGCCAACTCAATACGATTGAAAACTGGCTAACTTACTCTCTCTGTTATTGTGTGTGTGAAAGCTGAGTGCCAGGGTTCAGCTCTTTACTTAACATTTTGCGTGCAAGAGAGCAAGCAATTATATCTTTAAAACAAATATTTTCCGTGAAAGAAAAAATCCATACATCACAAACACAGAGAACAGCCCTAGTCTTGTATCTTAATACAAATTTTAGTTCATTAATGTCAAACTCGGCATTTTTGTGCGCCCCAAAATGTCCTTATCTCTATAGAGTTCTGTGCTGATTGCTGAAGGTGATTTTGAGACAAAACACGTGTAATGGTATGATACAATTTGTCTTTGTGTCAGAGGGAAGGGTTTCAATGACTTGAGGTAAGTCAGCAGAACAGCACACGCGCGTTTGCCCATAGTCTTACCTGGAGATATAGTTGAGCTTGTATTACAGAGAATTCAGCTGTATAAATACCTCGTGCCATCTGTGTATGGCAGGGGAATTGAGCCAGTAGAAGCTCAAGACCTATGTCAGTGTTCTCACAGAAGGACTGTTTATGAACAGATGTTACGTGGTGTTTTTCACAGAAAATGGGCTCTGGAGAGAGAAAATGTCTATCAATTACTGAGGTATTATGTATAACAGCAATTTTTAACCTTGAGAATGATACTTTAAAGTTTTCTGTGAAATATTCAGTGCCGCGACCACTTCCTTTGTGCAAAGTAGCATATGCTCGTGCAGACTGCACAATTATTTTTTTTCTTATGTTGCATTTTAAGTTCTTTTTAGAAAAGATACCATATATTGTAGGGCTCCTTAATCCCCTGTTTAAAAACTTTTTCTTTTTGCTGTTCACAAAACCAAGATGCATTTTCAGAATTGGGTGCCTGTGTGTTACATATAGGGCTTCCCAGAAAGATCTAATGAATACACATATTTAAAAACTGCAATTTGTTGAGCAAACTATAAGCACTAAGTGAAAGGAACAACATGTATTCTGGGTTAGGCTCTGTCCCAACCTTGACAATTAGCACTAATTTCAGCAGGATGTTTGAAAGAATGAGGTCTTAAGTTTAGTGAATATAGATGAATTTACTTGAGGCTTTAAAATAAGGCAACATTCTGTAAAAGTTTCTAATTATTAAATGTGTGTGTTTATTTAATAGACTGCCCAGGCTATTTCTGCTAGACCAGTCCTATCTCATTTTCCATTTTTATCACTTCTGTCAAATTCTTGCCTTCAGAGGACCTTTGAACTCAAGCTTTTCACTGCACAACGTTAAAACCAGAGCCCCCAGTTACTGCTAACAATTACAGCTATCAGTGTTTTGCTGCATTTTACCAGCCTGCTCTTGCTTCAGGAGACTAACAGCATCTTGCACAAATACACTGTCATTAAATATTCTCACACGGGATGTCTATGTGTCGGAAGACCCTTACGTGACCTGTGGACCGACACCACGTTTTGCATAACATATATACTTTCATTTTCCTTTAGCTTTCTTATTATTTATTCAATAAATCCTTTTTTCTTGCTGACAGCAGTTGTATTTATAAAGCTAAATCCAACACAGCGAAATGTTCATCACTTTATAAACTAAACGCTAATGTTTTATTTATGTGTAATGAACAGAGAAAAAAGAACTGAATTGATGTTTACCTAACAAGCTGCAAAAAAGTGCAGTAACATAATAGTGAAGTTCATAAGCATTCTGGCTTGTAATTTTTGGTGTCAACATTTGAATTGCAGAAAGAGCTTATGCAGACATAGCACGTATACAAGTGCAGTTTAGATCTACATCTATAAAAATAACATCTGTTTAAGCATACATTACATTTAAAAATAACTGTACAGTGATCAGCTGGTTAAGTACAGTTAACCAGATGCCGTTTTAAAGTGCCAGATGGAACAATGAAACTAAGATTGAAAATTAAAAAATACTGTGAAAGGTCAAATCAATTAAGCAACCTGTTTTGTTGGCATGTAACAGTTAAAAGTAAGTTTAAACTACTTAAGGAGTGAGCAATGTGAAGATGAAGCAGTTAATTTTTAACTTGCTATTTAGAAGAGGGAAAGATAAAAAGCCTGCTGCACTTGCAGGTTCGCTCAGCAAGCCTGGAGGAATACCGCTAAAATAGACACCGCTAAGTAATGCTTGCTTTGTTTTGCTTTCAATTTAAAATAAATAGCTTTCCTTCTTTTAAATAACACTTTTTATGGCAGGCTGAGATCATGCCACACATAGGCAAGGATTTCTTTCTCCTCCCTTATGAGCAGTGGGTGACTGGCCAGATCGGCCCCCTAGCATGGCTCATTCACAGTGGGGACGGGTGGATGGCCCAGAGGACAGGGCTAGGGCTGGGATCTGAATCCAGTGGTGCTGTGGGATGGATGCAGCCACCCCTCACACCTGAACCCTGTAAGCCCCATCTTTCCTGGAAACTAAACGCACCTGTGTGAGGATGACACTGAGGGACATGGTTTAGTGGGCATGGTGGTGATGGGTCGATGGCTGGACTTGATGATCTTAGTAGTCTTTTTCAATCTGTATGATTCTATTACAGGAGGTATAACATTCAGTTTTGGAAACAAGTGTGCCTCATGTTATGTGAGTAAATGATCAATATTTCTTAAAGTTGCACCCAGTAATAAGCCATTGAAAGACAGATATGGGAGAAAGAGGTCCTGTCATGTGAACTTGCTTTAAGCATATGGAGAGGAATAACATCTTGGAAATCTCTGGGAGTCAATACATTATTTCTTCAGTTCTAGACGGTATAGGATTCACAATCTATATTTTAATTTTGAGCAATAGGACTGTGGTATCCTTGCTTTAATCAAGAGGTGTAATGATGGCTGCAGGTGTGCTGGCAAGCACTGTAGCATTGGTGGCCAAGGAGAGAGAAAGTGTTGATTTTTCCCATGGAGAACCCTGCTGCTACCTTTTGTTAATTCTTTTTCCAGCCATAACTGATTTTCATATTGCTGCAGCTCTGTGTCTCTACCTCCCAGGTATTTTTCTTTGCTGGAAAATGCTCCAGAAACAGTGTAGGAACCTGTGACATTGGGATCTGCCCCTGGTTTGGAAAGAGAGGGTCTCTGCTCGGGATTTAGGGCCATGGGTCAGAGGGAGATGCTTGTCTGAGCTGGGGACATCCATCAGAGTTGGAATACGGCTGCTGACTAGAAAGGGAATGTTTCCTGAATGAGTACAGGGCTATTTTCAACCCAGGAATTCAGTGTTGTTCTTTTGTTTTAGTAACTTTGTTTATATCTGGTTGGCGGAGGCGAGGGGAGGAGGGCAGAGCACTGGAGCACGTTGCTCCTTCCTGACACCTCCTCTCCTGCTCCCACAGTTCCCAGTAAAAGAGCAGCTGCACCTCTCACATGCACAGCCAAATGTTTAGTCCGAGAACACAATGAAAAGATTTTGTGGCTGTTAAAATAAATAGCTTCCCCGTAGGGGGTGGAATAGTATGGCCATGCCTAGGAACTTAGTGTACCCTTCTTTCAGAATCTACTTGGATAGGACACGCTATGGGGAGAGAGGAAACAAGCCTGGCTTCTGCACTTGGCTCACTGCTCCTCACACTGAGAATAGTTACCATACAGATCGCTGGTCTTTTTGGATTCCCTTTCATGGAAATATTTTGCGTTCCTGCTGGTTCAGTGGCTGATGTTCAATTATTTTTATTATTTTTTTTTTCCAAACAGTTTCTCTTGGTTGACAGCATAAAGCAAACATTTGGGCTTGCCGTAAATAGCGAACATACCGGACCAGAGGCAGGTAGCTTGTGATTTTTAAGTGGATTGCCAACCAAAGTTTTTAAATCTGGGAAATCAAATCATTATATTTAACAGACAAATGTGTATAATATAAAATCAGTGAAAAGATAACATAATAAGTACTTTGACTATTATCTGGGGGCCTAATTAGACTGGTGGAATCACTGTAGTCAGTGAAATTAGAGTTCCACAACCAGGGGGAGGGGAAACCCAGCCCTTTAGCTGAACGAACACTAATGGAGCCCTGTTGACATTTGCTGTCCCAGGTATTCGGCAGCTGTTCCTCTCCTTTGTGGAACGCAGGGCTCTGCTCTTGCCAGGCCATATTTTCCTTAATTTAACCCCCTGGCAGAGGAAGCAATGGAAAAGTCCAAAGTGGTTCAGCCCTGCTTGAAGCCCTGATTGCTCAACTGCATGCAATGCTTTCACGACTGTGATCCCCCCTGTGCTCACCCACCAGCCTGGGCACTGAGAGGCGATGTCCCTCAAGCAGAAGCCCTGGGACTGCAGGTCTCTGCAGCCAGGACAGCGGAGGGATCTGGGCACCAGGAGAGGTCTAAAGGACAGTGATGGGGAGGCTGGAGTGTCTGGGAGCGAGCAGAGAACGGCATGAATTGTGTTGGGCTGGTAGCTCTTTTAGGGACATGAGTCATTTAAGCCAAGCAAATCATTTCCCAGATGAAACAAATAATTTTCAAGGAGGATCTTTTGCTTGCATTCTGCCAGCATGTTTAGCTGCAGAGGAGATGTCTGTGCTTGTAGGGCTCCATGCCTCCGTAGCTGGGTGAACTCACATTGGTAGAAGATCGCTTTGGCAGCTGAAAGTAGGTCTGGGACACTTCTTCCTCTGAGAACAGCAGTGCCAGAAAGCTTGATCCTCTGGAGAGGCTGTAGGCTGCTTGTTTGTGTTCCTGTTTCCCTGTGCCTCGTTAGCCTTCCCCATTACTCCTCAACACTCTCCTAACCTGTAGCTAAATCACCCTTGGCAAGTTTTCCTTCCCTTGTAAAGACGGTAACTCCCCTGTCAAGTTCTTGAGCGTTTGTTTGTGCAGTGAAATCTGTGATGCTCTAAATCTCAATGTGCATCAGCTGGCATGCTCTGACATTTGGAGAGCCTTGTGTCCGTTGTGTGCCAGACACACAACGAGAGGCCCCAGCACAGATGTAGCTGGACCCCAGGTTCATCTCTGAAGGTAGGGAGGGATGTGCCTCGGATCAGCAAGTGACCTGGGGGGCTCATCGGGGGGAGGACGAGAAGGGAGCGGTGGATAGCCAGCTGGCTGACTGCAAGAAAACCAGGGCATACACTAGAATATCATTTTCTTCTGAATTCCTAAAGTACTGAGACATCTGGCTACCTGAAATACAGCAACAAATAGGTCAGCTCAGATTGCAGAGGCTTGCTTCACATCACAGAGCCTTTACGAGAGCCAGCGTCCTGCCAAGAGAAGTCTTCTTCCTCATAACAGTAACAACTTTCTTCTCTTCAAAATCCTCTGCAGGTTTTTTAACTGGGATTCCTGGGAAACATTAGTCTGGGAATCGTTAATTAAAAACCACATAAAACCAAAACATGTTCTAGGGAGTGCATTTCTGGAGTGGAGGCAGGAGAGGTGCAGATCCCTGTGTTGTCCCAGCAAAGTGCAAGCTGTTCCCTCACACCCATACAGTGGTGTGAGCTTTCCTTTATTCCTCTGGTGAGGCGTCTAAGCCTGTTTTACCCTAAATTATGTTTTCAGATGTATTTCAGCCCCTGATTAGGGTAATATATGGGAGTTGAGGTAGATGATGCCACCGTTTTTTCCATGTTTTAGAGATATTCTTTTGTGAAATCATTTTCAAAGCCTGAGGGGTACTCACGTAACATTCCTCCCTTCTCAAGTCACAGAGGAACCAGCTGGCAGCAAAAAAATAATATTCTTACAGTCAAAGTTAAAAAATAAAAAAATAAAAGATATCAAGCTATATCAATACAGGGTGATATCGTTGGTGTTGACACAGTGTGAGTTCTGGGGCATGGGGTAATGCCTTTTTTCAGTCTTTAGCAATACACCTCATCTTGACTGAGCTGTGTTATTTCCTGCCTCCCTGCCTTTCCTGCCTCAGTCTCACTCTCTGCTGAAACAGCTAAATTTGCTGCAAATGAGGAATATTTTGGGACATGAATTTTCTTACAAAACATGGGAGAAATCTAATGCTGTAAGCAAATAACTCTCTAATTAGTACAGATCCAGGCTATCAGAAGCATTTGTAGGTTACTGTTATTAAAAAAAAAACAAAACAACAAAAAAACAACAACAGATCAAGAAATTGATGATGAACCCAATACTGGCACGTAGAAAAGACACTGACCACAGACATTTTTGGGAATGGTACCAGAGCAGCCATGAGCTCAGAAATTCTGGACCTGGAACATATGGGTTTCAATAAACAGACTTCTGTTCCAGCTCCTCAGTCGCTTCTTTTTTCTTTCTTACTTTTTTTTTCTCCTTACTGTACCAGCTTAATTTTATGCGGCTGTGTGCGATTCCTTTATTAATTAATCTACAAGTATTTGGCATTGCTTCCTTTCCGAGGTTTTCTTTAATTTGCAAATGTGCTGTTTTTGTCTGAGCAGGACTTGTGTCGCTAATGTTAGAACAGCAACGCATTTAACCCTCTGCTTCGTTCGATTGCTATCGCCTCCTTTTCTCCTGCGAGGAGAAGGAGCCGACCGTGTGTGTGTGCACATGCACACGTGCGCGTGTGTATTATTAGCTGTGCTGTCAGTTTTAATCCTTTTCTTTCAATCATCATTTTTGCTCAGACATGAAATATTTCAGTCTCACGCGCCGCACCGACTGTTCGCGGTGAAGCACCAGGAGCGTTTTCGAGATCTACAACAGAGGAGTACCATGAGGATAGAACAAAAGAAATTAAAACACTAGATATGCCACAGTTGTCTTATGCAGCTGTTAGAAATTTAATTATTTTATCTCATAGAATAATGTGCCCTTCAGAAATCATTTTGGACTAGATGTTTCAAACCAATGATCTGTAGTTAATTATCTTTAATAACTGTTGCACATTATGGTTAGATCTATGTTTTTGCTAAACCAATTAATAATATCTTCATTAGTATAAAGACAAGGTAGCTGGATCCTTTCATTTTTCACATTGAAAGAGTAGATATTTTAAACACTGTAATTTACTTTAGCCATACATTCCCGATGATATGACTAATTAATGAAACTTCAAAGACATATAACTTCCAAAAGCTACTTATTTAAAGTCATTGTTGAGCACTTAATGACATTATGTTGGGGCACCGCAGAAGCCCTCGCTGCCTGAGTCTTAGATTTGCTAAACCTTTTTAAGCTACCGGACTGAATGAAGCTCAAGTTATATTGGAAAGGAAATAGAGCCAATATTTCTTCGTGTTCATAAAAACCACCCCAGAACCTGTTGCTTACAGGAGGATCTATCCAAAGTTGATGACCTCCTTTCTGCTTTTCAGTTGTGACTGTCAGTTGCACTTAATCATGCAAATCTATGTGGAAAATGCTAGTAGAAGAACAAAGTAAATATTCAATATTTTGTGGGTTGGCTGGTGTTAATTTTGTTCAGAATCATTAATTTTCCAAATATTCCTTTCATATCTAATTTTTTTTTTCCATGTCCATAATTCACTTTCAGGGCTGGCTAATAACTACCATGTCGTTCAGTCTGCTACCTGGCAGTAGAATTAACCCTGAGAGCAATATTAAATACACAAGTGATCGCCTCACTATTAGCAGTGCTACTGATTGCACGGAGAGTAGTGTGGGAAGTTTGGGGCCAAATGTTTAAGGTCCCTCACTGAGGCATGCAAACTGATGAAAGGCTTCTCCAAAAGTGAATCCCCTGCAAAATTTCCCCGACCTTGAGGTAAACCGAATGCTGTTTTTCATCTCGTATGTATTTTCATACAATCTTCAAATATCATGTAGCCATCGGGGAAGGCTTTCTGAATCTTAAAAGAGCATTGTATATATAGCCCTCCAAGAAGAGGTATTTCCCGCTATGGAGAACTGTGCGCTAGGAATCAAGTGAAAAAGGAAAGGAAAAAAAAGAAAAAGAAAAAAAATTACATCTAAGAGAATAAAATAGTTCAGTCAACTGTACTCAGGGCTGGGAGGCCAGGAGAGAAGTGTTAACAGCCAGTTGTGACAGCTACAAAATAATTATCCGAGCAGTGAGCACCTGGTCCTTCAGCTGCTGAGTTTCCCACAGGAGTCGTCTGTAGTCCTGGTGCAGATAGGAAAGCAGGGGAATACATTTAGTTGGGATTACACTTAACCAGTAGCAGAGATAGGGTCTGTGGGCTGTTTTTTGCTGTGTTCCTGCTGATGGAGCTGGAGGCTACTGATCCCATTTCATGCAAAAATACTGCTTCCATAAGGAAGGTGGAAAGGGTAAATTCCCGTAATAATCTGGTAGCTTTGGTGGGGTTTGGCTGTGGAAATGCATCGCCCAAAAGCAAAGAAAGGAGAGAGCTTTGTAAGGAGTTGGCCATAAGGTTTTTGTGGTGTTAGCCATGCCGTTTGTTGACTGGCGTTTCAAATCTATATTAACCTCTTGCAGTGCACGGGTTAACCCAAGTGATTGATGTTTAATGATAATATTAATACATAATAAAAGGAAAAGAGCAAGAGGTCTAAAAAATGCTTTCCACAGTATATTTCTTTTTTTTCTTTTTTTTTTTTTCTCTCCATCTGCTTGCTGAATTGAAAAACTGTGTTGGAGATTCCACAGTCCAGAGTGGCTTTCTTGAAATGACCAGTTCAAACCATCTTGTAGGAACTTGGCAGGCAAACCATCAAAAAGATGGTTTTCTAATAGGAACTGTATTTTGACAACTTGTAAACTCACATATCACTGGGAAGCGATGGCATATTTCTCAGATGCCAGCACTTCTGCAAAGTCCTCCCCCTCCCCATAAAGCAGTGTCATCTTAAAAATATCATGTATTTGTGCCAGACTGTTTGAAGCTGTTGTTATTAATGCTCCAGTGAGCTGCAGGAGCCTCTGTGATCCTGAACTCACTAATCTGTTGGGGTGAGCCCTCTTTTTCTGAGGGAGAGAAAAATGAACGTTCTCTAAATTACTGTCATCATTTGTTAATCTTCGATGTATATTTTTCTTCAGCTAGTCTGAAAATATTAGCGTAGGGAAATACTGGGTTGTTTGTAAATCACACATGTAATTTCAAGAATAACTTAACATCCCATTTCTGCAGCTGAACTTAAGGGAATGCTTAAGACTTAAAATGTTGCCTGTATTTTCTTGTCCTGTTATAAAATTTATCATTTCTTAATTAGGCAAAGGACAAAAAATACTGGGTTAGGATGCCCTTCTAAAAATCTAGGGAGTTTTCCATGTTTTCAGTGAAGAAAATCATCATTCTAATAATCTTTAATATGGGTCCATTAATAATTCTGGGATATTTTGAGGCATAAGTAAAATAGGTGGCTCTATAAGACCAATACAGATCCTCCAAATACAACTCATTCTTAAGTCAACTGCAAGAAAATAATGCCATTGTTCATTTTCTTTCCCTGAGGTTTATTCTTTGATGTCCTACATACCTAATCAATCTTTAAACCAATGCCAAGTTTGATTAAAGATTGTCAGATGAGGCTGGTACTGGTTACTTAACAGTTTTGCTTCAAGCAAGGAGTACACAGATGAAGCAGCTTGGTGTTTGGGTACAGTGAAAGCATTTTACTAGCTCACATTTTGAGCTGGATAAATCTCTATTATCAGTGCATAAGGCATCTTGCTGCAGAAATAGAAGACAGTTTTGGAAAAATGAACATATTTTACGTTTTTCAGCTGTGTAGTACATATATGTCAGACTATGACTGGAGGTATTTTGGGAGTACCACTGCCATGAGTGTGTCTTGAATTGTTTGAGCTTTTAACCAGCAAAGATTTGTCTGTTTTTCTAGCACAGAGCTGTATGCTACTTCATTTTAGCGATTTGTTAAATATCTTTTGAGAACTCTAACCTCCCCTATTTTCAGGCTAACGCTGTAACTCTAGCCCTTCTCTCTTCCTTTTTAAGTCTGGACAGCCAAAAAAAATCCAAACATTTACAGTATTCTGTGTCTTGAAAGCAAGTTACCAGGAACTGGGAGAGGCACTATACACATTAGGTTACAGATGGAAATCATTATTCCGTTTGATGAAAGTTTCAATAATATTCTCCAATCTTGAGGTGAAGAAGGCTTTCTTGTATGGCTCAGTCACAGCATTGCATTTCCAGTGCGAGAGCAAAATGAAACTCCACCGTTTCCATTGACTTTGGCTTTGCACTGGGGGTTAGTTTGCACGTGAAATAAGTATCATATGTAAGCCAGTAATGAATTTGAGCAAATCTCAGTTGTATAAGCTGATGTTAGTGAAATTATTGAAAAATTACCACTTGAGAACTTCTGGTAATTAAAGATCATATTTAGAGGTTCCCCTGCTCTTTGGGAATAACCTTGTGAAGTGTTCATCTAAGGGCTATTCGTAACCTGCCTTTCTTAGAGTCGCTCTTTGCTACCACCGAACTAGGGGCTGGATATGAAGAACAAGCATTTTTATCACGTCTCCTTCTTTGCTGAGTCTGTGCCTGGTCTGTAAGCCCTCAAGGAAGAAAGATACAATACAGGGAATTTGATCTCTAATTTGGATATCTTATTTGTAACACCTTAAAATTATCATAATGTGATACTGTTACTGGAGAACTAATTGGGAAACCACAGAAACTTGGAACGTGCATGCCAGTCCTGTGTTAATGTTACTTCATGTAAATGCATTGGGTTTGGAGTTGGGGATATTTTATAATTTAAGTGAGGCTCTTAAATTATGTGGTTATAATTTAAACAAAATGTATTGTGCATGGGATGATCACTCAGAAACCTCATGGCCACTTATCCAGCTACTTGTCCCCTGAGAATGCTTCATGTTGTGAAAAATCTTGAATGGGCCAGCAGTGCTTAATACATAAATGCTTCCTAGCTCCCAAGAAATGAGTGATTGAAAACGTTAAATGCTGCTGCTGCCATATTTATGAAGAGGAATCAAAGCTCTCGGGGGCTGTAAAAACCTTCATTTTCCGGTGGCAGCCTGACTCATCTGGCCAAAAGATACCCATCAGAAAGGAGCCAGATGAAAGGGGCACTGAGCCCAATCTAAGGCAAATGTGCCACAAGGTATTTTCTTTTTAGTAATCAGTATTTAAAAAGTCACTTAACGTATCTGTAGAACTGAGAACAGGGATTTCAGGTAAACTCAAGATCAGACAGGATACTGGTTAAGAACAGTCAGTAGTACTTCTCTGAAACCAAAACTTGTTGGAGACTGAAAAATGCTATGCATGTTTTCATTAGTCATTAAAATTCCAGCTATTTCTTAAAAGCAAATTCATATTCACCTGCTTGTTCTGGTTTTAGCTGGGGGAGGAAAAAGTGTGTTGCAGAGAGACCTCTGAGCTGAGAGATTGCTAAGCTGACCACACTGAAGGTAGGAGAGCTGGCACGGGGACCTGCCTGGGTTAAGCCTTGAGGTCGCATGGAGCACTGATGGGGGGTGAAGCTACTGAATTCTTGCTTCTGTTTTTCTTGTTGATGTTTTGGATGTTTTTGGTTCTAGCAACCGGAAACACCATTTCCAGAGCAAATTAAAAAACAAACCGTGGGGCTGGAAAAAAAAAAAACTGGCTCTCGTATCTGTGTGCTCTAATCAGGATGACATCCTGAACTAAACCCAGCTTCGCCTTATTTATTATCCGTCGAACTGCTTTGTGCAAATGTTAGGAAACAGAGAGCTGCGTCGGGGAGCTTTTCTGTAAGCGAGCCATTGGTTTGGGTGCACGGGGTCCTGTCGGGGCGGTGCGGCGTCCACCAGGCGGCACCAACGCATCTCGCATCCCCGCTGCCTGCCCGGCTCCGGCTCCCCGCACTCCCCAGCGCTTTTTGTGCGCTCTCCGCCGCCAAACCCACTCTGCCTCTGCGCTGCGAAGGGCCGGGTTAACAAAAGAGGAGTTAACCTTGATAAGAGCCGTCAGTAATTGCCTATACAATAGATATTGTGTGTTCTGGGAGCTTTAAAGCAATGATAATGTAAATTGCCTATTTGCTGTGACAAACAGTGTTCTTGTAGTACTTTTCCAGTATTTCAGTGACTTGTGAGTTTTGTGATAGATACCCAGTTGCTACATTCTCTTTCTTAGTCTTTGCAGTGCTCATAAAAAAGTTGCAAGAGCTGGTTTGATTGGATTTCTTCGGGTTAACCAATGCATGCACCACTCCTCTCTCTCCCACTGCTGTTGAGGTGAAGTTATCTCTGGTCTTTGCAAAGTTGTGCACATCACGTTGAATTTTTCTCAGAGACATGCACAGTCAGTGGCAGGTATGTACATGAGGCAGTGTTGCAGTGTGGGGACCCACTCACCTGCAGTTGGTGGCACCTACAGGACATGTTTGCCACCTGTAGTTTTCCCTAGGGGGCGCAGGACGTAGGCATGTCCCACGCTCGCGAGGCAGCTTTAAGTCTTCCCTGCGCTGCATGCGGGAGGAAAGGGTATTGTAGCAAGATGGTTTCAAAGGTTTCAATGAGCACCAAGGTAGAAATTGTTTCTGGGTATAGTCAGTCAGTGATACTGCTTGCTTTGTTTTGCACTGATACACGGGAAGCCCAGCCAACTAGGGTCTAGGCCCTACTGAGGTCATTCTATTTCAATGCACGTTGAAATTTGTCAATAAACAGCAAAATGGGAGAGGAAACAACTGGATACAGGAAAAAAAAAAAAAAGCTATTTTTTTGATGTCATTGGCATGGATCAGGTTGTTGTTATCAGTAGGGATGGCAAGTTTCCTGATTTCACCTACTCATGCAGTGAACTGCAGCTAGAGAACCCAAGTTTTACAGCAGCGAATCACGCTATGCCTCTTTCACTGATAGCCAGGTGACCAGGGCTCACTCTGCAAGCTATGCAAGTCTTGATGCCCCTTCCCAAGGAAGCAGGGATATTTTAGTGAGAGATTCTAGCTTCCCAGGGTTTGGAAAAAAATCTTATTCAACTTGAGAACGAGGTCTATGCAGTGTTTTCTCTGTTGCTGACACTACTTGTCACAGTGACTTGGAAAACCAGAAATACAGAATATACCCACCATGCTTTGTACCAGCTCCATAGCTGCAAATGTTGCAATTACTGTGCCTTAACCAAAATTCCCTTCCTATTACTTAGCAGTCTGAATACAGATCAGAAGAAACAAACACGTAAAAGCTTTTGCTCCTAAAACCTAACTGGCTCTTCTCCCTTGTTCTGTGGTCAAAAGTTAAATAGGATGTTCTGATTATCACCACTCCCAAAACAGATCAGTGGTTGTTTTTTTTTCTCTGTTCAAAATAATTCCTCCTCTTCTTGCAGTTAGTCTGTGCCAGCAAATTCAAAATACGGGAAGCTTGACCTTATCTGCAGTTCTTGCCCATGTGCCACACATCCTGCACCTACCAGGAAGCACGGATAGGAAGGGCTGTCCAGTGGAGACTTCTGGGTTCAGCCCTTCCTACCAAATTGGAGACTTAACAAGGGGATAGTAACCCACTGGGAGTCTGATGCAGAGTTATTTGATGATAGCAGAACTCACAGGCTTTGTTGCAATTGTGGAGGAGGACCTCTGTTTGTAATAAATAGGTGAGGAAAAGCTTTCCACTGTATACATGTGGATGTGGTGAAAAGGAATCTTCACCTTCTGAGTGCTGAGGGGAAAGGCAAAACCTCTTTCAAACTCTACTGCATTCACCAGTGTAGAGTGAAAGAAAACATTCCTCCCTGATCTTGATGCTGGCAATGGTCCAGAGCCCAGAGCACCCTGGGAAATACCACTTTCCAAACCCCGCTGTGCTACCTAATCACACAACGGGCTACATATGCCATCCAAGAAAATAAACACAGGTCTGTGAAGCTGTTTGTCCTGCAGGGCTAGGAATGCTCTTCCTAACTTGGCAGGGCAGTATAATCCTCTCTGAAAGGGGAGAGCTGCTTGAACTCAAACTGACTAATGGGATTGAAGAGAAGCCCATCAGAAGCTGGCACCGTCCTTTCCTCACCCTGCCAGCGTGCCACCAGATGACATGGTGCTGGGTGCTCTCATGTGGCTTGTCTTGGTGTCATGGTGGAAGGCAGACCATGGCCCCAGAGCCCAGCAGGGGCCCAGAATGTTGATGAGTGGCAGGTTGTACCCTAGGGCTTGTGGTTTATATGGGAAGTTCTTAGCTTTTCTTGGCCTCTGGGCAAAGTCTAGCTGAGTGAGTTGCATGCTTCAGTAAAGAGCACGGACTCCTCTCCCTGGCAGCCTCAGGAGTGACTGAAATTTGTAGCAACTGCAGATGCCTTCAGAAGTTCTTGTGGTTCACACAGGTTCTGGGCTGGGTCCTGGGGTCTCAGAGAGGATGGAAGTATGGATGGGGGCTTGTTGCAGGTTTCCAGCTGGTCAACAGCAACTGCAAACTGCACTGCCTTCCCTGAGTCCTGATCTGGTGCTCTTCTCCACTTCTGAGATCAAAACTATATTTTTCTCTAAGATTAAGACTTGCACGGATGATAATACAAATTGGGATTAGGCTTTAAATCATCTTATTAGCTCTTCTAGCGAGATGAACTGAGCGACACAATTTGATTAAAAATTGCCAAGACCTCCCCTTAGCCCCCCCTCCCTCACTTTCGTAGGAAATGTTTGCTTTGTGGGAGCTAAGAATGAAAGTGTTCCACGAGGGCTTTTTTAATTACAGCGTTAATAAGGTACGCTGTACGTTGCTCTAAGAATTTACAGATTTGTTGCTTTAAACATATTGCTATCTGAAACTCTTGAAACTCTCAGAAGTTTTTAAAAGTGTGTGTTTAGGTTAAGGTTAAGTTGCCCTTGACAGCATTTTTTAAAAAGATTTGAATTGTTGAATAACCACCTTTCACCCATCCCTAATTGTAATTTAAATGACAATATGCTCCCAATCAATAGCTCTTTGTCACACTTTGAAGATCAAGGATGAGATTTCACCCCATGAGTTTACATGGCAAAAGCTCCTTTTTCATAATGCTAAAAATGCTGCATCCTGCTGTTAAAGAAGTATAAGGATACCTGCTCTCAAATAATTAGTTTTGAATAAAAGCATTTAAGTCATACTTTATAGCCATTAATTTGAAACAATTCAAAGCCCTTCCTTTCTGCACTTTGTTCGAGGCTAAATATCACAATAGATATTTTAGCCAACTGGAAAAATAAATCAGTTATAGCAGAGTAATACGAACAAGTTAAGTTAGATGATGCTGTAAGAGATGGCTCTTGAATAATATATTTTTTTCATCACTTTTGTTTCCGTATCGAACTACCCCGGCTAGTGGAAAACTATAAAGCTTTTAATGGTTATCATTGTGTGCATGTGACTTTGCACAACTGTGTGCATGTCTAATAGGTACCTATGGGGGCAAGTTGCTATTTCTCCAGTTGTACGTGAAAGACAAGAGATTTATTACACAGACAACACTCACAGAGCTGAAACTTTTTTCTTTTTATTTCTATTGCTAGGAGTCCTAGACTAGGGCCAGGGCTCTCCTGTGCTCAGTGTCATGCAATGCCAAAGAGAATGATGGTTCTTTGTCCCAAAGTGCTTACAATTCCTGTTTTTAGTTGAAGCAGCAAGACATTTTAAGAAGGATAAAGTCTGGTCTGTTTCTGTGTTGTCCTTGGTAAACCCAATCTAGTCTGGTCTCAAAAACGGAGCAATTCTGCTCGTTGCCAGGGAGAATACATAGGTATCCAATGAGTCATGGTCAAACATACGGCCATTATTAGACCACAAACACAGAAGGAGAAAAAAGATTTCATTTGGACCTGTTGTCGATGCAGAGCTGGTGAAGAGGAATAACAAATAACTGAGTGGAGGAGTTTGCTCTTTAGGTATTTATGAGGAGCTTCTCTCCTTGTGGGGATAGACTGGGGAAAAGCAGAATATGCACACTGGAAAATTTAACTAGAGCAAAGGACTCTGTGTCGTGATCTAAGAGCATTTTAATGGCAAACTAGAGACAATGGGAAAAAGAAGCTACATCTGCAAAGGGCTGTAGTGAATGAAAACAACATTTAATATAGAAGAGAAGTGGCAATCAGAAGAAAGGATTCAAAGAGAGAAGTTATTAGGTTTTGTGTTAGAGCAGTGATCTCTGCGGCACTATCACAAATAAGAGCACATTCATCCAAGCCAAAAAAAAAAGAGAGGATGCTGAAGAAATAGGAAACAGGACATAGGGTGCTGAGCATCACAATGCGCAGTTGTGTTCTTGTGGCTTAATGGAAAAGGTCATGTCTGAGAGCTGTTACGCAGTGATGTTTTGCAAGGCTGGGCCATATGTAAAGATTTAGAGAAAAATTTCAATTAAAGATGGAGCATAAGTTCTTTTAAACGTGGCCTTGCAAAAATATGGAATGCAAAACAACCTGTGGTGAAAAAGGGAAGGAAAAAAAAAAAAGCAGAAAAATTTGGAAGCTGTCTTTAGAGAAAATCTACAAAATAAAGGTTCTGCACTTGGGCAAGTTCTCTCTTGCCAAGGTTGTTTGACACAGTAGGGAGCTGCCTGATTTTACTCAAGCACTGAGTTATGCTTGGACCAGCATGGAAGAATCTTTGTTATTGGTGTTAAGAAGGGAACATCTCTAAATTGGCCCATCTGTAGGATTCTAGTGGAAGAATTGGATAGCCCCAGGTTGTGCTCACAGAATTAAGCCATATACAGATACATAGCAACTGATACTGCCCTAGCAGTAGATGTTATATGCAGTGATCTGGACATAAAGATATGGTATGGCTGTGCATGACTGGCTAATCACAAAGCCTTTCTGTATAAAATGGAGATAATAATATTTCCAGTTCTGACACTAGTGGTTAGGGATTGATACTTTGGAACATTCATTTTTGAAAAACCGTATTTGTACAAAGTATTGTTTCTTTTCACATTGTTTCAGATTATTAACACTATTGGTCATTGTACCACTATAATCAAAACACAAGATTTATTGATGGCTTTTATTTCCTATATGTGTTATATAAATGCCTTAACAGATGCACAGGGTAGTGAAAATGATAGGGTACTTCAGAATGGCTCAAAGTCACTGCTTCTTTAATAAAGGCTTGGTTTTGTACGCGGGAAGAAATGGAATTCACACCCCAACCTATGCACAGCTGCAAGCCCTATTAAGTGAAACCCCTCCTAAATATAGATCCAATGGCCTCATCCCTGGCTAGCTTCCAAAGACCATAGAGGCCTATTTCCCTCCTTCCACACCCCCCTTCCAACCCACAGTGAGCACCGAGTTGTGACTTTCTGCTCTGTAGCTGGGAAGCACCAGCGAAGAGCTCAGAGGGTCCATGAGGCATAGCAAAGACTTCCTGCAAAGAGGGCAGTTTTCATGCGTGCAGGCTGTAAAGAGAAAGAACACTACAATCACTGTTGCTATTTTGAAAGTGTATGTTTATTTTCCTGTGTATTGTCACTTTAAATAATGAAGAGCCCCCCCCTCCTTTTTTCTTCCCCGAGTAACCCTCAAGACAGCATTCACAAGATGAGCAGGCCTGAGCTATGCTCAGACAAAACATTTTAATGATCAGGAGAGACCTGATGCTTGGTAGTTGCTGAAGATTGCATGTTAAGAGCAAGCTAAATCATCGGATTGCAGCTTGAGTAGGTCCAGTGATGGTGCATTACATTGCAACAATTGTGCCTGCCAGAGTTAGGGTTGAGTTGGCCTTCTATTATAGACCCCAACTGGTAGAGTTGAGTACTTTGACCACTTCAGATAATGTCAAGTGAAATTTCTCCTGTGAATTGACACCCAAACATGTCACCTCTCTTCCAAAATGGGATCCAAGCCCTGAGCAAGGCTGCAGTAAGCCTCACTGTTACAGGCCCAGCTTTAGCAGCACATCTCCTATCTACAGGCAGAACATTTGGACAAAGTGCTCTGAGTGTGTGCATGGCCGATGTGCCACATACTTGCAGAGCTCATTGCAACCAGCAGGGATTACTGGGATCAAGAATGTAACAGGATTAAAGAAAAAAAAAATAGGAAGGCACAGAAACCTATATTTGTAAGGGTTAGACATGAATTTTCTTCATGGGAGAGTTGTTCTTAAGTTGATTCAGGAGAGAAAGGATGCTCTGGTAATGAGGATGCAGGTGGAAACTCCAACCCCAGACCATAAAGTCTCTCTGTGATGATAAGGATGCAGAGCAGACTTAGATCTTCAGAGCTATTTAGGACTTGACCTCTCAGTAGTTGCTGGAAACCCCAAGTGAGGGAAATTCTGATGAGGGGGCCTTAGTGTGTGCTGGCCATCTCTCCATTGAAGATCTTCACATCTACTTGTCCTGCCCAATGCTGGGGCAAGTCTGATAAAGACTATATGGAGTTGAATGAGTTTGGGCTGAGGGAAAGAAAATCCCTTCTACCCATAGATTACCAGCACTGCTCTGCGTACAATTTAAAATACTTGATGGTATCATGATAATTTTTTGTGTCAGGTTTGCTAAATATTCCAACAATATCACCAGGTTTTGCCAAAACCAAAGAGTAAAAGCTCATGAGAGAATATTTTGCAAACTTGAAAAATCACCTGCAGTGCTTAAGATGATGAAGGTAGATTAGATAAGACTAGCAAAGTTATTTGAACATAAACATTTATTTAAAAAATATCCACAGCATTGCTGAGCCCACAAACATTGTATAAATAATACACAGTTCATGAATAGGAATGAAGAGACATCTATTCCTCACCAGGATAAATTTGTATTCTGCACCTGCCAGGTGACTTTACCATAAGTACAGCATTAGTATCTTTGCAGAGAGATCTAAAGAAAGTTGTTCTTGAGAATGTGCCCCTGAAGCTTAGACTTCAGTTATTATTGGATAGATTTACAAATGTATTTATGCAATTAAAAACTAGAATATATGACTATTCATATTTATAAAAGCTAAGGAAGGCGGCTGCCTAGCTGCTGTTCAGGTCTGTGCTAATGCCCTTTGGTATATTAATGTGTTTTTAGGGTCATAAGCACTTTGTCAATCATACTCTTACTCTGCAAACAATGCTACATGTGCTTAGCTTTATGCATGCAAATAGTACCCAGTGGGATTGCTCACATGAGTAAGGCATTTGCATATCTATAGGAGCTGGCCTGAAATGGTAAATATTACAGAGTAGGTCTAAACGACCATCTTTGAGTCTGTGAGTTAAAACATGACCAAACTTCAGAGGTGGCTGGTTTCATGCTAGTGGTGCCAAAAGTCTACAGAAAAATCCTACTTAGGATTTGGTCTGACCTTGCAAAAAGTTCAGTCCTCTTGCTTGGAACCTATCTCTTCAAAAAGAGATTTTTTTCTTTTTTCTTTTCTTCTCCTTTACAGCTTTACCTGTGTACTCCCGAGAGTCTGTCTCGGCACTGGTGGCTACAAAGCCTTCTGCTCAAGTGAAAGACAGAAAATAATGCACAGCTGGGGAATTAAAAGAAAAGAAACCTGGCTAGGAACTGCCTTCTGCAATGTCAGAGTTCTTTCCTGGATCCACGTGCTTGTCATCTAATTTGATCAAGCAAACAAACAAAACTCTTCAGCTAGTAAGACTAAGTCAGCAGTGTGTCAAAAATGTGGATTTAAGGGGGAAGGAAGGAAAGTTTTGGAATCATTTGTGTACACAAATGTAACCCACATTCCACAAAATACTGAATATTTAAAGCTTGTTGTTTATGACTGTCTTTAGGTTGGACAAATTCCTAATGAGTCAATTATAAGCACATACATCATCATTTGTAAGGTATTTACTGTATTATGTGCTTTAAAATGAAAAGAAGGTATTAGCTTTCAAGTACATTTTAATCTTGATGCTGCTTACAGATACATTTGTCTCTATACATTAATAATCTGAGAGTTAATATTCTGTTTCATCAAAACAAACATTAAGATGATCTGGTAACTCTGCACAATAAAGCCTATGTGTGCAGCGAACACGCACTGTGCTGACCAGTTCCCCATTGACTTAATTGTAGGATCAGGGTCTAAATCACAGTAGCACAGCCACACTTATCAGATGAATTGGTAATTCCTGCAGATGAGAGAGTATTATTAGATGTGCCAAACAAAAAATAACAGCGCTGCTGAGTTTTTTTGTTTTTTTTCTTTGCAATTTGTTTATTTTTAGTATGTTTTTCATATACTAAATGATAAGCACCTAAAAAGTATTCCCCAAAAGATTCCGGTCTAAAAAGATGAAATGCTAGGGCAGAAGGATGTGGTTGAAATTGTGGATATGAAAGTGGAACAGAAAGAAGTTGATTGTTTTGACTGTAGTTTTGTTAATGTCAACTTGTACGTATATGGAACATTGGAAATCAGGTTGGAAATGTGATTGCATGGACCAGAACTCTATCAGGTATCTCCTGGAAGCTCAGTTGTGATGGTCAAATTTGTGCAACTGGCACTTTGGGGAATGCCCAAGACCTATCAGGATTTTGCCTTTGTAGTATGGGGTGATTATCTCCAACAGCTTCTGGTACAAAAGTTGTGATTGCTCTTGGTAATGCAATTCTTTAGTGGAAAGGAGTATTTATCCCTGTTGCCCAAACCAGACGTGGTAAACTGCAGGCTGAGTTATGCATTCGGTCCTGTAGATAGCTACACTGCTACAGCAAAGAGATGGCTTCTTCCCTCCATCACTGTTCCTGTGCATAGATACTCATTGCTCTCTTTTAACTGTCATGCAGCGTTCATGCTTGCTTATTACAGCTGACTTGGTTTTTTACCACAGAAATGTTGGTTTTACCATAGATGTTAAGATTGCTACCTCAGCAGATCTAGGGTTTGCAGAAAGCACTACCTTGGAAACAGGGAATATCCTCGTCCTTCTCACTGTCAGAGATCACCCATTCTTCTGTCCACAAACGTGGCAGGGGTCTCTACTTCTCTCTTTTCCATATCCTCTGGGTTCTGACCTCAATGGCTCTTTCTGCCCTTCCTCGTCTCAAGTCCACCCATGAACAGCTAAACCAAGCAGGATGCAATGGAAATCCTCTGCTAGACCCTGAGATTTGGGAGATGCAGCAGCAGGATTGGGAACCAAGGGCACCGAGGAAAGGATCATTAATACATTAATGAAAATCCATGCAGACTAGCCCAAATAATAGATCGTATGTACTGCTAACCCCAGTGTGGGGTGGTCACTGGGACAGGTAGCAAAGGATACTTTGGGGCATCAGGGTCCCAGACACCAAAGGGCAATGCAGAGATGGGAGGCTGTCCCATGTCAGGCAGGTTGGATTTCCTTTAGAAAGGTGTTTTGGACTCTGCAGAAACTCAGGATGAATGAAATCCTCTCCCTTATTTTGTGTAGCTCTCCAAATGATCCTCATGTGAAATCAGATGGACAGCCACGCCACGATGTATTTAATGCTGCTTCTCTTTCTGCCTCACTCTCTTCTCTGCGTGCCTTATTTCTTGTGCCAGACTTATTCTCCCTTTGTTTTTATGGGTTTTGCAGCCATAAAACTGGCTGCTGTTTAGCAAGGAGAGCTGCAGCTTGATTCAAACCTTAGTTACAGACTGTTTCTTTTTGTTGTTAGACACTGCCTGCTTCATACTCTACCTGGCCAAACCTGCCAAGTTTTGGATTTCCTAGAGGAGGCTTTTTATTCTGTCTTCTTGTCTGCACATGTACACACAGCCCCCAATTATATAATAGGTGAACTCACCGTTGTGCTATTGTGTGTTTCCCTCTCTTTACAAGCTAACTGCACTGACACTTTGTTCTGTTTGGAATCCATTGTTAGCTGGTGCTGGGCTGCAGCCCTGAGATCCTCTCAAATCTTCACTTTTCCCACACCTAATCAGGAGCTTATTTTTAGCATGGTTTTCCCCCCACTTTTTAAGCTCCTAGAAGGTTAAAACCTCTAAAATGCTAAAAACAGTCTGGCCAACGTAGTCTCTCTAAACAGATTCATGGAAGCACTGTGTAATTTGGGGGTAGCTTGTCAGCCTACATAGGATGGCAGAAGACCTCTTCCGGTGGAAAAAGAGCGTAACGTGTTTTAATGCACAAGCAGGAGGTGATTCCCTCAGTGCCACTTTCAGGCTCAGCTTATGAGTGGCCTTGGAGTGGAGAGGCAGCTCCTGGAGGGAGCAGTGTGTTGTCACCCAAGCCTCCAGCATGCCATGTATATCCGACAGCTGGGGGGAGGACAGGTTCCCCTTCCAGCCACCCTGTTGGGTAAGCATGAGGCTTCCCAGCAATGGCACAAGTGTGGCTCAGCACAGCTCTTCTCATCCTCACTGGGAGTCAGGAGCATGCAGGGCTCATTGCAAAACTGCCCTTTACTAAGAGCGGTTTCTTGGAAAAGCAACCACATATTTCTGATCAAAAGAACGGAAAGGATGCAATCTTTGCATCTAGCTGCCACATCGTCCTTCTCTGAGGACCACATATGAGGAGGAAGGGGAAAAACAACTGCAAACAAACAAAAAGGGAGTGAGGTGGCTGAGCCCAAATTAGATTAATTAGCCTCAGGCTGTTTTGTATGTTTATATTTAATTTAGGTTTAGCTACTTCAAAGTTCACATAGTTCTAGTTAATAATTTTACTATAACTTATTATTTTCAGATGTTGGCAGGTAGACAAGTTGTGAGTCACCTGGAATATGAGGCTAAATAAGTAATACTCGCTGGCAGGGTTTTGACCATGACTGATTACGCTTCTCTGTCTTCTGTGTTAGAAAAATATAGCTTCAGAAGGAAAAAAGTCTACTTTTCTCACTTCCAGTGCCATTTTATGTTGAAATGTCCATAGGGTGGGTTAGATTTCATACATAACTGTCTAGCTTTCAAAAACTTTCAATCTTTAATCTGCAACTTAATGGTTAGTACATCCTGTAGCAGACCATGTCTTTATTATTTCATTTGACCTCATTCGTGAACCTAGGAAGGTCCACAAAACCTGTTTGTTTATGAGCAGTGCAGTCTGGGGGTTAGTAGCCTTAAATCACAGAGGAGAAAATGAATGGGTAGCTCTTTACTTGAGGTAATAAAATTATTGTCACTCCAACTATAGATTTTTGTAGGTTGTTACATTAGTTAAATAAAATACTGCCTCATCAATGTACATTCCAGTTCCGGCTAGTCCGGTTGTTGGCTGCAGAGGCAGGAATTCATTCATGTTGCTGGCAGTAAAAAGAAAGAAAATTGTATTTGACAGGAGTAGAGAGTTAAGATCATAACTTCTCAGAACCAATAAGGGTTTGTGGAAAAATATATACTTGGGAAGAACAAAGCCCTAATCACAGGCGTTGCTTGCTGGAGGTCTGCAGCTGTGACAAATAGTGTGATACTCATGAATATGCAAAGTTCTTTTTAGCCTGTAATTATAAGAATCATTGAGCCTATGTATGCATTTCATAGGAAGCCTCAGTTGCATAAAGCAGCAGATGTATTTTGGTGACAACAGTCAATAGTAAAAGAGAAACTCATCACAATCCCAGGAGCTCAGTGTGGACCTGGCAGGCTGCTCTAGAGCTCAGCCTCCTTAACCCGTATGAAGACTCTCTTCTGACAAAAAGATTTAAAAAAAAAAAAAGTAAAAAAGCAATGTCAGTAAATTCAGAATCAAGTCAGACATAGGAAAGAGGTAACTTAGGCACCTGTCGCAGCTTATCATGGAGGAAGATTATTATTACAGCGTTATGTGTACCTGGGGATGGAGGCAGCTGTTTGCATTTTCTGAATATCACCCTGGGAGTAACATCTTCCCTTACCAATCTAAGCATATATTTTACAAACTGAAATAGTTGTTTATCAGCTGTGTTAAAGTATCTGTGTTTGTCAGGCTTATTTCAGCAGTAAATTGCATTGCTTGTGTTGGTCTTGCTGAAAAGCATTGAGATGCATTCTGTGTTAGGAAAGATTATCTCAGGGTCTTGCACCTTGTTTGCCCTGCTCCTGTGTCTACTTTCACAAGACTCCTTATGGCTTTTGCCATGCAGAAGGCTCTTTGGAAAATTCTGAGCCCTTGTCTCTCTGGTCAGTTCCAAGCACTCCGTTAAACCCAAACACTTCTCCAGGCAGTACGATGGTGATCTGTCTAAACTTCTACAGAATATGTCTGTAAATACTTGGAAGAAACAAGCATGTTTTGCCCTTCAAAAAATCACGTGAAAGGCATAAATGCATAATCATGACAGTTATTATCATGTGGTGTAAGATGGTAAGGAAACGGTTCTTTTCAGGGAAAAGACAATAAAAATGATGTGCTTAAGAACAATAGGATATCATTTAAACTATTGAGAAAAAAAAAAGCTACTGTATGAAAAGAAATCAGTGTGCTTCAAGAAGCTGCAGTGTACGTGTTCAGGATTGCTTGGCTCTTTGTTCTTGTTAGCGTAAATGAGACAGAGTATTTGTTCTTAGAGAGCAGCATGCTTGCTCCCTAATGAAATTCCTTTTATTCTTGGGAAAACCACAAACTGAGCCAGGGCAGGACAGGGGGACTCAGACATGGGTTTCAAGGGAAACTGAGTGACAAATTCATTTAAAGCATATAAAAAGCCATAAGCTATGCTTTATGGCATTACAGCTTTCTATCTCTGCTTGCTCAGGACTTGCAGAAATTTAGTACCTTTAAAGCATTTACTTTTGCATGCCAAAGTCAGATGGAGAGGTGTACATCTCTATTGGCTAGATGGATGTGGTCAGCAGGAAAAATGGCCCTGTAATACAAATGGGTGACCCATGGAGCAGCAGAAGGGGATCTTGTCATGCTGAGTGCTGCGCAATCTGTTGAAAGCAAGCCTTCATACTGATTAACTACCTTCTCCTTGCTTCCATAACATAACTGAAATACAATATGTTACATAAATAAAAATCCTTATGGTTATTAAGAGGTCATTTATTTGGGGAAAATGCTCGCATAGGCGTATAGACCCCATTCATCCGAATGGAAATGATAAATAATTGGATTCCACGTGGAAAACCCACAGGGGCTAAAAGACTGTAGGGGTGGAAGGCTCCATCCATGCGTGGGGTTGGGCTGCAGGTTTGGTGCCACCGATGTCACCCTGACAGCAGGGGCTTTGGGCACACGTTGGGTGCGTATCAGTAAAGCTCTTGGGTCAGCACCCACAGCCGATTTGCTAGGGATGAACGATGCCCATGAGAAAAAATCTTGCCCCCAGGCTCCAAAAACCAACACAAAAGGGCAGAACGGAGCATCGTCTGCAGAATTGCCGCCTGGCATGGTTGTACATTTCAATTTCCAATAAGCCGTGCTCCGTAATCACAAGGCTTCTAATCTTCTACCGCCCCGTCACAGATTTTGAATTCAAATTTCCTTCTTTTTGTCTGTATTTAAAAAATAATAATAATCATTTTCCATCTATTACAAATAACAATACGGATCCACAGACTGAATGCTGAAGTTGTAATTCAATCTTGGGCTTTGGCTGCCATTCACTGATACCTCGAGCTGTGCTCTTATTATTTATGACATCAGCAGAAACTCTCGATTGAATTGCAGCCTTATATTTAATTAGGGACTATGTATTATTTTGTATGCAATATCCAGAATTAAAAATAGCCCCTTTCCGGAGTATAATGGGGAAAAGGCAGCAAAGTTTGAATATATATTCTAATTGATATTTCTTGCTCTTATTCTAAAAGTAATCAAAACGTATGTTAAATATTAATTATAATATTTTTACTGCATTGTGCACCCTGATTTATTGCTGCCTCTTTTGGTTCACTTTTTAATTACTGTACATTATAAGAAAACTAAGGGTTTTTTAAATAGAAGAGTTATTTAGCATTGAAATTAATGTATAATTCAATATCAATCCTCATAGCGAATGTTATATTAAACGTAATGAACAAAAGGTGTATTTAACACAGTTTGCAAGTTTTTTCTTTTTTTTTTCTTTTTTTTTTTAACTTTTTTTTTATTTTCCCTCCTCTCACAACATGCCTCTCAACTCTCTCCACATTTAAAAGTCGGGGACAAAGCTCATAAAGGAACAAAAGACTAAAATCAGGGATGGTCTTTTTTTAAAAGAGGTACAGTTTCAAAGCCTGGAGGAAAAAAAAAAAGATAGAAATCAAAGTGCTCTTGAATACAGAGAACATTTTAAAGGAAATATTGAACTGTTTGCTTAAAAATCTTACATTATTGCCTTCTTTTTTAACTCAATTCCTTTTTGAAGAAGAACACCAGATAGGGACAAAGAGAATATTTTCATGCAAAAATCAGGCACAGGTACAGAGGCACAGCCAGACATCATTTCAAGTGGGCACAGGAATTTAATTCAAGTTATTCTCTCCTTTATTCCACATTTAACAAAGTTGAAGGATTTATCCACCTCTCTGACACTAGTGCAGACTTCACTGGGAAACGTTTGTATCCAGTGGCAAGTAAATATTGGGCTGGATTTTTATGTCCACCTGAAATGGATTCTGCTTCTAAACCTCAGCGGTGGTAGCAAATAAGTTTTGTGTCACTGTGGAGCTCTGCGTGAGGATTTCTTAAGCTGTTGTCAGTGAGAACAAAGGGATTACCTCTGTTTATGCATCCAGGTCTAATTCAGAGATTGCCAAACCCACTTTTTATTTTTGCAGGGCTAAGTTCAGAGGCAGCAAGAGCTGTGTGTTGGAAAAATGGGTTGCTGGCTGCAAACGTTGCCAGGCTATAGCAGTGGGTATTGGAACACCCAGGGAAAAGCAGGGCATGCAGTGGGTTCCTATGAAACCACTGGTGCATCCTCATGGGCGAAGGGTGCATGACAAAGGTGATGTCAGTGCTGGCACCCACTGTGCCCTCAGGGCTTCCAGCCTCAAAGGGGTGAACCCATGGTGTTCGCAGATGGGTTATCCTTATCCCGAGCACCTCCTCGCCAAGGCGACATGACCTGGTTTTCTTGAGAGGAGAAATGAAAAAAACATGTTTGTTTTTAAATAAATAACAGATCCCTCACTAAATCATCTAACATACTGTCTATTTATATTTCATAAGGACAAATGTTTCTGACAACTCTCATAATAGGTCTGTACAAGTATGCCATGTTCTTCCCAAGGAGCCTTTTTTGAGTGACATAAATTGCCATTAATGAAAATTTTAACAATTCAAGCTAAATAATTTTTTAACTTTTAATGTGCAGAGATGCAACATAACATGGCAGGCCTTGCGAGAGAAGACATTTGTTTTGGAAAGAAGTTGCAGAGTATATTTATTCATAGACCAAAATAAAAGCAGCATGAACATTATTTTTTAATAGCGCTGCTTGTTGGGTGGCTGTACGGAGACACTGATGTATTCCTTCAGTAAATACTGGAATCTACAGTGATTCAGTGCCTTGAGGAAGTCCCAAGTACCCAAATGTTAGAAGTAGAGCTCTTATAGCATTAAACAGTGATGTTGGTCGATAGGTCACCTGAGACCATGGGACTCTACGCAAAGCATGCCACAGCTTTGTTCTCTGGGCTTTAATGGCACAAGCAGCCACCAAACAACCAGAATCAAGAAAAACCTGCTGTTATTCCCCCTGAAATCCCCTCCCCACCAAACTCACACTGTTACGACCCTAAAACGCAGGTAATGGGGCAATCACCCAAGGGAGTGAGGAGGGAGACCTGCTTGTCACTCCTATCACTCCTTCCATCATCAAGCCATGTCTGGGACCACTAATCCATTTGCAATTCCCTTATCACTGTCATTTACCCTCCTCCCTGCCCAGGACCACGGGCGTTGGCATTGACAGGCGCCTGTCACTTCCGATGAATTCTGGATCTGGTCCACTGGACTCCTGCGAGGCAGGCGAGGATCATTAGGGTTTTGCAGTGTTAGTTCCAGCTTTCCTCTTATATAATAGCAGTACCATTTTAAAGTCACAATATACAGTTCCAATAAATGGCTTTCAGATCGGATAAACATTCCATCTTTGCTTTGGGGTTTACAAGACCTGACAGCCATCTATTTTAAGTGTGCAACTGACTTTCAAACGTTGTTTAAATATCTAATAACTCTTACATAAGAACTTGGCACTAACAGTGCCATAATGCATTCATTTGAAAAAGCAGTAAACTCTCCTGGAAAAGAGAAATGTGGGTTTTGCCACTTAGCAGTGCACTGGGCAGGCATCCTTATTGATCAGTGACAGCAGACTGATTATTTAATATTTCCTAGTAGAAACAAGAAGTTTCCATGCAAACTAAGTATGCATTTTCTGAAACCACATTGTTGTGCAATGAAAATATGGTCTGTTGCTGAAATGTTGGATCCTGCCTACATCGTAACTATAGGAGCAACTCTAACAACATCAAAATCTTTCTTAATTTAATTTGTAAAATGGGAGTGTGCATCTCTGTTGTTTGTATATCCTTCTGAAAGATTTATTAGTATTTACTAATGCCACTGGTGTTAATTTACCTAATTACAGATAATAGAACAACTGAGAGTGTTCAAATGAAATATATCCTTAACTGTTCTGTCTGGATTAGGCAATAATGGCATTATGTTAACACTCACACTTCTCTGGAAGGGGATGATGTAATCAAGCACGAGAAAGGCAGGATGGAAAATCGGCGACTTATCATAGAGTGGGGCTGGGGAGCTGAGGCCTTCCAGAGGACTTCTTAGGAAGAAGGCATGATGCAAGCCAAGTACAATGAGTGGGGGTGAAAAACTAAGTGAAGAAAACAGGCACATAACAGAGTTAGTTCTTAAAGTTATATCTACCAGAGGAAAAAAAAAGCCTAAACTCACCAAATCTGCAGTCAGGAATGCATTTGTGTTACAAAGTGTCCGAATGCAGGAATCTGAGTGCCATAGCTTCATCTTTGTGTTTCCTCTTCCAATAGAAGTCATTTGTAGTCTTCAGAGTGAAGTGATCAATGGAGGCATAGGGAGAAAATGATCTTAAGCTAGCAGAAGCCTTATTGAGTGTAATGGAGTTGGACTAAGCCCTCAGTAGATTTCCCTGAAGGTAATGGCATGTGGGGAATTTTATGTGGAAGGAAAGTCAGAGTTTCCACGCAACTGTGGATTCTTGGTGAAACCCCCATCACTTGTGTTCTTAAACTGCTTGTACACCTCTGGTTGTTGTTACTGGAGTGAATCAATTATTCAGGCTCTAATCTGTACTTCAGAGGACACATCGCTCATTGCCAGTGAGCTGAGGGTTTGGGAAGCGTCACACCTGTAGTATGTTACAGATGCGCACTGATGTACATCTTGATCTTGGGTAAAGCAATTAACTTCTGCGTACTTCTGTGCGTGCTGCATGAAAGTAATGTATACTTGCCTGATTTTTAAAAGCCGTGGAATGAGAGGAAGAAAGTACTATGACTAATGTCATTTATCAATGTGCTTCCATCCAATTGTCTTTAGAAAACACACTAGAGCAATCCTGAACTGCAGAAGCAGCAGCAAGCATCTAGATACCCTGTATTGGCATAGGATAAATGAAGTCTAGAAATATTCTAACTTTGTCATGCACTAAATTACTGATTTATTTTTATATTTCTCACTTTCTAAAGATATTCATAATTTCAGCTTAAGCAGTACAGCAGGGTTTTCCAGGGCCCTTGTGACCATCCTCCATAGTGGCAAATGGAGAGTTCTCTGTTGATTGGGAACTCAGCAATTAGAAGGATCATAGGTGACATTAATCTGTCAAGTAAATTTTGATATTACCTCTCTTAGGGTGGAATGCCCTAAGCTTTCTGGTTAATAAGGTTAAAAAAAAAAAAAAAAAAAAAAAAGCTTCATTTCCTATCTCTATGTGACAACTAATTACTGCAATTGAGAAAGGATGATCTCAGGGATGTAGGAGGTAGCAGAGCAGGACTGGGGCAGCCGACCCATAGGTGCATCTCCAGGCACATCTGCACACCCAGATACACACACTGTAGTGCAGCCTGCCCTGCCTGAGCTCAAAGCAGCAGAATGTCCCTCAGTCTCTGCAGGAGAAGGACAGACAGGGATTTAATCAAGGTCTTCAGCATTTTCTAAGTGCTCACAGAAATATAACCTCAGTTTTGGTTGGGTGGAAGGAAAACCACCACCTGTGCAGAGTCCATTTTCTTGAGTGATTAAATCAGACTTAAGCCAGAAAGCCTTTCTTTTGGTGACTATGCATATCCTTGTGCTCATGTTTGAGGTTCAGGGGAATAAAATACTGCAGACCCATCTGCCTATTTACGGCTACAAAGGAGAGCAGCACTATTTTCTACAGTTTTCTCAATAACCAGTAAGCCACAGTCAGTGTTTATTGGGGAAATAACTAATTGAAGCCAGCAGAAGAGCTTACCCAAGCCAACTGCGCTGGAGTTATTTTTTCCTTTCAGCAGCTTCAGAAATAAGGGCATTGATGCCCTGTACAAAATGGCCTCGTTGTCCTCCTCCTGGCTGCACTGCCCAAGGCCATTTGGGTGAGGAGTGCTTGGAAAGTGCCCACTTACTGCAGGGATGGGGAGAGGGGCCATCGGCACCAGGTTGGCTTCACTGCCTCCTTGTTCTTCTCCAGCTGCTGAAATGAGATGCAGGGATGGATTGCCTGGGAAGCTGTCCAGATCCGCTCTTGAGAAGGTGTGATGCTTCACACTGCCTGCATTAATACCACCTGCATGCTTTGGTCTGTCCCCATGCCCAGTCTCACCAGCAGTGCTGAATATGGCTTTTGAATGTGCTGGGACCAGGACAGGGAGGAATGCAGAGACCTCACAGAATTTGACTCACGTAGGGCTGAAATGGATTGAATTTGACTTAGACTCCAACTACCCAAGGCCTTCAGCAGCTCCAGCCCCCAAGTTAATCTCTACCAGCTCAGACCAAACCTTAGTGCTTGCAGGTAGACTTTTGGAATGATCCTGAGGGATCTTCCAGCCCATGCCTCTGACCTAAGACAGGGTCAGCTTCCCTCTTCCTGCCAGCCATGCCCACAAATGCTTCTTGCCTTGGCATCACCCTACCCAGAGCAATTGCTTTACAGCAGTGTAAGGGTTGTGCACAGGGACCTCTCATGGTGCCTCTGTAGGATCACGGAGCTCTCCACATCATTGCTATGAATATTTAGATCAGTGTTTTGCCAATCTATCTCTTTGTTTGCTGAGTCCTCCTCCATGGCTTTTCTTTTAGTTTAATCACAGTTCCATGAGGCTCCTTCTGTTCTGCATTTCTTTCCTTTACAGCTTATTAGCTTTCCTCTTGAAATTCCCAAGAGCTTCTAACAGCAAATCAATTGGGAAAAAAGTCTCAAAAACTTATCCCAGGTGGGAAAACTTCACTGTAGTAGTGGTCATCCTCAAGTCTTATTTGCAGTTGTTCAGATCAGCTTGCTGAATCCTTATGAGAAGGATTTTCCTTTTCCCATGTGGAAAAAGATGCTTATGGATATCTTCATAGCATTAGAGACTGGGGCAGAACATTTATTTGCTCACTTTTGAGAAGGCTTTATTCTCTTTCTCCTTAGCTACCCCTGCCAAACGCAATGCCTTTTATAGCAAGTTCTTCAAATTGTACACAGCAACTCTAAGTAGCTTTGTGCACCTGTGAGTTTATTAAGCAAAAATGTACGGGGTAGATTCCCCGGCTCACTTTAGACTAATTAAATGGTTGTTTTCATCAGTTCTTGCCATTTATTTTACTATAGATAACAGGAGAATATATCAGCCTTGGAATTGTATTAAATATTTCCCTCATAACATATTGTCAACAAAAGTCCTGCTGAATTAATGACTTGTGTGCCTGTTTGAAAGTGGGATTATACTTGTCTAATTGTGGCATCAGTTGTCATAGTGACTATCAGGCAATCCGGCAGCAAACACCCTTCCTTGGCAGGGTTTAGGTAAAGCAGCCTTTGTGCAGTTGTCAGCCGGAGATTTATGATGGTAAAAACTATATTTGGCAGCCAAATCAATGCGCTGACCACTCTTTGTGCTCCTGCCCTTATTTTAACTTAAACACTTGATATTCCACCTGAATATTAAGAGCCCATATGTCTCTGGAGCTGTTTTGTTATTAATAGATCACTTTTTATAAACTGTGTGTAGGATGACTGGTTATTTGTATATATGTCCAACAAATGCAGTTTGCTGATATTTTCTGAACGTGTAACTCCAAATGTCAGATCTTGCAAGCAAGTGTATATTAGAGGGTACCTTTTTATGCCTGCTATTAAAACATGTCGAGTGATCTATAAATTACTCTGCTGAGATAAACAGTGGATTAAAATAAGGCACTCCCATTCTGTCATCGCTGTAATATTAATCATTGGAGTTTTGGTCTTTAATGCTAAAATGTACCTTTTAGCAGTATATGTCACTTCATATTAAATTATATGTTGACTGACAGATTTTTTAATCAAAACTTGCATTCTCGTTTTTGTTTTCTTCATAATGTCACAACAAGGTAAGAAAATAATTTTGCTGACGTCTGTTTTTCAAACAGTTGGTGCTTTATTCCTGATTCGTTTTCCTTGGTGGTTTTCTCAAGTTTAACTCTGGCTGGTTCGTTGCACTGAACCTATGTAAATGCTTACTTCTTTCTTGTTGTATCAGCTGGGGGAGGAAAGGAATCAGAAACTTCGTTCAATAGATGAGGAGCACGCATAATTTAAACATAAGAGATTAGAAAAAATTTCACGATGTCAGTTAATAGAGGAAAACTTTTGCATGGCCGCAGATAACCTGGCTGGGTCTGTACAGAAACCAAATGTTTTCTTGACTGGACTGGATCTATTTTTTGCTATCATAGCAAATGAAGTGATGCAAGTGGATTTAGCAGGATAGATTTATTTCCTTAAAAGCTTTGGACAATAACAGGGTCACGTGTGTAAATGTTTTTCTAATCCACATACGTAGCTTTGAGGCTGCCCATTTTCTTTCTTAGGGGAAGTGAGCTACAGCTTTTCTTTGTGAAACTATTAAAACTCTTAATTCAGGACGAGAAATCGCAACCTTCTTGGGCTTGGTTCTGCATTATGTCTCCAAAATGCTGAAGGCCAAGTTCTCTGTTGCCATATGTGGGTACTACTGCTCCAGAATTCACATCAAAGAGCTGACTACATTTAAAGTGGTGTAATGCTACATGACAAGGGTGCAATAGCAATGTCGCTGGTAAACAGCCTGAAACACCCACTGCTGTTTACATTCCACATTTTTATAGAACCAAAAAAGTAAGTCCTTATTGGAATATGTATTTTGGGTCCTTGTCCTTCAAAGCAGTTCAGACGTCAATTAAGCTGGAGAGATTTTTGAGTGTATTGTGGCTTCTTAACGTGTTGGAAATGTTTTTCTTAAGGAGATCTGATTTTGCAATCTACCATTTCGGTGCTGTTTCTGAGCATTGTTTCTTTGTGTCTGTAGGCTCCGGGGGAATTTTTGTAACTTTGTATTTGCCATCTCTCCTTCCCCCTCCCTGTCATTATTCTGGAACAAGACATTAAGTGTCCTGACAGGGAACCACCATCTAGAAGTTGCCCTTGCCCCTTTGTCACACCGAGAGGGCTGTTAAGCCACTACAGCTGAGCGGGAGGTCAGGAGCCAGAAGGGAAAATCGGGGGAAGGAAAGAGGGAGTTCGAGTTAATGAGTGATGCTCCCAGCAGAATGCTGAGCTGGGCTGCTAAGAGGAGGACCTACCAGACAAGAGGCAGCTTCGCCTTTCAGACAGAACCCACTAATGAAGGGAGGAAGATGCTTGTTCTTGAAGGAGATGACAAAGTTGAGCAGAGAGCAAAGAGGAAGAAAGGCACAATTGGATAGTAGTAGGTAGAGTCAATTCAGAGATAGTGATGGGTGGGGTAAATCAGTAAGTCCTTCCCACTGTGGGGAGATCACGTGGACAAGACATAAAGTAATCAGGAGGATTTTAGGAATACTGGGAAGATCCTTGAAATGGAGAGACTGGGAAAGAGGGAGCTTGGCAAGCAAGTGGTTAGATGCTATCAGTTACATGGTTATCTGGCACTCTTCTTTCTGGGTGCATTCTGAAAGCTGGGGCTGGAAAGAAAAGGGAAACATTTCTATCCAACATTTTTGTAAGGCTTAATCAGTTTGTTAATATTTGGCCTAAATGTTCCTGCATGCCTCTCCCCCATCCCCCTGCCTCAAATCCCAGGCGTCAAAGCTTCTTTCACAACATATTGATAATAACCAACACAGTTGTCCGTCTTGGAAATAATAAAAGCCATATACCGTAATAGATTTTTAAAGTTACATTTCGAGTTTAATGCTTATAACTATATCACTGGGAGCAGGTACTTGGCACAAATGTCTCCATTGGAGCATAAACACCTTGGCCTATAGCCTCTGAGAGTTTATCAGCGCCATGGGAGATATTTCCTGCTATGTACATGCTCCTCTACAATGAATGAACAGCTTGCAACTACATATTAATCTACTTGATGACCTAGATCAAGAACAAGGAAAATAATGTTGATAAGTCAGCCACTTCTCTTTTTTGGTATATCTCTGACTATTAGTAGTAGTAGAGAGACAAACAGATGAAGGAAGACTTTGCTTTCTGGCAGAGGTCAATGTCATTAAGAATCTTTCTTTTTTAATTGTTTCTGAGCCAGACTGACCGAGTGGCTGTGTGGTTACTGGGACGTGAGGCCTGAGTTTGGTGCTACTGGGGCTGGTCAAAGAGCTGCAGTATTCAGCTGTATTGCAGCCGCATGGTAAAATGCATGGAGTTTCTACAAATACATGTGGTGTTGCAGTGATCCACAGCGGTAGGGACTCGGACTGCCATGTCTCATTGTGTAAGAAACTTCTCTCTGCAGGTTATTTTGTTCTGTGTGGCATCACCCTGCTAACCTCTCATCATTCTGTCCTGGCTCTAAGCAGAGTTCAGATCAAGGCAAATAAACTTGAGTATTATCTGAGGCTGGGTTATGTAGCCCTGCAGTCATTCAGCTGCAACCTCTACAGTAACCTTCGCGTACACCCTGTATCCTTTCTGTTTATGTTCATCTTTTTCCTAGCACCTCTTTAAATTACACACCTGCAGAGGCACTGATCACTGCAGTGTAGCCATAAAGGAAAGACATTGCTTCTTTGCCCTCCTAAATACCTTGAAACACTGTTGATTAATTTTTCACCCGAAATAGTCCACCCTGAATGGATTGGGAGGAATTTGCCACTGATATTCTGTAGTCCAGTGTGTGTCTGAATGGCATCCCACTCCCCGAGCTCTGATTGCTGTGCATTCCAGTCTTAAATCCCTGTTTTCTGTCGTCTAAATTACTCCATTTTCTTATACTTTCTTCTTGCCAAGCTAAGACAAAACTAAGAACTTCTTCCAGCTAAATAGAAGTCTCACAATAGGAAAAGAAGTTTGAAGTGAGAAAAACATGACTGTTGCTGTTTTCAACAGAAACTGCTCCCCAATGATCCATATATTCAAGAAGTATGGGAAATTAATACCTTAACACATATATTAGTATGTCAAAATGGCATGCCTACTTACCCATTTACCAGGTTAAAGAAGGAGACTGGTGTGACTTTAGATAGTCATTTCATTTCTATGTGCCTCCATTCTGTCATTTAAAAACAGGAATATGGATAATAAACAATAGCAGAATGTTATTGAGTCATTCACATTTATAGAGCCCTTTGATATTGTCTATGCCTCAGTTTTCTCATTTGTAAAAAAAGTGTAATAATTCATGTATTTATAGCTTTAAAGGTTGGATAATCTAATTTGACATCCTGCAGAGCAAAATCTCTAGCATTTCATTTCACTACTCCTGCACCAATCTAAATAGTTCCTGACTTAAAGAAAGCCTGATTTTAGAATGCTACGAGATCTTAATTTTTTAAACATCATGTGACCAATAGCCTTCCACAACTCATGGCGAATAGTGCCCTGTGTTAATTATCTGAACTATTAAAAATACACACCCAATTCACAGTGTGATATAGCTCATAATTCCTAACTTTCTAACATGTTTTGAGTTGCATTATAGAAGTAATTTATTTTATTGGACAATTTGTTCAATATATTCTTTTCCATCTAGCACTCCAATTATTCCACAATCTGCAGGTAGTCTGTGCTTTATGGCATGCTTCTTTTTTTTGACCTTCAGATAAACAAGGTGAAAAATGCCCAGTAGGTGCCTGTAAAGCAGCACTCGGCAAGATATAGGTGTGTCATTAGTAATGACTTGCCAGTGAATTTTCTCAAGAGGGCAGAGGAGGACTGACCAAACCACAAGAAAGAGTCTCACTTTCCAGTCATCTTCCTTCTCCGTTCTGCAGCACTCTGTTATTTCAGGAGCTGCTGAAGTGCACAGAAAGGAGCATTCCAAGTGGTGGGAACCATCTGCTTCAGAGGGTGTTGCTGGCAGCTCGTTTTCTAGCTGTATCTTAGTCAGGATTGAGAATTTGCTAATTTGATGCAATGACTAAAATCTCCTCATTGATTGTGTGTGTCATCCTCAGCAAATTTCCGGTGTTCTGGTTATCGTGCAGGAAGACAGCTGGATGCAAATACAGACAAAGTCAAGTCCAACGGAAGAGACGCGAGGTTGTGCTCGCACAGGCGTGCAACGCTCTCGCACAAGTGCCAAAGTGCTGCTGTGATTGCTAAATAGTCTTTTCCAAATCCTTCAGAGTATAACTCTATATTTTCCCTGGCATTATGCGTTTTGGATTGGTCTCTGTGAAAAAAAAAAAAAGTCATCTTACTGTAAAATCCAGGGTGTCTGTTAGAGAAATATAATTTACCATCCCAAATTCCAGATGTGGGTAACTTCTTGATTGGAAATTTGGTTTTTCAAGGCTACACATTCAAGCAGTGAATCTGAGTAGACACTTGGCTACTCTGTAGAAAACAATTTCTATTTGTCCTTTTCCATTTCAAAGATCTCTTTTGGACCTATCATGAATGGACTGGCTTCCTTGCAACTTGGATAGAATGCTGTGCTTTCTGCATATATAACAAACCAATGGAACAGTAAAAATAACATTAGTGTAAGTTTGCCAAGGGGATTCAGTGCAACCATTAGGTAAGGCCTGCCAGATATATATAGTTTTAGCTGTTAAAATTACATATTCATGTGTTTTCCATATATCTGCTGGCCTCTCTCTCACAGAACTTTGGAATTATTTTTTACTAGACTGCAATTAAACAATAGCAACTGAGACAGGGAATTCCCCAGAAATTAAGAGGTGAGGAGTGTGCCATGGTCACTTGCAGACTTGGCCATTAATCTTAAGGAAATTCAGTGAGCACAGTCATGTAGGTGTGGAGAAATCATGGAAGGTGGGGAGGGAGAGCTCAGTAAAACGCTGTCTCTTTTCATATGCATTTTGCAGGCTTAGGTTTTATACAAGGAATGCAATTGAAATGCTTCTCTACAATTGAATCAAACTATGTTAGTCTATGCTGTTGCCCTTAGCCCCTAGAAGATCGCATGAGCTTTGGCCACATGATCTTGTGCCACACAAGCCTGTATCTCTAGGAGTAACTCACTCTTGTGCTAGTCCAGATCTCTGCTGATTTCCTTGGCATGCAACTCCAGTTTTTTGTATTTAAAAAGCAGCAATCAGGCACACTACATTTAATGAGACATAACTTCATGCTGCTGCTGCGAGATGTTTGTGCTGATGTAGCTTTTCTTTTCTGAAAGATTTCTGCCATATTAGAGTTACGTGTTTGGTAGGAGTTCCAAAGGTGCGTTTCTCTAAGAAGTAATTAACGAGAATATTCTTTTTGCTTTATCTGTGGAGAATTATCTCATTAGAGATCCCTACAAGAAAGCAGGTTTGCTCAGTAGCGTGAAGGCTATTTCTGGCTTACCATGAGTACTACTTAAGAGCTCTGTGACCTAAGTAACAAGGCCATGGTCTTGGTATACGTGAGTCTGTGCACTGCTAAATTAGGTAGGATGGTAGGGATCTCATTCAGAGTGCTCACTATGGCTTACACATTCTCACTCGCCCACATGTGAGGTCTTTATGTGACCTGCTAATATTTCTGTTTCTTCATTCACTTGCGTTAAGCATTGACACCATTGTCTTGGGAGAGTTGGGCTTCAGAAGTAAGCTGTGTGCATCATTTGGTGGTCAGAGCACAAAACGGTCTGAGCAGGCTTTCTGAAATGCTCCAGCATGGAAATCAGTGTGACTGTAGATTCTTAGGAATGCTATGGTGTGTGCCTATGCCGTGTCTTCTACATCTCTTTACCATCATATTCATGTCACCCTTGAATATCTCTGATTTTACATTCATCACTCTGTTTTGCAGTTTTTCTCACATCAGAGCCATTAAAATAGTCCATCGCTAAGTAATTAAAAGCATTTTAGAATCCAAAGAAGATTGGATTTCTTCTCCAAAGAAGAAAAAAAATAACCCCAAGGAAAAAAAAAACACAACACACAACCTACTAATTTTTCCCAGAATTTAATGAACAAGCAGTGTGCACCACATTTCCTTACAGCTTTATCTGAGTTTCTGCTATGAGTGTAAGCTATCCATTGAGTCAAGAGCCACACAAGATACTGGAGTGATTTTACAAACACTTCGCAAACTTCAGCCAGGGTGTGCTGCTAGCCATGCACCCAGAGCAGCTTTATTCTGTTTTTTGAATGTCAGTACCCTCCTCTGCAGCAGGGAAGAGTAGCATACAGAAAAGCCAAATGCTGAATATCCCACTGGAGGTTCTTGGCGAAACTAGTGCAGCACTCAGAGATTCTGGCTCCTGTTTCAATATCTTAATTACATAATTAGCCTTGCTCAAATCAGGTCATGTGGCATTCAATCTGACTTCCTTTGCTGTCGTCGTGCTATCTGTGCTATGTAATTCTCATGCCAAGATAGTGTACAGAGCCTTAAATAATCCAGGATATTCTAGTAAGATGTGGTAAAATGTTAATTTAAAAAAAAAAATCACATAAACATATATATAAGGAAATTAACACTGTTACAGATTAACATAATCAAACAAAATATGGTTCATTACAACTGTATATATTATCATGCATTTAAATGAATAGTGATTGAAGGAAAAATGCATTTTCTTTGCACCCAAATGAAACACAAGAGCAAAACAAGTGAGCTTCTTTTAAGAATCTGTAACTAAGAAATTTATTTCATAGGTAACGAATAGTAAACGGATGGGAACAGTTATTTCTGTTAAAGGAATAAATCTGCTGAAATGCTGTGAAACATTTTCTGCACAGCAAGCCACAATATATACAATAATGCAGTAAAATCCTCCACCAAATATCTGTTAAAGGAATAAACCTGTCAAAAGAATTAATTTTCTGTGCAACAAGGTTATTCATTCAACAGGCTTCCACCATATGTAATTTATGAAGCAAATTATACTATTCCAAAAAGGAAAGGGAAACTCATACAATGCAGTTTAAAATACAGCAAGATTGGCTAGAAGAATGCAGTCTTAAAAGCCAGGAAATCGCCCAGTAAAGCCGACTGTCTGCACCTTTGGTAAGCAGTGACGTTTGCAGTATATACCAAATGCTTTACCATGAGTGCTGGGACAAAAAAAGAATACGCTCCTCATCATAGTTTGAAGCAAACCCGGCTTAGTAATAGGCATGGGAGCCATTGACATTTCAGATGGTTATTCACGATTCTTCTTTCCTGGTAAGCTCCGCATTTACGGGTAAACAGGAGATGAAGTTCAGTTTGAGTAAAATTACCTGTCCGGTGAATCAAAAGGTCCTGGAAGCATTACTGCTCAAATAATTCCGTCCTGCAATAAGTAATGTAAAGAAATCTGGTGATGCTTTCCTTATTGCCGGTTTCATCCTTAACGCTGGTTTTAATTTTGGCGCCATGGAGTTTGACTGTGAGAGGCCCTTCCATTCACTGCAGTGCTTCTGGACCAAAAAGCATCACAATGTGGAACATGAAGGTGTGTTGAGTTTTACTTGGGGCTGTACTCCTAGGATCTGAGCCAAATTCATCAAGATTCTCAAACTTTGCAGCGTGCCAGATCTATACATTTAAAATCCTTTGTAATTTTTTTTTCCTTGGATAACTTTCTGGGGGCCACTACAAAGTCTTTGTGATCCAACCTGAAGTGTCATCCTCAGTGTCGAGTTTAAAGGCTGTGAAATACGTTATTTACAACAGTCTTTAGTTTCATCCAACAATATTGCAGTACTGGGCAGATTAATTTGCACTGTGAGTTCCAATCTTATTATTTTAATAACTTTTTCTTAACCTCTAAACAAGTAGAGTGCTATTCCTCGAGCGGCGCTAAGGTTTCCTTAATAAAACTTGCTACAAGGTGAAACTTGTTTTGTTTGAGCTTTTGTTACAAATCCAGAGCTATAAGTCAGGTTCAGTGAGGTTTTGGCAAAAATGGGCTCTGTGTCAAGTGATTTCAGGCCAAGCATGAACAAATACAGATTGAGTTATAATTTTGGGTGGAAATGATGTGAAACCAAGAGAAATGTGGCAGACTAGCTAAGTCGCCACTTACTTTTCTTAAGGGTATTTTTAACCCAAAGCTGAGGGAGAAATTCGAGGTATTGAATTCCCTGTGGCAGAGGTGATCCCATGCAAGGACCACTTCCATTGGTAAGGGTTGTTGTAAGGAGTGGAGGAGTTGCAGAAGTGGTGGCCACTTCTTGCTGCCTTCACCTGCATGCTGCCTGTGGGGGAAAGGGGCATTAATTCATGTCCAGCTAACAGATAGCCTCCAGTAGGGAAGCTCAGGCCAAGGTTGCTTACAAGAGATTTAGACTTCTAGTGATCGTCCGTTCCAAGTCTCTTTATTTACATCAATTTGTCAAAGCGAAATTAAAAGAGGCTGTTAAGATCCAGAAGTCTCTATCTGTGATTGAGGTAGATGTGTTTTTTGAAAGTACCTATCAAATTGCAATTATTGCTCTGTTTTTTCTGGCGGGCAAACTAAAGAATAAATCATCTCCCATGCAAATCTACTCACCCGTCTTATGTTGAGGTGTGTTTCTTTGTTTGTCTTTTTCTTTTGTTTTTCAGTTTTGTTTCATTTTGTTTCGTATCTCAGTGACTGAAATCTGATCTCAAAAAAAAAAAAAAATGTAGGCAGATGTACAGAAGACTTATTTTTTCCTTTGGCACATTATTTAAAAACTTATACATGAACTTCTATTTTAAATCATTCTTCTCGGGGTGTTCCAGTCAGGTCAGTTGTTACCATGTCCAAAATTCTTTAGAATCTGCTGCTAGCCTGAAATTATGCAACGTGAGCATCATGATATAGGAAATCGGTATTAAAAATACCCATGACTTCATATGTGATTTGTACACTCCATATCTGAGCGAACAGCAACCTCAGCAACTCAGGGACCCAGTTTTGCTCTACGACTTGCACTGGGTGGGAACAGCAACACTGCTTTAGGGAAGAACAGAACTTGACTGTTTTGCATACATACTATTGATTGGCAGATCTGCTTCTTAAGCAAGCATATAAAAAGATCTAGGAAACAGAGGCCAGAAAAATCAATCACTGTTGAAATAAAAATTTAAAAGTTTCCTGCTCCTGAACTCCTCAAGAAAGGTCTCATTTTTCCTTCCTCTTATACTTTGACTGTTGCAGGGTCTGTGTGCAATGAAATGCTTTATCAGTGATGGGTTTTGCTGAAGCTCTAACGTGAGTTCTGCTGCAGAGGAGCTTTTATTGACCAGGTGTGCTCATCGCTTTAGGTGTGGCTGGTTAACCATTAATGATTTCTCAAACTATTAAATGTCCTGAATGGCTTCAAAGATGGAAATGAAACCATTAGCTGAGATTGACGATAAAGTCTGATTAACAGTTTGATTTTTGAAACAATTACATAAAAATATTGTTTGAAATCATTCACTTCAAGCAGTTGACACTTTAATGCATAAATATAATTACGGACTCTTTAGGAAGGGCTTAATTTTTGCCTTGATATATATGCTAGCAATTGTGTATTTGAAATAGAATCATAAAACGTAAAACTTTTCTATTTAATCACCAGTGTCAAAAATTATTAGGTAATAACCACTGCAGGAGAGAATGTGGTAAAAGATACAAAGGCCCATATTTAAAACATAATTTTTCTAATACTTACTATGATTTTAAGATGTCATGTCGTCATATGAAGGTGAAAAGGTCAGATGCAAAATTGAGTTTTTCTTTTTTTAATGTAAAGTGATCAATTTACACTCATGGAGGGACTAAGCTTACTGGAAGCTGAAGTCCTCTTTGACCACCCCAGGTACATCACCTACTGTAGGACAACAGCAGCTTACGGCTCTGCTGCTCTCAGGTGGCTTAGGTTAAGTGAATCAGCTTCGCATCCTACACCAAATTCTGTATAGCACAAACATGGGGCATGGAGCAGAGGATGTTCTAAAAAGAAATCTGTGATCTCATAAAGCGTTGTTTAATTACCTCGTGCCTGATTGTTTTCCATGAGGAGGCAGGATTTTCCCCTTCTATTGCTTAATTGCTTTCTACAGTACCAAATAAGTGCTTTCTTGATAGAGACTTCCCTGTCCTACTGGTAGCAATAAAGTGTGAGGGTGGAAGGGAATCACATCTCATGTGTGCTCTTACTGTGTTTAAGACCCTTTTTGTCAGCAGGGATGGCTGTGATCCTCATACCTTGCTGTTTGTCTGCAAAGCTTTTCCAGATAAACAACCGTTGCTCTGAAAAAATAACATCTGCAATTTTTGGTCTGTGATCATCAAAAAAGCTGCAGCTTTTATGTCCCAGCCACACACAAATAGTACCAGACAACTCATGGAGCAAAAGGCTAGTGTGTTAGCATCTCTCTTTTTGCTGTCCCCTGTTTGCTGTTGAGATAGTTCTCAAGGGCTTGCAAGCCTTGCAGAAAGGATATTCCCTGCACTGGCCACCTTGAAAACTGCTCTGCAATCAGACCTCTGTCCTTTTCGCAAAGATCTCATAGGATCCGGACTGAGAAACGTCCCTCAGGCAGAACAGAAGAGAGCTGCAAGGCAGGGTAATGCACAAGGTGTCTGTGCCACTACACTTGCAGTGCCTGTGAGTGTCTGGCCTGAAGTGGAGAATCTGGCTTTGCAGAAGTACTTTAATGCAATTTTTACTCTCCGATTTTAGATGGCTTTGTAGGGCTTTTCTCAAAGAAAAACTATTTTTGAACTGTTCTCTGCTTCTAATGCCTGCACAGGAGGGAGAAAGAAGCCAGAGGTAGCTGGACTCCTGCATTTCAATGGCTGATGGGCCTCAAAATCACAGATCAGCACTTGTTTTGGAGCCATCCAGGGGATTGTCTGTGCTTCCATGGGTACTCATTCTTCTGTGGCTAGAGAGGAGATGGAGATCAGGTGTGGAGGAGGAAATCCCTTGCTGCAAGCTCTAGGTACTCTTGGACTGCTGCCAGATTGGAAATGGGATTTTTGTTTCTCGTAATATATGCAATCCAGAAGTGCAAAGGAAATTAAAATGAATTCATGGACAAAATTAAAGCTTAGGTGGAGACACCAAGCATTTCTTTAAGCTTGTAACCAGAAGGCAGATGATGTTGCATAGCAAACTATTTCATTTTATAAATGATGTGTGTGCTCATATAATATATGTTACTGAGAGTAATTTTAAGTGAAAGTAAATGACAGAGGTGATTCAAGACAGTGTTTACAGCATCCCAGGTAGGAGCACTGTGATAGCACTGTTCACATATTTTTCACTAAGACCTCTCCTCTAAGCCCTGGCAATGAGGTATCTGGCTAGAAAGACCTTTACTGCCACTTCATATGGACTTACGTTATTGCTTAACACACATCTGGATTTGCTGTTTTTAAATTCTCTTTGCAACTTTAAAACAGCTCTGTCATTTAGGGAGGAAAAGATGTTGTGTGTGCCCTTTAATGTCCCCTGTTTGAACGTCATTTTCCAGGAGCTAATCATCTGGGTAGAAGTAATCAGCAACATATTTGGTCTTGCAATGTTGCCAATGAGACAGTGCGCAGAGCTCCATAGGGACCTCAATGATTTCGTCCAGAGATGCTCCAATGGCTTCCCCAAGGCAGCTGAGGATCACCACAAATGGCTGTTATCTCCATTCTCATGCAGAGCTTTGTAGCAGCCAAACAAAATCCTTTTTTTTTTTCCTTTTTTCCTCATTTTCTGTCAAGACATGTGAGCACAATGCAGATCTGTTTGCCCTTTAGGGGAAATAATTTCAGATTCCCTGCTCATTGATATTATTGCTTCACTGTGGTTTAGTTGAGGACAGTGGTGGATGTATTACTAGAGGTTCCTTTGCAGTCCTTAGAGGAGATTGTTCTGCTTGTAATAAAAATGTCTCTGAGCCCAAATGGCAGCATCTCCACCCCCAGTCCTAATAAGTCAGCTGTGTTCTGTCCACTCTGATCTACTCAGAATCAAAGTGGACATGGTAGGGCTCTCCCTTGTCCTGACCAGACTAATTTTCTTCGCTTAAAGTAGGTTATTAGTTCAGAACGATTTGTGAAGTTTGGAAAGAAGTCAAGGCAATACCACTTTTAAATATGGCACCCAGGAACATCAGGAAAATTGGTGAAAATTTGTGTCCAGTGTTTTATCTGCAATGACCATCCGAAAATAATCATTTACATGCATGTATAAATATATATATATATATATATGAAAGGGGGAAGTCGTTCTGGTAATCAGAGTAAATATAGCTGAAGTCTTTTAAGTTCCTCACTGGATGCATTGTGCTCTGAGGCTGTTTGTTTGTTTGGGGTTTGTTGTTGTTTTCCTTATGTATTGTTACCAGAGCAGATGGCCTTATCTTTCCAGGAGAGCTTTTAGCAAACCACTTTATCAGATCGTCCTTCTGATGTGTGACACAAAAACAACTCCTTTGTCTTCATAGCGGGATGTATGGGAAAATCTCTCTCCCAGTTTCACATGTGTCCTTGCTGCATTTGTGTTTGATGAGACTGCCCTCATTGCGATTGGTGAGGCAAGAGTTTACAGCAGAGAGGAGTCAGCAGAGCGCTCTGACGATAGTATCTTTTGGTTTGTTGACGCTATGACCAACCCTTTGTAATTCACGAGTTTGTTCACAGCAGGTGATGTTAGCCCTTATATTGACAGAAATTTTTAATCTCTGTAGTATCTCCAGGATGATGCAAACAGAAGAAGCCTGTTTGTGTCTTTCGCAGGCATCCTTCATCCCTACTGTGTTGTCTTTAGATGTGTGTTTAATATAAGGGTAGTTATCTCTTGCTGATCTTTACTTGGCAAGGGCCACAGAAAATAAATCTATGTTGATTTTATTAGATCTGTCAACAGTCCTTGATGTTATTGACAATGAGATTTTGTTGACTTGCCTGCAGAGCCTTGTGGAAATGGAAGAAGACCTTCCTCAAGTTTAATATTTTCTTAGCATCCCATGAAGCATGTCCAAATTAATATTCTCAGCAACAGGTTGGATTGTGGTGAAGTGCCAAGTTCTGATTCTTTTAGGAAAAATAATGGAGCTTGATGGGTTTATGTGGCAGGGAGCAATGGCATGAAGAAAGGAGGAGTACCCTTTAATGCAATTGAGAGCCCCAAATTTCATGGTTATGTTGGAGCTATTATTGCAGATACTGTGCAGTGTCGTGACTTAGAGGTCTGTGAACCTCCTGGTTGTTCTACAGCAGCGTTGTGTCAGATAAAGAGGAAGCAGTTTTGTGCTTTGAGAATAATCTTTGTTAATACATTTTCCAGCAGGGGAAAAAATAATCCTAATTAAGAAGAGTTACTTTATGCCTTACAAAATGGAAGGGCAAAAGGTTACTTGTTCCAGGGAAAGAACAGGGGAGTAGAGATCTGAGAGCTGACAGTGGGATTGGCTTGGATCCACCTCTGTTTAAGCTTAGTTTTTGCAAGCTCTCTGCCAGTTTGAAGCACAATGGACTTCTTTCCGTACCTAATGGCATGCTGGATGTCAGCCCTGGCCTCAAGAAATCTCAACTGCACAAACAGAAATTAGGTGTGTTTCTGTGCAACAAAAACATCTCTCTCAACAGCAATAATTATCATGCCGTTCTGAAGATAGCTGATTTGTTATCCATTCAATTCCATACGTAAAATACTTGCACTGAAAAAACAAAGAGAAAGCACACCATAAGAGCACATAAACACGTGGTTTCAGAGTTGAATCTGTATTTGTGCCTATAATATTCACATCTTGATCTAAACCTCATCTTCTTAAAGAGGAGTTCTTCAAAAGTTCTTAAGGACCTCTTATTGGAGCTACATCTTGAAAAGGGCACATCTTTCTCTTACACGCCTCAAACAAGGTGGCCTGATGTTTCAAAAGCTGCTCAGAATTCAAACACTTCCTTCGGGTGCCTAAGTGGAAGAGCATCTCTTTTGAAACTTTGGCCACTTGGGGAGGTGTTTAAATGGAAAGACTTGGTGCTTAGTAGGGCATGTAAAAAGTTTCCCCTTGAAATGTTTCTTTATGGAAAATTGGGGTTTTGGCTACACAAATGCTATTTCACAAAGAACGTGCTGTCTGTGATAATAACTGGTTTTAATAAAAGAAAAGTGACCACTTGGAGAACAAAGAAGAATTGTGTTATAAACTTAAATTTAAAGCATTTTCAGTGTAGAAGTTAGCATTTGGCCTTTGTAAGCTTCATTGAATTTTGTTTTTTAACAGCACTTACCTCAGAGAGGAGGCTGTGCAAGGAGAACAATTCTTTCCAGCTTTAACATAAAATTTTAAGGTGAAACAAGTGGAAAGATTCAAACAAACAGAAGAAAAATGAACCTACCTTTAAAAACAGCCCTGAAAACTGCTCAAGATGTGTATTTATTCTCCTTTCTTGCTACTGAAAACTAAGAAGTTTTCAGACAGCCATCAGGAAGCCATGGGGTACGTGTGCAGAAATCTGTAACTGAAGGTAGATGAAGAACTAGAGCATAAACTTCACTTACCTCTAGTAGATAAGTAGACTTCGAGCTCCAAGGCCCTTAAAGGTTAACAATAAAAATCTCAAATTGAATCCTCATTTTCAATATGAGACAATTTAAGTTATAAAACAATGAAGTGACATGAGCCTAGTGAGGCCAACGAGGACAGTTAAACTGGGGTTGTCAGAATGCCCATGCTTTATCACCCATGAAAGGATGTAACTCTCTATGACATTAAGGATGCAGGGTTTGATGGAGTGTCACAGTTAGTTGACACCAGAATCATCCGAAATTGTAGAATCCCTGTCATATCTTGCCACTGCGGAATAGAAACTAATGATTGTGCTGCTACACCATCACATCACGCTGGGGTGCTGGTAGCTGGTAAATTATTGCATAGCACTAGGAGTTGCCAATGGAGTTAGACTTCTAGGGCTAATAGCTTGGAAAAAGAAGAAAAAAGAAAAAAGGAAACTGTAAATGTATGCTGTATTGCTCAAATAGAATAAGCTGCTGTTCCGAGTGTCTGATGGAACAAGTGCTTTGGGGAAGATATAGAGTCATGCTGGGCCATTGCATGAGTCAGAAATCCATGCTTTCAGTAGATGTTCTGTGGAAAGGAGTTTCATATAAGAAAGCGTGAATATTCAGTTTTGGTCATGGAAAATATTTTCCCAAAGACAGATTCAAAACACCAAGGCTTGGCTTTTGAAACAAATATATCTGAATACGTTTTAATACATAAAATAGAGGATTTTCCTATTTCATGAAGGGAGTTTGCAGAAAAAATATGTTATTTAAAAAATATAATTCTGAATCTTTCATAGACTTTCAGAGTCAGTAAATAACAGAAATTTTAAATGTCTTTTGGGCCCTGATGCAATAGGCATTAAAGTCTGATGAAAAAGTAGTTTCGATTCAGATTGATAGTTTTTTTGTAATTTTCTCCAAAGAAGTAATATAAAAATCAATGTCTAAAAAATACAGTGGGCAGACACACTGTATCCTCACCTAAATGATTCTCCTGAGCAGGCTGCAGCTGGGCACAAAAAGGAAAGTCTTATGGCTACAAATTGATGGCATTTAAGCACAAGAAGCTACCCAGCTACCCAGAGAGCCAAATGGACTGATATGGGATCAGTGCTGATCACAACCTGGCTGGGAGTCAGCAGCAGCATCCTGCTGTGATACAGGGAGTTGCGAAGTTGCAGTGTTCCAACAGATCTATTGTCTGTGAGATGCAGGAAGCGATGCCTTCTCACAGCACTGCCACAGACCTCAGCTAGACAGAGCACTTTTTCTCCTTGGTTAGATTCCTTATTTCAAACAACAACAACAAAAAAAACAAAGATGCAACTTTGTTTTGGAAAGAAGACTGAATGCAAAGTCTAGAGATCCCAACCTAGCCATACAGATGGAATGAGCGAGGTTGTTTAGCCTAAATAATAAGCACTTGAGAGAGGACATGAAAGCAATTACAGAAGAAACAGTGGTAGAAAAGACAGAAACAATCTGTGCATAATAGAAAGGACATGACATAATGGGCTTAAATTACAGCAAAGAATTCCGGTTAGACATCAGGAAACTTTCATAACAATCAGGATAATAAAGCACTAAGGTAGACGCCTGCGGAGGTTGTGGGATCTCCAGCGTTGGAGGCCTTCCAGAACAGAGCAGACAGACTTCTGAAAGGAAAGAAAGAGGATAATTGATCCTGCCTTAGGGCACAGGGATGCACCAGGTGACCTCCCGAGAACCCCATGACTTCTTTGGTTTGAACTGTGCATACCCTTCATTCGTATCCTTCTTAAAACTTATTTCTTGGTCTTATGTCTCCGTTTTTTGCTGGTTCATCTCTTTCACAGATCTATTTCTACTTTTCATTTAGAGGCTTGTCCTTATCCACTTTCATCTGAAAACTCAGATTTAAGTACTACCTCTATGGTGATGATTCACGGATCCATCCATCTTAGACTTAGCTCTCATACTTCAAAATAAAAGCTCAGCCTGCCTTCCTCAGGTATCATTGCAGATGTTTCACTCCCTGCTAACTTCAACACAGCTAAAAAAAAGTCTCATTCTAATCAATTCCCTATGTCGTCTTCTGTTTCTTTGATCACACTGAGTAGTACTGTCAGCCCTCTGTTAACTTAGGTCTAGGACCTGGACATCATTTCTACCTGGTAACCTCGCCTGGCCTCATTTTCCACTCTACATTTGTATTTTTGGGGGGAGAGGAAATATCTCCTCAGATAAATGACTGAAAAATATGGCCCCTCATCATCTTCTTCTTATCCTCAAGGCTTGATAAATACAGGCTTTTCCACCTTACCCTTTCACAAGCCCGCCATAGGTTTCATTGCTGCCTCGGCTGCTGCTCTGACTGAGGCAGAGCGGAGAGCACTGCAGCTTGGCACAGCGTGCCAGGCTTTGCAGGTAGCACGCTGTACCTGAACACGTGTTCCTGCCTTGTTACACCACTAACAATTTGTTGTTCAGCAGTGAAAACATGCTGAATAATGAAAGATGCCTGGAGAAAGGAACATGGTGCGTACATGTACTTACAGCGTGTTGTTTCTGTTTGTGTACACAACCCTGATTAGAGACAAGGGAGTGTCAGGCTTGCCTGGTGGATAAGCACCAGTTCCTCTGCCAAATGAAACTCTGTGGCTGCAGAAACAGTGTCCACATGTGCTTTTCAGAAGGTAAATACACCCACTGAATTCCCGACGGGCCACAAACACCTCTGGGTGAGCCCTGTGCTGTCTTCTGTGATGGAAATGTGTCAGGCCACAGCCCCATCCAGGACCATGTGTGATGCCCCGGCAGTGCACTAAGGCCCTGTGCTGCTATCTGCAAAGGGAAGGGAATGCGTGGGGCCCCAGGTCTCGGCCAGAACCTTGTGCAAGGACCTGGCACTGTGCTGAGGCAAACTGACTTTGAGATGAGATGGATGCTGAGGAAGTGTCCTGATACATCCATGTGCCTGATCAGAGATGTGCTTGGGTTCTAGGCCTTTTAGGATGAGGGTTTTGCTTTTTGTCTGTGTTGGTGCAGGTAACTAGTGCAGTTCCATGACTGGACTCCCTGGCAATTTCGGTGTACACTAAACAAAAATAGGCAAAAGCTGCATTTCAGTAGGAAAAAAAAATGGATAAAACCTTCCTGCCTCCTCTTTGAAAATGGACTTTGTTGGTGTGTGGCATGGGGAGACATTCCTCCTTTTTTAGGTTTAGCTGTGACTGTGAGCTTTGGTCAGTCTCTGGAAAGAGCTGCTATTAATGAAGGAAGCATGAGACAATTGTATTTGGACCACAGGTTGTGGTAACTAACTGCTTATGGAGGGGCTCTGAACCAGAGCAGATGAAACCCACACAGGGCCAAATCAGGCAAGTAATGAGGCCTGGGACTGGGAAAGCAAGGAAGGACAGAGGACAGACAAAAGGGGACCGGGCCACGAGCCCATGAAGTCCTTCAGTAGCCTTGTTATGTCAGCAACAAACAATGAAACAGCTTTGCAAAAACTGAGATTCCAAAGACCGTCGTAATTAGCATTATTGCAAGATTAAAGAAACCACCACTTCCGTGTAACAAATTATCTCCAATTTAAAAGCAAAAATAATGTATTTTTTGTTCATAAAAATGCTCAAGCGGAAGCATTCTCACATTAATTATTTCACTCTATTCAGAAAGCATATCCCTGCTTGCTTTTTATTATGCCTTCCAGCTCCTTCTTTGAAAAATATGTTAAGAAGCTGCAAGCTATTTTCCAAAAAAATGAAAAATAAATAATCTTTGAAGCAATTAGAACTGAACGACAGAATGTATAAATATTTTTTTTCTCATTCTCCCCCTAGATTCAAATTCTCCATTTTCTGCCACCTCCCATCTTGGCAGCTGCAATTCAAGCATTTTCGCTTGAACTTTGGAGGCAGGCAAGTGTTTCTCTTTCCTCCCCTAGAGTTGAATCAAATTGTGTTCTGTAGATTTGACTGGCAAGAGCTTTTATGAGTGAGTTGAGGGTTACTCCTGGAGGCTAAATGAATTATTTCTCTAATGCATTTGTCTTCACTCTCCTAGAAGCCTAAATACTTCTGAACCTTTCCTTATAAAAGTAATAATTAGTGGACATGTTACGGAAAAACACTTCACTTATGTAAGAAAAAATCACAAAACTGAATGATAGGAACTATGGTTAGTAGCATGGAATTATCTGGAATATGTTTTATTGTAAGAACAAAGAGCACTTTGAATGTCATGTAAATATCATTATAGAGCTACTTTTTATTTTAATGAAGGCTTTGCACTGGTTCAGCCTTGGACTTAGCCGCTCAGCTTTAGCCCAACTTTAAGACAACCCGTGTTGCAGTGAGGCTGGCAGCAGTGTGTGATTTTCAAAAACACCTTCAACCTCAGAAAGCTGAATTTAAAATGTAATTAGGGAACATTCATCTATTTTCATTGCAACAATCAAATCAATATGTAGCCCAATTAAACAAGAACAGTGAACTGTACAGCACTATCAGCTACACTAATAAAAGGTACCTGTTTTCAATTCTGTGTAAATACTTTCTCCTTTTCTTCCTTTGCTTTTTGCCATAGGAACAGGAGAAAGCATCTAAACAGTTTCCTATTTCTCTGGCGCCAGCTGGAAGTAGTCACGAGTTGCAGGGAGATAATATATTAATACAAAACTTGCCAGGAGACAAAAAAAAGCTTACACAGCAGTTTTCATAGGTAAGATGATTAAAAGTGTTATATTCGTTATTAGGGTGTGTGGCCACATCCTCATTCATTTGTTTTCCCAGGAGGTGGATGGGAGGGTGTGCAGGGAGAGATCCTTCCTAGAGATGGCGTGGGGGTGTTCTCACTGGGAAAGTAGAGCTTGCAGTCAGTGGAGGGATTGCTCTGATCTAAGGAAGTGTGAAGCCTGTCTTAACACAAAGGCATTTCAGGCAGTGGAAGTGGCACCTGCCAGTGGAAGCCAAATAAGGTGACCACATGCAGAATGGTAACACTGGCTCCAGAATAGTGTCACCGTGCAGTGTTTGCAGATCCTGGGGGCAGTTACCCAATCCAGCGGACACCTGTGAGTTGCTGCAATAGCCCATGATCTTTCAGTGGGGTTCTTGCAAGTTAAAATATACTCAGGATCATAACTGAGAGTTGTGGACACTAGCAGTGCATCTCATGTAAGGGCAGGAGGTACCATCATGGCCGCCCCTTTGCCATCCTGGGCAGCCTGGGCTCTGGAAGGCAAAAAGCAGGAATTTTTGGTTTTTTTGTTTTTTTTTTTTTTTTTTTTTTTTTGAGGGATCTTTGAAATCACAGTTTAAAATCTTCCACTGGCAAAGAACCCACAGCAGCTGCAGGTGAGGCTGGCGAGCAGTCGTGCTGTCAGGGAGCTTTCCAACCCCCTTCTTTCAGAGCTTCTGTCTAATTCTTACGGACTGTGATAAAGTTGCTCTGTGATCCCATCAGAGTTCATCTAAATGAGTTTTTCCATGATGCAGCATCTTTTTCAATTTCTTTAATGTTTCCTTACATCTTTCTTCTATTATTGCCTAATTTTTCAATGTACTTTTCAAAGTGTGGATCCAGAACAGCACACTGAAGTACAGAAATACCTCTGCTAAATATACTCCCATTTGAGCATCTCACAATGAGTTTGTTCTATAGTTCACAGATTAACACTTGAATAGAATGTTGAGTGGATCATCCTCACGCCTTCTCGGAGCCATTTGTTCCCTAAATTGAGCCCCACAGTCAGAATGTGGTCTTTGTGGTTTAATTACTGGATGCGTAACTTCATGTAAAGTCACATCCGATTTTTGCCTTCAGAAAGTTTGTAGTCAATCTTTATCAACTTCAGTAATTCTTCCTCAAATCTATATGCTCCTGTTTCAAACTTTGTTTCACTTGTGAAACAAATTTGGTGTCAATCATTGATTATCTCCTGATGTGTACAAATGTTACACGACATAAGGCCAAGAACAATTTCCTCCAAGATGGCATTGATGCTGCTATGTTTTCTCATTCGTTAATCAAAATTTCTTGGAGTGATGAGACAAAAATCTAATGACATTAAAAGTTGGATTATCAATGGCACTTCTACACTGCAGTATGAGTGTGCCTGTTTCCAAGCTTGCTAACAGGTAACATCTGCAGCAGGATGGAGCTCAGAACATTACACCCAGTTGGTTTTTTACCCAGTTTAAGTTTGTATCCTGTGGTTCTGTAGCTACCATGATTATTTTGCTGTACTCTTGACTAGTATTTACGTGACTGAGGACTGAATGTCCTCCCTCTCCTCTTCTTTGTCTGTAGTCTTAATAATAAAGTAAGGTTGCTAAATTGTTTCTTGATCTTATCCAGAAACAAATAGCCTTCTGTCTCCACTCAGCCAGTAAGTAGAATGGTTTTTTTGTTTGTTTGTTTATTTTTCCTAAGCCTTTTATTTCTGAGCAGTGTCAGCTCTCTACCTTCCTTGTCCTTTCTTTGGATAGATCTTTGGTGATCACAGATGTTGAGAGCATTCCTTGACAGTTTTGTATCTGCAAGCACTCTGTTACTTGAAACGTAAGGAAACCTGCTCAGGCGCAGTCCATGTCAAGCAAAGAGGGATGAGGCATCTTAAAATCTACTGCCAGTCCCTCAAGTCAGGGAAGTTCCTGAGCAAAGAAACAGTTGCATTAGAGGTAAAGAAATGCATGTTTTCTTTGGGGATAAGTAGTGTAGGAGCAACACATGTTTGCTCATCTGGCTGTATAGTCTAACTAGCTGTTTGTTGTATTATTTACTAGATTTCTGTAATCTAACCTTTTTATGCGCATGGGTTTTCTATAGAGTGCAGAGACAAATCTGTTCCCCAAAGACGTGTTAAGGGAGCGCTAGCTGAAATGTTGAGTAACGATAAATTCCTTTGAATGCCTGGTGTGCATTCTAATCCACCATGATGAAACTTTCATGTTTTGTCAGCTATTGTAATTTTGCTTTCAGAAACGCAATAAAAATTCTTCCTAGGTAAGTGACTTGCACATTTACCAGTGTCTTTCAGAAAAGTCTCGCTATTGTCGTGTTATAAATGGCAGGTGTTTCAGTAGCACATGAACATGCAGGCTTCTTGCTGGTGTGTGTTTGAAACCCAATTGTTTTTGCTCAGCCAAAGCCAAGCTTACTTTTTTAATGTATTTCTTTCAGTAATTACCTTACGCTTCGTTACCTGCAGGGAGAGACCCTAGATTGAAGTCAAGATAAGGATGAGCAGTTGAAAAAAAAAGATGATAAAAAGATAAAGGTCTTGATAATAACAAGTCATGAGAGAAAAAATAAATAAATTTAGATGCTCTTGCCAGTGAGAACCTGAGCATATCAAGTTTCTCTTTCGTTTGTTTTAGAGCTATAAGAATCTTTCTAAAAACTCATATAAACAGGAGGGGGAATGGCTGTTTACAAGGATTGATAGTGATAGGACAAGGGGGAATGGTTTTAAACTAAAACAGGCGATTTAGTTTAGATATTAGGAGGAAGTTTTTCACTCAGAGGGTGGTGGTGCACTGAAACAGGTTGGCAACCCAAGGAGGTTGTGGATGCCCCATCCCTGGAGGAATTTAAGGCCAGGCTGGATGTGGCTCAGGGCAGCCTGGTCTGGTGGTTGGCAACCCTGCATGTAGCAGGGGGGCTGGAACTAGATGTTCACTGTGGTCCTTTTCAACCCAGGCCATTCTATGATTCTCATCAATATGAAAAATCCAGTGGGGAAGAAGGGTCCTCCTCCCCAAACCATATCCTAGTCATATAGCAAAGATGGATAATTTCCAGCAAGAGTATAAATGGTTTTATAGTAGTGCACTTCTCTGCCTTGGCTACAGGAGTCGCTCAGCTGTAACAAAATCCAGTATTATGTAGAAGTGCAATACATTGCATATCATACGTTCAATAACAACAGAAAAGGCAGCCTGGCTAAAAATAATTATGAAGCTCAGCAGCTGTAATTAAAATAATTTGATGGGAGATAGGAAACGTTGGCAGAAAAAGACATTTTGAGGATTTTGATTGATGTCTTTTATGTTTGTTCTATGTATTGTATAATAGTAGATATGGGCACTGCACCAGTACGTTAACTCAACATAATGCTGTGTGTATTACTAGGGCAGATGGGAGGTCAAACTGAGAAAAAGTGTGGATTTTGGTGACTTCTATGGTCCACTACCAAACATCAAGTTAGATGATGCAAGTTTTCGGTGGGTGAGCCCCTACATACAATAATTTGTCTGAAGTATCATGAGGTCTACCTATCATGATAAGCATTAGTTCTCTCAGACCAGCAGAAACTAATATCAGAAGTTATTTCAGCTAGAAATGTTACCCACTGCATTGGGCTTTCCAACACTTCTCCTGGTCCTTGGAAAGTGTCACAGCAAACAACCGATCTCCCAAAGTGAGTTTGCTCCCAACAGTTTCCTGTTGATAGTAGAGTTTTTTCTTCTGTTAGATAAAGAACAAGCCAGGTTTTTATCGGGGAACTGACTTCAGTGTTTCCAGTGAATCTGAGTGGATGTTGTCTGCACTAGTGTAATCATACCTTACAAAAACAAGGAGCTATCTTCACATCTCAATTTACATTATTGATGCAGTATGAAATAAGTCCCACAGTAGATGAGCACTCTGGGGATTCTCTTGTTTGTCTCAGCATGTTAAATGTCTGCGAGGCACTACACATCAGAGACAGAACTGCTTAAGTGCATAATTCTTCCTCATGGCTTTGCTAGGAGCTAAACGAACCTTCTTAAACTAATAATAAAATAATCTAAGATATAAAAATATGTTTCTTTTGGACAAATCTGACATGTTACAATGGCAGAGTGTTTATGACTCACAGTCACCACCTCCGCCACCAGCACTGCTCTATTTAGAAGCAGCAGGCAGCGGAGTGAGGCAGGCAGCCCTGAAGTTTCACATCAGGATAAAAGTAGCTAAATTCTTACTAAATGGGGATTAGATATTAATGAAGAAAAAAGATGGTGGATTTCCAGGACTATGGCTCAAGGGAACACTCTCCTATTTCACTGAGCCTTGTAGTTGCGTCTATGTTCAGATTGCAGTTTAGATATAAACAGATGAAGACTTTAGGGATGAAATATAAACATTCCCAAGTTCTTACGGTTCTAAATTAGGTGCAGTTCCAAGAACATGGGTTTTGGTCCTCGCACTGTTTATATTTGATTTTTATGTGTAAAGGAGTACTTATTCAAAGGTGGAAAAAACTAAAGCAGGAAGGCTTGTCTCGTTAAATCTGTACATTAGAGGTGCCTCACAGCATGCAATGATTAATTGATTCTTAGAAGAGAAATTTCTACTCCCCCAAATGGAAAACTCTGAAAAGTTCAAGATCATACTTTTTCTGCATGCAGAAAGATGAATAGAATACACTCAGCTTTCAGTGTCCTGCAAGATTTCCAGAAAAATGTAGCGTATCAAATCTGCGCTATTACTGCAGAGGGGAAATGTCATTTATTAACCTCAGAAAATACTATCGAGCCATTATTTACATGTTCCTTTTTAGTCATAGCTCTGTAAAACCTTTAGCGTCGCTTTAGATTAGCCTTTGTAACCTTTTCCCTATGCTCCCTACTATGTTAACTCCTAATTCTCTTGCCAAAATTCCTGCAGTCACATGTTACCTATTGAGCTGAATTAATGTAAGGAACATATCTGCAGCCATAGAAACTTCTGGTCGTAGGAATTGCTCAGCTCCTCGGGATAGTAGGGAACTGGGAATCTGTCAATAGGATGAGATCCCCTCACAGGGCAGGGGGTGATGGTGGGGTTTGGGCACAGGTAGCTATGGGTCTGCAAAGCTTTGCTGTCTGAAGGTGAAGCTAGAGGCAGACCATCGCAGGTCACCAGCCTTCAGGAGGGACAGGGAGGGCAAATGGATCCCCTGGGGTGCACAGGCTCCAGCTCCGCCTGAGAGCAGCAAATAGTTCAGTAGTGTGATTGATGCAATCAAGGCAAAAGGCCCTACAGATGCTGTGCAGAGAGCAGTGGCATCGCATGTGTCCAATGCCTTGATTAGAAATCAGAAGCAACGAACTCAACTGGTACACAAAGCTAAATACCTCTGTCTGGCGAAAGTGGAAGGCTGTATAAAAAAATAGAGGACTCGTGCTGGTGTGATGCTGCCTCAGAATTTAGCCAGCCCTATGACCCAGTTTGACCTAAATGGCTTACCTGGTTTGCCTGCGGCTTTGCTACGCATCACTGTCAAACTCTAAATATAAACTTGTTCCCTCCTTTGTATATCTTAAGCTTCTGTTCCTGTAAATAACCATTTTACATATATAACAGGCAATAACTTTGTAGTATAAAGATATATTTGACACTTTGTCAATGATTTTGTTCCTCGCCCAAAATATAACCACTCAGACACGTTTTTGGAATGACGCATGTTTTAGGGGAAAAAATATTTTAGAAATATGCTTAGCATGTTGGCATTATTTCTTTTTGGATCCCTCTGGTTGTAAGCAACCTAACATTGTGAGCTCCACTGGGTCAAAGACGTATTACTACCTCTGGATAAAATATGTGTATCTGAACTCTAAGCTAAACATTTTAATGTTAGCTTAGATTTTCCAGTTGCCATAATTTTAGATAAAGAAATTTGTGAACCACTAGGACTAACTGTAAGAGAGTCCAAGTGTTTTCTTCCTGTTTACCAGCTATGCACATTCTTACCACAGTTACTCAATTTTTGAATCTTTCATGGATATTGGTAAGATTCCAGGAGGTTTGCTAGCCTTGAAATGGAAAAAAAAATTGCAATGCCAGGAAAATAGAGTCCAATCTGCATTTAAAACCACCATCGTTAAAAATTTAAAGGTTCCTCTGTCCCACTGATGGAGCATCTTGTAGCTTACCCTTAAATTGGGAACTTTTAGATTGCCTTGATCATTTCCTCCCTGTTATCTTGTGCTTTGGTCACCTTACAGAGGACACAGCGTTTATATCACATTGCCTTTCTCAATTGAAATTGTTTTAATTGGTAACTCTGGCAATTTCCACTTAAACAACAGCTTCCAGCCTTTTTAGAAGAGGAGTAGGAAATGTTTACCTCGACTAACCCCGTTACAGATCGTGTCCCAGCTGTATTCTGCTAGTCAGCCAAATGCATTTTGGAGGTGCTGTTATTTTTTAGCTTATAAACCTTTTTTTAGAATTGAGACATTAAAGTCCTTTGGGAGAACTCAGATTATGAAAACACATTTTCCACTGAAATCTTAACCAAATAATAGTTCATTCAAGGACCTTCTAATCATCTTCAGACCAAAGATGAGCCTCACCATATTGAGAGGCACTCACTTTCTTTATTTGATAACACAGCAAGGAAAGTATTGACTCAGTTGGTCCCAAAGAGCTCCCAGGTTTTTCTTTCTCCTATGCAGCTGGCAGTACCATACAGCCACAGGAAATAACACCAATTTTGGTGCTCATTTTGCTCTATGGAGAATACTGGATGAGCTCTCTGTTGACTGCTTCTTGCTAAGAATGAAAACTCACTTTTTTGCCATGAATGTTTTGAACAGCTCCAGGTGAAGGTGTCAATAAGGATTTTCAGGTTGGAAGGGACTGTGCTTAACTGGATGGGGATCGGTTCTCTGCTACATGCCAGCACATCCCACAGAACCTCATTGGAGATGGGTTTGCTAATCTAGAGGTCATTGTTCCTCTTGTTTGCCACAGCCATGTTTGCACACAGCTGGTCCAAGTTTTTCAGTGGTATCGTTGTTTTCCTGACCATCACACCTAAAACTGCACTGGTTTTTCATGGTGATTGGGTGGTTTTCACAGTGAGGTACCATGAAACTTGTTCCAGGATGGGATGAATGGGCAAACCCAATGTGTTAGCCCTTTGCCAGTGGGGCATTCTGCTTGAACTGGCCTCTTTTATATCCCAGCATCTCTCTGCGCTCGTCTGATTGTCTGCGTGTCATGAAGCTTGGCATCTGGTACATGCTCACAGTTCTGATTGAAAGGAAACAGCCTACATCTTTAATTAGCTAATCAGCCAATGCAAAAAAAAAAAAAAAAAAATCTGTAAAAGGGGAATATTAACAAAGCCTCAATGGTTGGTAAATTTTACACTTTCAGTGGATCCAGTGCTCTTCTCAGCTGCTCTGTAACTAAGCTCAGATCTATACAGAAGGTATGTCCTCCTTTCCTTCATATGCGTGGTTCTTTTCATCTCCTTGTAGGTGTGTCTTTTGTTTCAGTTTAGCTTTTAGTTTCCTGATGTTGAAGCAAACCAAATATGCTTTTAGAGCCATAACACTAAAATCCTTGAAGGAAGTACGCATGTAGGAGTAACAAGATAACTGCATATCAGCAACAGGACAGGTAGTGGCAGGTTTAGAGGCTCTGAAATTACTGAGCTCGTTTAGTCTTCCCACATCTTGCAGCAGGAACAGACTGTCCTGCTCTAAAATCCACCTGAGTGGTGCTGTGTTTCTGGCAGTCTGTAGTTCTGCTGACTGCGGAGTTTGTCACATGAGGAATTAGACTGCCATGTTTGAAGTCTGCACATCCTCACAACCATCCCGTTTCAGCTGCCAACTATTTTGTTTTCTCTGGCCTAGAGCTAGCCTCTGTATTGAGGCATTATTTGTTATATTGTCTATCCCAGACTTTCTTGTTCTCTTTGATGGCGATGCAAGCCATATCCCACAGCCTGATCTGGCAGCCAGAGGGTGAATAAACTCTTACTACCCTTTTTCCTTCTCCCAGCATTAAATGGACAGCATGGCAGCAGAAACAGTATGAGACTTCATTTCATCAGCAAATCTCCAACCTCTCATGTTCAGATAGCACAGCAGAATTCCTACAACACGTCCCTGTTTTTCCTAATATCAACCTGAGAGTTTCAGTAGGAAAGACACCTCTAACTGTTATCCAGACTTTGGCATATATCTTCCTCTTCACTGCCATTGTTTTAAAGCAGAAAAGACTAGCTGCAGGGTTCTGCATACACAGCTGCTAATTCTATGCATCCTGAGGATGTTTTGAGATGGGCAGTGTAACCTTCTGCAAAGGTGTTTGCTGAAAGTTTGTGGTTACAGAGATGAGGATTACTTCAGAAATGGAAAACAGGCACCCTTGCTGCCTGTTACTGCTGTATGTACAGCAATAGGTTAAATAAGATCAAATCTTTTAGCAAATTGCCGGTCCTCCCAATGCTATTGAAAGAGTTTATTTTTCCAAGAAATTTGGTGCCTCCTTTTCTTCTTTGGAGAAAAAGGTTCAGGCAGCCCAGCCTAAATAGTAGCATTTGGCCCAGTGTGTAACAAATCTCTGAGCATACATCAGTAGAAACCCCCAGCATAAATCAGCCACACCAGAACAAAGGGGTGCTTGTTAAGCTAAAGACGGGAAGGAATTTGTATATGCAGTACATGCATATAAGAGTATATCTACAGCTTCAGCAGTAATTGAGTAAGTTTAGGACAATATGTTGAGTCTACCACTGCTGTCAGAGATCGAGTAACATACTTGGAGTGTGATTTTGCTTTGTACGCATCTGCCTTACATGAAAGAAGTTGCAGAGGAGGAGGTCTTGTTATGCCAGACCTCCTTTCTATAAGGCACTAAGGAAGGAACCTTGGGAACAAATGAGTTCTAGAAATCATCTTCTATGTGATAGTAGAGGTATTTTGCCTGATCTTTTTTCCCCTTTTGTATTCTGATGAAGAGACAGAGTAAAAGGCTGTCTGTGAGTTAAAAATATAAAGCCAGAAAACTACAGTTTAATGGAATACTTCTTTTTCCAGGTGATTAGTTCAGAGTTATCTAGAACAGTGTCTGTGACACATGTACACACCCTGAGCTGGGGAAAAATCTTTGTTGGGGTTTTTTTATGACCTTTAGCTTTGCCCTCAGTATCACTTTCAGGCACGGCTCAGTGAATCTCCAAAAGATAGATCTTGGACATCAAGGTTTACCTCTGAGGCAGCTGCTTTCTAGACTGCAGAAAACACGTAATTTTCACCCCACAACCATTTTTAATACTCAAAGGACATTTTTTTGGACACGTTGCAGGCTTTTTATGAAGAGGCCTATTATTTTGTTAGAATGAAAAGAGAGAAATTATTTCCTGTAATTTCCCATTTTGTAAAGTTTAGGAAAGAGAATTCCCCTGGTTCTGTGAGAGCACTTGTCAAGTCTTCTGAAACCGACTTCAAATTTTATCTCTACTGCTGAATACAGCTCCTCCCCAACCACATATTTAGGATTTCCTGAACTCTCTCTGAGCACCTGGTTAAAGGGATCCTGGCAGAACTTCAGCTCTCACTCTCACAACTGTCAATGCTACTAGTACCTATCTGCTGTGGCCTTTATCCATGCATGATCAATATACACATAGACAGGTTAATTGGTGGAGAAAAGATATAGGTATTTATGTGAGGCATGCCAGATTGCGTCTGAGTTCCTGAGGCAGTTATGAGGAGTTAATGTTAGACACTTAGAAAAAAATGAATCCACTCCGTCAGAAAATAAATCTGTTTTTCATAAGTGTTTGTCTCTTCACCAGTATTTGGATGGTGAAGTAGTTGCTTGAGTCCTGTAAACTGTCCTCTCTTGGACCCCAAAAGTCTCTAAAGCACCCAAGAAACCAGGGCACATTTCATCACACGTGTCAATAAATATGGGTTGGTTCTGTCTCAACTGTGCTGTCTGGCTCTCTGCTGACGGCAAACCCCTTACCCCAACCTCCTGCTCATGGCAGTGTTTCCCAGTTTCACCAATTCACTCATTTGCAGAAGCTCATTTGAGTCTGCAGAACCTTTATCTCAGCTGTGTGCACCAAGATTTGGGAGAAGGGGGGAGAGGAGCAAGGCTGAAAGCTTTCTGTGAAACCTTCTTTAAGATCTTGTTCTCTTTGCTTCATGGATGAACAGTTCTAGTGCTGCCCTTAACAAAGAGATGACAGAGTTTAATTTCACACCTACCAGAAGTGGCTGTATGATTTCCCAAAGGAGAAACCTGCAGCCCTTGGTGGAGATGCTCTGCTGCCATGGTGATGGTGATGGGCATGGTTCAAGACCTCAGTGGGACCGCAGCACACTAGGCTTCTCTGGTCTTGTCTTGTCCTAGTGCTTTTGTGTAAGTTGTCAGTCATATAACAAAAAAATTAGAAACAAAAAGTGGACAACCTGCTGCCAGGATGAGAAAGCAGGGAGTCAGTGTTCAGCTCCCAGACTTGCAGCACATCTAACAGTGTGCTCCTGAAGTTTTCTCTCATGGAATGGCCCTGGGGAGAGCTGTTAGCAATAGTCATGATGCAAACGGTAGCTACAAAGGTAGTCAGAGAAGGGACTCATTCAAGAGAACCTTGGAGAGGCTGAGGGCAGGGGGGACATCCCGTGCAGTGGGTCTCTGAAGACCAGCTCTCCTCCTGCCTGCAGAGTTGAGCCTTGTGCCCAGCAGAAAACCAGCCAGACAGCGTATGAAATCCTGTGGAGATGGGGTCAAGAGTTTAACTTTCTAACCTCACTCCTTACCTAGTCACACAAAACTTCAGTTATTTCAGGAGTAAGAAGTGAAGGTAAGCTTTAAAGCTGTCTTCTGCCATTTTTGCTGCAGGGGTCCCCTTTGCTGTCAAGTTCAGTTAACGTTTGTTTAAACAAGAGATGTGGATACCTGATAAGTGGCAGCACCTGGCGTAAAGATGCATTATGGACAACAGAGAGTAAACAGAGCAGCTATAAGATTCCAGTGCACAGAGGTCAAGACAACATCTGTTTTGCCTCATGTACATATTCATACATAGTTTTCTGTTCTAGAAGTCACTCAAGCATCTAATAACTTCCTGCTCCAGGTGATATTTCAGCAAATTGTTTTCCTGCTCCAGTTCAGTCAGGATTTTTCTAGCTTTGACAGAGTGACTAAAATACCTACAGACTCCGCATGCCACCCCGGTGTAATTGCAGTGTCACAAGTTTTGGGCTGGGAGCCAGCGACAAACAAGTTCAGCCAGGCAGGGAGGGGATGTACACAGAGCCAGCAGTTAGAAGTGTGCATGCAAACCGGCACTGCTGTCAGATACGTTAGAGCTGTGGGTCGGCCAGCCACCCTCTGCACAGCTGCATTAAATAATAGCTGCATAACCTGGTGGTTTGTCCTTAATACATTGCCTCAGTCTGCAGTTATAGGAGCAGGCTGGGAAGCCATCTTTTACTTTCAAAGCTACCGGAGCAAATAGTGTGTCTGACATGCAGCCTTGCCTCATGTCTTACTTGCACCCATCAATTTTCACCCTCTTAAACTGGGTGCGTTGGGTAAAGCCATGGGTTAGTCCCCAGAGACCTTGGATTCAGCCCCGCTCTCAGGGCCTGGGTGTAGGCATGTTCCAATAAGCATCTCCAAAGTCATTAGCCCCATTTAAGCCTGCAGGTTTCATATTCTGCAAATAAGGGCTTCACATTCTGTTCTTAATAATTAAACAAGTGTATCTGATATTATATTTTAGTAATTGTGTTGCAGTAGCAGCTTAAAACCCCACCAAGATCAGGGCTCCCTTGCACTGAATAACGATACAGTGAAAAACAGATTGTAGATAAGAAACATATATTGTAAATAATTAACACCAAAGGAAAAAAAAAAAAAAGCAGTAATTTCATCCATCCTTCTGTCGTACTTTTTTTTATCACTCATCTTCCCTGTCTTTACAGATTCATGCTCATCTAATTCATTTTTGCAACTCGACTTTTTCTTCTTAACCAATTATTTTTCTTTTGCCAACTCTAAAGGGAAAGTAGGTGCAGTAGCAAGTGACATGAGTAATATATGATTTGGGATATACAGGCATCTGTATGCTGGTGAACAATGGCACAGAGGCTGACTCAGATGGATACCTGTGACATAACTGTGTGTGTGTGTGTGTGGTGTTATCCCCCATTTGCTTACGATATTTCCTTCAGCGGAACTGAAATACTTTAATCTTCCTCCAGTTTGGCAGTTGGTTTATTAAATGTTTATTCATTTTCTTTGCATTTGGGATGGCGCTGAAATTAGCACGTCCATTTTCTTCTTTAAACAAGAGAAACTTCAGTGTAAATAATGTCTCATCGCACAAATGCATTTTTGTCCTTCTACTGATGTCAGAACAAAATGAAGGATGATATTTGTGGGGAAAAAAAAAGAAAAGAAAAGAAAAAAAAAGCCTCTTTCCTAAAACCAACAGAGGGAGCACAAACCTTTGGGTTTTTGTCAGATTTTTAAAAATGAGAGGTTGTGTCTACAATGTCTTACCTTTCCAGTGAGAGCATGGTGGGTTTAAATGCTGTAGAATTATTTAGGTTCTTAAACATGTCTTCCCTTGACTGCAAGAGCCTGTTCAGTATGTTCCTACTGTTGGAAAGGGCTGATCTTTGGTCTAGAGCACTGAGGAGCCTTATCATTCTCTTAAATACAGCTCACAGAGTTATCCACCTTCTTCCCTCATCACCACTCTTTGGCCATCCCCACGGCTCCATGGTGCTGCTGGACACACTTTGCTCACTCCTTCTGCTGAGTGACTCACTCTGTGACAGGGAATCTGCTTTTCCCACAGTTTGTTGCGCAATGTCTCTTCTGAACATTTGGGTAAAAATATCATCTGTTAGAAATGGAAAGCTTAAGTGCTATGCAATTAAAGCATGAAGATAGATACGCTCTTCCTCTCTTTACAACAGACTTTTATTATCTCACCTTATTTTTTACAGATGAATAAGCACTTTTGGGCTCATTTGGGCACATTTGGGCTCATTCACAAAGTGATATCTGGGATGGTTTGGGGCAGTCTATTATAGCTTTTAAAGAAGAGTGGGCAAGATTCTCTGGTGCTGTATGTTAACATATCTCCATGTAAAACAGTGGAGATACAGTCATGAGAAGGTAAAACTGCTGTTACTTGTAGATGTGCTTGGATGTCCTTCTAGAAGACATGCTTCAGTTTCAACACAACTTAAAAAAGATGTAGGTACACGAATGTCTCTGTGATGCTCTGACCAGAGGGCAGATTCAATGGGCAGAGCTGATTGCAGCTTGTCCCATGTCAATAGCATCACTATTGAAGTGATTCCAAGACCATCTTTACAACCACAAAGATGTTAGGTGGTCACAAGAACGTGCACAGGATACGCAAAATGCCAGGCAGCTTGCCACCATTTCCACCTGCACACAGTTTGTGTTCTCTCAGATACACCAGGGCTGCAGCCGGACCCAGGGCTGTGCAGACAGACAGCCACACTCAGCTGGGTGGGAGCCTCCCTCCTCACCTGGGCTTTTGAAGTCAGGCAGGTCTCCATGTGCACGACGTATTGTGCAATGTGAAGCAGTGTGGTTTGCTATGAAACATTGCCTCTTTTTTCACAGTTGGGCAAGGTTCAGGCCTCTATCTATTCAGACATTTAAAACAAGTGACCAGATGCTGCAGGCTTACAAAAGCACTACACATAGCCAGCTGTGCCATATAAATCTTAGGCTTTTTTTTTTTATCATCAAGCTGTGGTTTGTTTGTGGTGTCTCATTTTTCCATCAGCTAGACATTCCTGTCCGTGCTTCCCATTTATTTGTTGGGATCACATAAAAACATAGCTTTATTTATGCATATGCTCTAATCCAGAACATAAACTGCTGCAGCCGACTCATCGTGTATTGTCTGAGGGAATGCACATCATAAAGTGTATACGTCATAGCAAGAGGTTTCTTATAACTCTGTGCAGTCCTTTTTAACTGGATGTCTATTTCAGCCATCTGTTCTTTAATATTATAATGAATGCTTCACACTTATCGCTGCTTTTGTTAGAGGATCTCCCACTTCTTCTCAAAGGTGATTAAGTATTATTATTATCTCAGTGTAACTGAAGTACAGACATGTTGGGTGACTTGCCAAGATGATGTGTTTGGTGAGTGTTAGAATTAGACTTGCACCTTCAGCTCTCTGTTTCTTATTCCTCGTCGCTTTGTACAGTTGCAAGTGGGCTTTCAGTCGTCCTGTGGTAACACATCATATCCTTCAGCCTGCTCTTTAACTCAGATACTTGCATGTTGGTCAAACCTTTCTATACTTTGGCTACCAGAAGATCACAGAACCTTGGCAGATTTCAGCACTTGTAAATATTCTCAAAAAAATCTTTCTGTTGAAGTTTTTCCTGTTGGCCCAAGTCTGGCTTTGGCATTACCAATGGCTCAAGTCTGGCACTAAGCACAAGGAAGTGATGTTTGGCTACATGTTTCACAGAACAGTTGAGGCTGGAAGGGAACTCAGGAGATCATCTGGTCCAACCCCTCTGCAGGGCCAGAGAGAGTTGCCCAGGAATTTCAGTAACTAGTTGTCTACAAGTCTTCACTCAGGTACCAGTAAAACTGGGATAAGGTTGAGCAATTTAAAAAAAATCATGATTTGCAACTTGCATTTGCAAATCAAATGCTATCAGTTTTACCTTTCTGATATTTTTGTTGGTGTTTCCAGAGACACAAGTGTGGCAACTTTAGATCGTGGTTAGATGGTTTTGTTCAGATGCAAAAAAGTACACAGGAAAAGACATAGGTACGAAAGCAACAAGTTCTTACAGTTATGAACACTAAACTGGAAGAAAATGGAATTCCATCAATGAACTACTAGTTCATGCAAATTGGAAGTGATTCTTGTATATCATAAGGAATGGCTCTTAGTCCAGTAACACTTTTCAAAATCTGTTGCTGAGATAACTAATGAGAAAACTGGTAAGAGATAACCTGAAGAAAAACCAATAACCACGGAGAAGTTGATTCACAGCATAAAAGAAAACCATCTTAATGCTGCTGATGACACTATAATTGTGCCTCAGTTCAACTAATGAAGGTACTATGTTAGAGATTGTCTGGTTTGATCTGTGCATCCATCTAGCAAAGAGGTGGACTTGGTAGTGTTCACCCAATGGGTGGGCCAAGATAAATGCATTCTCTGTTTCTTTACCTGTCCCTCTTCATGAGTCAGTGCCCTGGCATCTGTTCCCAAACTGTTCCCATCCTGTTCAGAAAACTGACCTGCATATAGATTGGTCTTAATGATCAAATGTTTAAAAATTCATTGCACGGGAACAGCTGAAAGCAGTTGATTGGTTTGAACTTTATTGTGTGCACCTTGATTCCCAGATCTGCAGTAAAGGGGAAGGTCAGCTGGTAAACATTTGAGCATTTAAAAATAAAAAGGGATGGATTTCCCGCTACCCAGGCCTTTTATGTTCAACCTCAGCACAGACCTGGATGTACTGAGGTATTTCTCATGTGTATGATTTAAATCCACCTGGACACTGTGGGCCACATCTTCCCTCAGCTGGTGTAAATCAGCATAGTTCCTTTGAAGTTAATGAAGAAATCTAACTTTGCACCAGCTGAGAATCTGGCCCGGTGTCACTTATTATTTCAAGGATCCACAGATATTCCTGAGAAACAGCAGAGTGCTCAGAAAGACAAAGTTCCTGATGTGATTATTCTAAAATTTCAAGATATTAATTGCCCCAAATTCCCTGTGACAAGTTGGGCTGGAAATCTCAGTATTGGATCAGACAAAGTTATACAGAAGGGCCGAGATGGAATGGTATACCACGAGAAACAAACATGAGTCTTCCCAGTGGTCCTTGTTTATTTTATTTTAAACAGAAATTTCAAATATATTGTAATTCTACTTATGATATTGAAAAATAAAAAGACATTTTACTTGGTGTCGTAAAATAATAATAGAGCGCAGTAGCAACAAACACCATCTTCATTTCCTCAAATTGCTTGCCACATCTGAGTACCTGTGTAAGAGCAGGAGCAAACCTGTTATAAGTGAGGCTTTTAGGTAGATGGCGTAGGAAAGTATTGCATGGGTAGGAAAGTATTGTCAGGAGCTGATCCAAGGCACTGGTTACATGAGCAGGGCAGAGCAGTGTCAGAGAGATTATTTGCCTTCTGAGAGCCTGTTTGTTCTCTCTCAATTGGCCTTCACCATAGGTGAGGGATGCTCAGCATTTACCTTACCAGGGGATGCAGCCATGTGATAGAAAATTGCTCAGTGCTGCCACAAATCAGTAAATAAGTATAATGTGTTCTGCAAAGACATCTGTACTTTGTCAGTCTAATTGCTCCGGGAGCAGCAGGTGATGCACCAGTATCTGTTTTTTGCTTCAGTCACTGAAGAGAACTTAACTACACACACAGCAGTGGTGGCACCCAACCTGTGGGGTGGGGGAATCTGCCCCAAGAAGGGGTAATTCCCATTAGTGCACTTCTGCTTCAGCTGTGCTGCCATCATGCAAACACCCCAGAGAGAACTCCACCAGACGTAGCAGCATCTCCCACACACATCCTCAGGCTCATAGAAGGAGTTGGTGAACATCCAGGGTTAGTGCTCAGGGGTTCGGTCTTCCTCTTACCTGCATGTCTGCAAACTTCAGGTCAGTTCTTACCAGCTCGAGCTCCAGGATTTATTATTACTGTCTTCCAACAAACACACAAAATTCACTTTAGTTCAAATCATTCAAGCATGGCAACTCTAATAATGATATTTTAATAGCGTCTGCAGCGTTGAAGTTTGTTGAAATCTGATATCTGCCACTAGCTAATATAGGCAGTATCATCCCCTTTTTAATAAAACTGTTACTTTAATGAGGAGCTCTGTCGTACTTTACTGATAAAGACTAATGATTTTAAACATGACTTTTTCCTCCTGTATTTGTGCTTTTCATTTTAACCGAGATGACTCTGTTATTTCAGCATACGAGCAGTAATGTTCTCCCATCTAAGTACATTTTGTTCACCTCAGAGAATTTAGGTAGCTAATTATCCAGAACTACTGAGGCGGTTACTGTTTGCTTCCTGTTCTATTGCATAGTAATATAAGTTTTCTGTTATGGAACAAAAATAATCCAAATTCTTTGCTCTGTATTCCAGTGGCTCCCTTCTAAAGTGCTTGGTTATGTTGCCTGCAAATTTTTTTGTAATGAGGACTCTGGATCAGCTTAACAAGGTTAACATTGTTTGGGAGGTTGCAGATGTGGACTTTACATCGTTTTTAATGAAATCAAGCCCAAAAGAGGCTCAATAAACAAATGACAATGTTTGGAAAAGAGAGGAGCTCATTTCCTTTGATAGGGTGCAGGGAATTTAACCAATCTGTGTTTATAATTACTGTCTGGTTTAGTTAGTGCGAAAGAATCTACTTGTTACCAAATTATAAATAAACAAACTAGACCTGCTTTTTCCCATTCTGCAGCAGTCTTGTTAGAGTTTATTTTCTTTTCATTTGACTACAGAGCACTCACTGTATGCTTAATGCTTAAATTGTTTGGGGTTTCTTTTTGTCTGCTCCAAACATACACTGCTACTTTGGAAACTCTGGACTGTTTTGCAAAATTTGCACCTTGTCATTTTATTTTCTATTAAATACTTCGACTCTATCAAAAACATCATTGTTAGTTAAAAATAGTCTGTAGCAGAGGGGGAAAAAATCTGTTGTCCACATTTTGATCCTTGGTAATTTACCAAAGACATCATTTTTCTTGGCAGTCTTCTGTATAGACTAAGTTGCTACTGCTTAGTTAATTGTAAACCAAAATCAAATTAGCAGTCTTTACAGATTTTGGCTGCTAGAAATGTGAATTTTAAGCAAATTAAGAATCCAACATTTGGACCACCTAAAATGACACAATTTACTGTCGTGGAAATTAGAGATTTAATTTCCAGTTAGAATGGCAGATAAATTTAATATATCTAATATCCATGTAGATCAGAATTCACAGTCATGATTTGTGATTCCTTTCTCTTCTTAATTCTTTCCACAAAATATGCAGGTTTCATTTTAAAATGCCTGTCTTCTTATTTAGAAATGAACATTCACTTCAACTTTGCACCACCCATAAATAACTGTAAGACACAACTTTTGTTTCATTTATACGCAAGTCACTTAAATTGCAATCTCTTGCTATCTAATGGTAGTCTCAAAAGTACAGCGTTATTTAGAATTATTATTTAGTTTTGTTTCTGTGCGTAATTTGTGTTTTTATGATTTCATGAATTCTTGGAGTTACCACCAGCTTTTTTTTTTTAACCAGGATGTGAATTTACCTTTGTTTTGGAAATTGCATAAATCTATCAGGAAATTCTGAAAAATCAATAAACTAATTTTATCGTTAGAGATGTGTAAAGCAGTAAGCACTTTCCAGATGTGGCTGGGGATAGAAGCAAAGAAAACTGCTCTGTTCTAGGAGAGGAAAAACTGTTGACATTTCTTTGAAGTATAATCTCTTTTGTTTATTTGGGTTTTAATAGCTTCCAGCAGTTAGCTGCATATTTTTAAACTGATGTTGCTTGCATACTTATTTTCGAAGGTTTGTGAGTGGCATTCATTGGCTGCCATATGTGTAAAAGCTAACCTGTATGTTGATGAATGAATGAGATTGATGAGGAGAAGAGAGTTTTAGCTAGAGATGGGCTCAAAGTAAAAAGCTAGATCCACGTATTACCTTAACTCTGAAAGTATTTGAAATTCAAACAACCAAAGCTGGATTTCACAAAGGTTTATTTCATTTCTGACTTCGCCGTTTACACAAAACTTTGGGTCTTATGCAAGAATTAAAATATATGGGTAGAAAGTCTAATGCTTCCCACCCCGTTTTTTAGATTTAGATTAGATTGCCATTTTTGTCCAATTAAAAATTCTCCCCATCAAAAGGTTTGCCTGGAACGTGGCTAATCACTCTGCATCATGGGGCATCATTCTTTCTTTAGAGGCCTCTCATCCAACACATGTCCTTGGTCTTCCCAGACTAGGGAGCATTTCAGATTGGGATCCAGATGCCATTCATTGATTCATGTTTGACATTAGCCAGGATCTTTAAGTACCATTCCCACCTCTCTGTGCCAGAATAGCTAAAAAGAATTACTTTGTGGACAGATCACTGGAGATCAAGATTTGTGAATAAAACCTCTCTCTGACATGTGCTTTGATGGAGTATGCATTTCTGGGGGGGCTAAACATGCTAAAGATTTTAGATACTTAGTTCCATAAGTTTTTGTGTGGAATAGGTGCCTATATATCTTCTAGAAGGCTGGACCTTACGGTCTGGCACCCATCTGAGTCAATGGGAAGCTTCCCATGTTGGATGAAGCCCATTGTCTCTCTCCACCTACTTTAGCCCATCTGTAAAATGGGAATAGAAATACTTATCTAAATCTATAATGAGATTTCAAACTATCAGACTAGAAATCTCTACAGAAGTGTGAAGCCCTAATGAAGAGGAGAGCAATTATCCCAAATGTATGAATTTGCAGTGTAAGAGTTTTTAAAGAAGTCATTATGATTTCATAGTATAAATGTACCTATTCAAAAGAATGGCTTTACAAATCATTTATTACTGTAATAACAGCTATTTTGAGCTGAGATATCAGGGTGCAATCCAAAGCCCATTAAAGTCAATGGAAAGATTCCTACAGATGCTAGTGCATTTTATGTCTGTCTTTAAGCACATGCTTAATATTAAAGTCAAAGAGACTTAAGTGTCTACCAGAAGTTAAGTACTGAAACAGGCTCTAGTCCTTTGTCTCATCCTGGATAAAAATGCTTCCTGAATGAGGCTTCATAAAACAAGGCAAATCAACCACCCTACAAACTCTTCTGTCTTCTTCACTTTGCTTGCAGAGTGTGTTGTTCTTGTGCACAAGGTGAATGCTGGCACCACTGGGAGTTCTAGCATGGAGTTGGCATTGTACCTTGTAACTTCCTTGCCCAGCAAATATGTGCAGCATATTAAATATTAAATGGGTTATTAAAAATATTCATGTGACAAGCAAGTTTAACGCACAAATCATTATAGCTGGCCTAAGCAGCTGAAAAGGGGTTGACATTGAAAAATGAAAACTATTTTTGAAAGTAAGTGGAAACTTAAGGGGAAAAAAAAAAGAGCATGAAAACAACTATATACAAGCTCTTGACATTTCCTAATGATTTATATAACATACTGCATGAGAATACAATTTAATTTGATTTCAGATGCAATGCCAGCTGTTGCTGAACCCCGGCAAACAGTCAGCATTTCAGATCGAGAGGGGCTCCAATTTTCTTTTGCTACGAAAATAAATAAGATTGGAAACTAACTTTTCCTCAGTCCAATCAATACTTTTTATTACTTACAAGGATGCTATTGGCTATGAAATGCTTTCTGTGCGGAAAATCTCCTTGTATAAATCCTGCGTAGCATTTCTGTTGCAAGAAAGTATCCGATTGTCCTGAGTGCTTTAAAAGTACAAACACCAATTATGTATGGTTTGATACATTTTAATGGTCTGTGCCTTCTACAAATTAACAGTCAGGGAGCTTAGCAAATGAGCTTCTATTTGGTTTCTGGCTCGGAATCCGTCACTAAACAATACTCCTTACACATTTGTAATAAAATTATTCTAAATGATGCTACTTAAACAGTTGCTGTAGCTACGTATTAAGATTTGCTCTGTTTTTCATGTGTTTTCCATCAAGGAAGTCTGTGGTTACCTTCCTGATTCTGCTGGACTGGAAAAACATAGCTAATATAGTGTGATCTGGAGAAAGCTTTGATGCAGGGGCTTTACAAATAAACCTCCAGATGCCATATGGTTTACATTCATCTCTCAATTTATTTCCTATAAATGTCTATTGAATATTCCATTGAACCAACACATGTGAAACTAGAGCTGGAAAAGAGAGCGAGGTATAGAATGCTTTGTGGCAGCGTGTGATTATCATATTTCTTTTCCAATATTGCTACCAGCCTTAAACGCACGGTAAATTAGTCAAATGCCAAAGTTCTTAGAGTTAGGGAGGAAAATAAAGAAACAATATTTTAAACCGTACAAAAACAAACACTCCTTTCTCACATGTTGTAATGTACCTCTCTCACTAGAGGTAGTTCTTCTTTGCAGTAAAACTAACCCGTATGTTTGGTTTATGTCATTAGAAAATTAAAGCTTGGGGAACGCAGTTGTGGGAAAGAAAATGCTGCTAAAACTTTGCAAAGGAAAAACAAATGGAGGAATGAGAAGCTTAGATGTATATTTGGGATTGATTAACTACTAGCTTGTATCAGAGCTCCCTGCCTTTCTTGGTTTCTCTTCTTTCTGAAGTCAGGCAGTGTAACTTAAACATGTCTGAGTAGCAGAGCTCAGTCAATGGGCCTTTCTTAGGGCTCTGTTTATTCAGGAAGAAGTCCACTTTTCCAAATGTTCCTCATGGTATAGGTGTTGTCTCCAAAAGAAACTCTATGTGTATTACTGGGATCTTTTCTTATCTCTCTGAGCCCTGATGCTCTGTGCCCCTCAGTTCCTGCTCCGAGCACTCTGGCTCCAGGAGTTTGGCTGTTGGAAGTCACCTCTGAAAATTAAAAGAGAAAAACCCCATCTGGGCACAGATGAGGAAAAAAGCTGCAGTTGAGACGGGCTAATTTGTTTTACAGAGCTACGTTTTTCCATAACTCCATTTTAACGAACTTACCAGCTTGGACTTGTAGTTTATGTTGATCAAAGGAAGGTATTTCTGTGCTGCATATAGAAGAGCTTCTCTCTCCATCCAGGAGAAGTTGATTTGCATTTATCCATGTTTCAGTCCAAGGCTGAGTGTAAATTTCTCACCTACACACATTGTCTACATAAGGCCTGAAAGTCACTTACGAGCTGCTTATGTCTTACCAAGCTCACCAGCTCTAATACCATAGACAGGAAATTTTTGTCCCTAAATTCTTAAAACTATTGGTTTATCTAGAAGACTCAGTTCTCCATACAGTCTACACAGGTCCTCTATAAGTAACTTTATTTTACCCATGGAGCCTCATATAAGTGAATCTTCAGATCGCTGACCCAAAGTATTAGAATATCACCGTTATTCAGCTGAGTTTATGATACCAAACTGAAAAGCTCCAGATCAGCGGCAGAAAGTCCTATTCATTGTAGCTGGAAAACAGGATTCATCATAACGCACATCCTATAAATAGCAAAAACAGTTAGGAAAGCAAACGAAATCCACAGATGATAAATAAGGTAACAACATTTCTTACGCTATGCATCATCCTCGTATGTTCCACTGAGATTAGGGTTGGGAAATCCTATATTTAACAGACTAAACTTTGATGTCTTCTGCAGGGATATTATTCAGGTATGTTTGCTTGAAAAGATGAATGGAAAAAAATTGTTTATCGTCAGCCATAAAAGATGTTAGAGACAATTTACATGTATTTTCCATGGGGTTTTTCTTTTATTTATTTATTTTATTATTATTATTATTACTATTGCAAAACAGAAACTGCCAGATGCTGCTGGGCAGGAAGCTTACAAGTTTCATTTGAGAAATAAGATATTGGATTACTACAATTAACAAGGCCAGAAAAATAGACTCCTACATAGTTGCAGTGGCCACGCACAGGTTCTGACAAAAGTCTTCTATTGCTAAATTTGTCAAAACAACTTGCATTTAAAGAGGGGAAAAAAAAGAAAAAAAAAGAAAAAAAAAACCAAAAAACACCAAAAAGCTTCTGGCAAACAAATTACATTATAAAGCAGCGTGGAAATGTCAGTCCTTTCCTATTTAACTCCAACTGTAATAAAAAAAGGACTTTTTACTGTTCCCATGTACAGTAAATGTAATAATTTTCATTTTTGTAAAGTGTTATCATTTCTACTAAATTTCCTCTCAGTGACTCACCCCCATTTCTTTTCTTGGCAGCTTGTTACTACACTATTCTCTTGGAAGCAAACAAAAAAAAAAAAAAAAAAAAAAAGGAAATCTTTCCATATCAGATAGAATGGAGACTTTTCAGTGCAGTAAGAAATGACAATCTTAACACATCTTTACATGTCCCATTAGTTTGGAGGGACATGAAACAGAGCTATGCTTACCCCTCCAGACCCCATTGTGAACAGCCTCTTCTTTCAATTTGTCCTCTAGTCTTTAAAGCAGTGATTAGTTTCCAAATACAACAGCAGTATCATATGCTCTATTTAAAAATTAGTCTTTCAACAAGGACCAAAGGAGTCACGGAGCAGGCACATCAAAAACTAAGGATCCCAACCCAAGCCTCTTTTCCCTTTGGCCTTCCATCTCCTTGTTGACTGACCCCACATGGGCCCCAACATATTCATTTCAACCCAAAAGCTCTTCTATTTGTCTATGCTCTACTCTCCCTACCTATCTCTAGGTAGCAAAGGTACTTAAAAATACCTCTCTTCCTTGTCCTCACCCCTACTTTCTTCCCAAAGCAAAATCTTGTGGCAGTTCCTATGTGCTGAGTGGTTGGGAGTGAGAAATGTTCCCATGTTCTGGGAGGAGCTGCCACCCTTGTGCTGCCAGCTCTACCTGTACACCTCCTATGCACATCCAGCAAGGAGACAAGTTAGCAACACCTCTCTCAATCTGCCCAAACGGAGATGGCCTGCATTGACAAAGTGTGTGCCAATTCCACCGTGCCTCAAGAAACCCCCTTAGTCTGATGGCACAACAGACCTAACCCAGTTAGAGCACTACAAGCCAAGCTTACACGTTGCACACACAGTCTGTGTTTGCACATGTACAGTACTGGGTAAGATACAACTGGGAGACAGCACAGAAGTAATGTGATAGAAAGGCCTTGGATCCGGAACAATAAGCACATGGGCAGCGTTGCTAAAAGCAAAGCTATTTTATCAAACTAAGCTTAAACAAATTTGACTTGTGCAGAGCCCTGGGGTCATGCTGGCCTTCAGCACGGGTGACCTTTACCTCTCCCATCATCCACACCATTGTTCTTTTCATCCTAGAATCTCTCTCCATCACTGTGAAATCTCAAGACAGAAATGCTCTGGCATTTCCCTGGTTCCAGCAGTGCTGGAGCTGTTGAGTGTGTTCCTACCTCTTGTTGTGTACTTCCTGGAGTTCCGTCATGTGCCTGCTGTATAGGAATAATTAAATGGGTTACTGCCAACAGTTTAAGGGCTGGTCCGGCCTGGTTCCGCGACTAGCTTTCTTACATTCTTCCATGATGTTCAGCCAACTATTTATATTCAGCTGGTATATTAAGGCCATTCTAGGTGTTTTTTTCTTACATGGTCGAAGTTTTCAGTAGCATTCTTATACGACCATGCTGGAACTATGACTTTGCTGATGTCCTTGTCCCAGGCAGAGGCTACCAAGATCTCTTCCCAGAATGATCTTATTCAGCCAAAGTAGCATGAAATGAACTCTCCAGCCTGCTGGGAACTGCACTTTCCCCACGTAGTTTCCTTAGCTGGAGAAAAGGAAAAACATCCTGAGGCCATTCCCCAAAATATCCATTAGACACATGGTTACAGAAACAGCCTAATTGGTGACTTCAGCATTTAGGAATGGGAGGAGTAAGAATGGAGATGTCTCCTGGTTCTCAGAAACACAAGGAAGGTGGCCCTGTGTCTGAGAGAGAGAAGTGGGAAGGAGAAATGGGCAGTCCATCTCTGACATTATGCAGATGGGAAGGAAGTGGTGTGAGTTTTTTGCTAAGGCTGCAAAGCAGAGAATTCAAATAGGATTTACACTCTTACCTGCCTCTCATCACTTAGTCCAACACTTTATTCTCTAAGATCCCAATATGCTTTTGTCTAACAGAGGAAACACTGAAATTTAGAGGAGACTGCATTTGGACTCTCAGAGTTTGGCATACTCCAAAGCTTGTCAGTTTTCACAGTGTTTGGCAGTCCAGTGTGTGCCTTGTGCCAAGCCCTGCTGTTTCCACAAGTCACATTTCTCCTGCTCATTTGGCCTGTGGAGAAAGTATGAATTCTCGGACCATGGCAGATGGAGGCAGGTAAAGGGAAGGGAGATAATGATCATGCCCACGTCCATCACAACACTTTGTTCTCAGCTTTAATTAATTATATAGCTTAACCTTTATTTCCTTACTCCCGGGAGGGCATCTGCTGGTATCGTAGAAGGCTTCAGGGATTACAGAGGGCTTTTTTGCCCTTGTGAAGCTGTTGCTGGGGTCAATTGAATATTTGTTGAGCAGAGAAATGAGAGCCAAGATGAACAAAAATCTAGGACTTAGCTGCCAGTTCCACTGCTGTATTATGAAGATCACCTTATCCCTTGAAAATATAACCTAAACCAATGAGATGTTTAGCAGAAGGACTGGAGTACAAGCCTCACTTACTCCAGTGGAAGACATGACCATCAACCTGGTTTCATGCTTACTCTGATGTTCAAACCCAGAAAGCCAACACCCAATGGTGACTGGTAGAAGCACTAGATTTCCTTTTTTTTTTTTTTTTTTTTTTTTTGCACTTGCTTTTCTGTACTAATTGAAGGAAAAGAGAAAGGAAATTGATAATACGTGGTCAGCAGAAGCAGAAGCTGTCTCCCTGAACACATAGCCAGATAGATCTGATGAGGAGAGCACAGCACATTTATATGAACCTTCTTCAAAGTAGAACCACACTATAAATATTGATTTCCTCTGGCATCCAAAATGCTGATACTCACAGTCAATAATGTCATTGCTTCATTATTTTATTTTTTAAATGGATTTGCTACATAACGGGGTAGATCCCTCAATTCTCAGCCAAAAGAACCATCTCTGTAACATGCAAGGAACTGTGGGTTTGACTGAAATCCAGCTGGAGCATAAATTTCATATCCAATTAATTGTAAGCAATATCTCAAAGGCATTTGAAGAACTATGTCTTGTTTAAAATTTCCCAGTCTGTAATACATATCTATTATATACAATAGTACGTATTTATATATACACACTATATACATATATATGTGTATATATATACACCAGGTACAGTACTATATACAATATTTTGGAACTTGAATGAAAATAATTGTGGGGTTTAGGAGTGTGTACTGACTGCACACATTCACATGATAAACTCATGACGTGCCGTTGTAGATTTCATGTACTCCGAGATTCAGACTCATTTAGTATTTTATAATAACTCATATAAAGCATGCAGTTATAGGGTTGGACTTGTACCCAAACTGGCATATTTCAGGGCTACCCATGTCCATCCACACTGGCCCATAAGCTACTAACTGTTGCTTCACACAGCTGTGAATTCCACAGCCTCAAAGAGAAGGCCTGTGGCAACAAAAACTGTTGTTCCTCTTACTAAACTATACTCTAAGTTCTTGTTTTCCCAGGAGTCAGCCACTGTGCTTAGAATTGAAACACAAGAAAATGAATGCCCACCTCCTGGAAACATGAGGAGAATGTTAGAACAAGACAAACTGAATTGCTATTATTCATTATCTACTTTATCGTTTAATGTGTAGACATCAAGTGCTCTAGGAATGTGACAGATTTATTACTAGATTGAGAGAAAAGGGCTCATCTTTTTAATGAGTGGATGATTTATATGTGATTTTAGGGTGAGCTGAAGAGCTTTTCCCCAGGTCCTTGCTTTGCTATGTAAGCTCACATGAACCATGCAAGTGTCTGGCTACCAGTGTGTGATGGACATGTTGCTGATATGTCCAGGCATGTTCTCAGTGATCACAGATGTAAGTCTCTCTGTTCTTGCTTCTGATAGACCCAGGCACAGGGACTCTGTTGCGTCTGGGTGAGGAACCAAATGCTCAGAGCTCCCCCAAACTCACTTACCATTCAGATTTTGTGACCACTCAGACTAGTATTGTCTTGCTGTGCCTTTAAATGCCTTTTCATGAGTCTGGATTTCTTGTGCAATTTAGTTGCCTTTGTACTGAGATTAGCAATTTGTTTTATCTTTGCAAGAGTGGTTGTGTTGGACTTCCCTCTTAGTCATCCCAAGGGTGATGACATACTCACATGACATCTGAAACAATATATGCAAAATTACCTGACCACAATTTATTGGGGAAATGGATGAAAAATGCTTTCATTTAACTGATTAACATTTAATTAACGTTGTTAATTAACATTGATTTTAACTTTTTTCAGCTGAAGTGTAACACTTAACATTGACCTTAACTTTTAAAATCAAAGCTAGGTGCTAGGAAAGCTTGGAGAAAACCATGATTGATATTATGCATTATAATCTAACTGTATGTGATCTGTGTTGAAGTTATGGAGTAATGTGCATTGTACCATATAAAAGTCTAATGATAGTTAATGTTAGTTAATTAAGATGAACGCTGAATGGTATTACCCTGTCTCATATGGGTATTAACATCGTATTAGAGTCTAACAAAATATTATTTTAGTTAAAACCACATATGCTGACTCAGTCTAGATTCTCTCTGAGAGAAATGAATTCTGAATCTGGTTAAACTGACTCATTTGAAACTATATGGTTCCTCTGGATCTCACTACAGCAAATATGAAAGCAGGCTTTCATATTTCCCCCACTTAATGGGGAAAATGTGTCTTCTTTATTAAGCAGAAAGAGAGAGATAACCTTATACTTATGTTTAGGAATTTGAGGAACATGGAGCAGAGATCTCCAGCCTGCTCCTGCAGAAAAATACATTACATTATTTTGCTCAGAAGCTTTGCAAGCTCCATTTGCCACTGATAAGCTTTTTCTTCTGCCTTTTCACCCATCCTGAGCTCCTCCTAATGAACTAATCCAGAAAAACCTATCTACTGCAGTATACAAGAGACCCAACCAGCACTGCACTGAATGCCAGAGAAGCATGCACAGCTCTGTTTGTTTTCAGTGATTGCAAAGCAATGACAGTGTACTACTCCTTGCCCCAGGAGTACAACAGGATGAACAGACCACTGAGCTTCTGGTAATGTTAGGTGTCTTTAGCTAGATGAAGTAACTGCCACTTTCAGTAAGCTCAAAGCACTGTGATTGTACACTATTAAGGCAGATCAAAAAATACTTTGATCTCTATCCACTCTTGTGTCAGAGAGTTTCAGTACACAGAAACAAGCAGGAAATGCAGGTACAGAGAGTATTTTTTCTCCTTTCCTTGCATTTGCAAATGTAATTTGGGGCATCAGTTAGATGTTCATTATCTCAGGTGGAAAGCAATGTCTAAAGACAGAAATATGTAGAAATGCAAGTGTATGTATATCCTTTAAGCACATTAATATACATGTGATATTATTGTTAATAAGGTTTTAAAAAGACATATTGCACCATTAAGTAGAAGGCTGGTACCTCTTTGCACTGTGCAAGAGATGTGTCCTGTTAAGCGATCTGGAGACGAGCTCAATGAATTTAACACTCAGGTTATGAAGGACATTTCTATAAAGAGAAGAGCACTAAAAGCAAAAAACTTCACAGGGATTTATTCTGCTTAGTGTTATCAGCAGTGCCAGTACTCCCAGGTTGGTTGGTACAGCCATGAAAGTAAAGGACCAAATTTAGCAAAGCAAACTGTAAGAACCTGTGGAAAGGGGGGGTTGAAGAAGAGATATGGGTGGGATTGAGAGCAAAATTCCCACTGGTTGGAGCAAATGAGGAGTGTGGAGAGCTGCCATTATCAGACTGGTTTGTATTCGCAAAGAAAGTTGAGGCAAAGCTCGCCCTTTTCCTTCTGAGCATGTCTGAGCACCTTTCTTCAACACCTTTCACTTCGGTGGCCATTTCTTGCATATTGTGGCTCCAGGCGGTTTAGTAGTACATCACAAACTTGGTGGAAACGTGCTTGGCCAAGACATGCTATTGCTGTTACTATTCCAAGCATACTCTTAACTCCAGGACGAATGAGTGCCTTCTACTGTGCAGCAGGTGGTGAAGAAAAGCTGTTTTGCTTTCACAAAATTGATGAAACCAGAATTCTGTGTCTTAGCAGGAAGGCGGTACCTCCAGCATTCCAAAATCTTTCTGCCACACGATGCGATCTGCGTTGCACCTCTCACTGTTACCATGGGCTGAAGGCCTCAAATTTGCCTTTTACCAATGAATGTAGTAGAGAGTTTCAGGAAGAGAAGCTGTATCAGTTTTGAGCATGTTTGTGTTAAGAGAAGAAGCTTTACGCTGAGAAAAGGCAACTTATTCTCAAATGTACAAGCGTTACAATAATGTCCATGTTGAGTTTCTGTCAGGTTTTACCTCCTTGGACTGTCCCTTGGTGTGATTTCTGAATGGCGCTGTAAAGTACGGGACCCAGGTGCTGTGTTCCTGACGATAATATTCTGAGGGTAGCATCTGACCCCTCTGTGAGCTCCAAAGGCAATTGTGTTGGTAACTCTGCATTTGCCTGTGGGGCTCTCTCATAATTAGGCTATTCATGAGCTATGGGGGTTGCTTTCTACTTGAGAATGCCTTTTTTCCCTTTGACTTATCTTTGATTCCTAGGAATTTATTCACTTTTATTCACTTCAGAATCCAGTAATGTACAAATCTCTTTTTAAGATCTGCAATATATGCATTCACCCCATGGGATGCCTCCCTGTGCCCATATTTGTTTTTTTGTGTGTAAATAACCACAGTGGCCTCACCGCTGCTCATACATGAGAAGGGATCACACTGAGGTGACTGATTATGAATCAGAATTAAAACCACCAATTGGCATTAAAGGTCACATTTTTATTAGATTAGTCATCTAAATACAATTAGCTGCACACCGATCAGTGGGGAGGAGGAATGGAGGCATTCTGTGAGGCTGACCTGATCCTGACCCAACTTACACCAACAATATGCCGTTATCTTGAATAGAGCTACCTGCAACTTAAAGCAGAAATCTGTCACCTTCACAGCCTCCCTCCTCCCAATGAAAGCAGAACGTTAGGACTCTTGCTCTTGAGAGAATAGGATCTGTTTTCTTTTTCCTTCTTTTTTCCCCTTATTCTGTTTTACAAGTGACTTTATTCCTTGCCCAGTTGGATGAAGTTCCATCAATACACTTGCTGCAGATGGGATGTGTTTCTGAGGCAGTCACTCAATATAGTAACAGGGTGATGCATTGAAGAGAGAGCGAGCAGGAAGATAAAAACAACTCAGTGGGATTAGACTGATGGGTTCAAGAGGTTATTTGTGCCAACTGGTTGACATTAAGGCTTAATCCCCAGGGCCTACATGTAAACCGTGGTAAATGAAATCTGAGATGGAAACATGCATAAGAATTTGAAAAGCAGGCAGGCATCAACTTTGAAAAGTGAAGGGGAAAGTCGAGTAGAAAGGAACTGGTTAGAACATTCACTGGGAATATGAAATAGAAAGCAACGAAGAGCCAGTTGTTCCACACTGAATGCAACATAAGAACTCTCTCACCTGCCTTTCAAGTGCCCAGCACTGGTTGCTCTCAGAGACGGTCTATGAGATTGCCCAGACCCTAGCAAAAATTATTTATGTGGCAGAAGGAGGTTTCTTGAAGTTTACATGGTCCAGACTTGGAAAGCAGTAAGGCTCCTACGTAATATCCCTCATTAGACCAACAGATGTGGTTATGTAGGTTCTTCTTCAGAGCTAAAAGAGAAGCAGCAAATCTGCATGTGCCCAAAAGTGGATCCTTTTTTTTTTTTCCAAGTATATCTGTTGATCTAATAAGAGGCACTACTTTTGCCAGCAAGCCTTTCCTTGGGAGTGTTTATGGTAGCTCTTATATTCCTGTTTCTGGGGTCTTCAAGATACTTTAAAAACAGTGGAGCAGCAGAATGCATTTCGTTTTTTTTCAGGGCCGTATGATGAATTTGAAAGTTTGTCTTCAGCATTGTGATGTTAAAATAGCACAAAAATGCACGTACAGAACGGAGTGAAAGCTTTAGTTGTTCCCGATGTATAATTGCTCTTTATTCTTAGATGAAAATTATGATGTTAATTTTAGAGGTATAAAAAAAGAGGGAAACTTTAATTATCATATCTAATGGCCACATATTATTCAGCGATCTGCAGCCTCTGTAGGTGCTCTGTCATCCCTCCTGTTTGAAGACAAGAATGCACTCTCTCTTCCAAACAGACACAGATTCACATGTAAACACAAAGTGAAATACAGCCACATTGCAATCTCTTCATGTCTATTCACTGATAGAAGAAAGGGAGAGAGAAGATTGTGGTGGTGTTTTTTTTTTTTCCTCAAAAATAGTTGAGAATGAGTTTTCAAGTTGGTTCACAAAAGGGATATTTGTAAGCCTATCACTTGTTTACTGGATCTGTGCAAGTGGCTTATGAGCATAGCCTTCAAACTGTTATTCCTTATTGTCTGCCCGAATTCATCTTTCTAACCACAGGGCTCTTAAGTAATGCAATTCCCAAAGCTAAATGCACATACTGTGTGTCTGCAGATCCCCGTAATGAGAGTTGCTACCACGTGCAACACCGTGTAAACACCTTTCTTCCTCTGGTTTCTAGAAAAATAAAAAGGAATGAGATAAAGTTCCTATTGATACATTTCAAATGCAAGGAATGTGTCAAAACTCTCCCGAGAAGTCGAGTTTCCTTTATGCCACAGCAGTGAAGAAGCAAAATGTGTTTTCTTTCTTTCACTTCGTCAGAATGCAGCGCTAAAGTCTGGGGGTCAGGACTGGTGTCAAATAAACAACTTTACTGTTTTGAATTTTTTAAAGGTTGAAGCTCCAGATAAAACAACTGCCGTTTGCACACAATATGCCCTCTGATCACATGGCATGATTGATGATAAGTCAAAACAAATTTTGTTTGTTCAGCTTTAAAGTGAATGTGGTGTTCAGATTTTTCTGTGGTTTTGAATGTTATTAGACAAACAAGGTGCACATATGGGATGTAGTAAAGGTAGAGGCCTGTTTCACAAGCAGCACGTTTCCTTTCTGCGCTGCTGAGTCATCTGCACGGCCACTCAGGGCAGACAGTATGCAGCACGGCCATCCCTGACACTGCGGCATGGACAGGGTTGCATCTCTCATTTGCTGACCTTGCAGTGAGTGTTGCAGCATCCACTGGTGCAGACCAGCAGTGACCAGCCACCCTTTCTGCTACACAGCACGGCCCTAGATCTGCCACTCAAACCAGCACCCGCTATCATGTTTTACCATTCACCAAACAGCACCCTACTCCTCCCAGTGTACAAGTGCTGCACCATTTTGGACCACCTCTCTAATTTCAAGCACTCATCCAGGAGAGAGGTTTTTACACAGGGTTGTGCTTTGCCAACCCCTCTCATGCTGCACAGTCCTTCCTTGCACTGAGGTATAAAATAGATGGAGGTATGATAACCAGGTAATTCAGCTCCGCTTTGCCTCCGTGGGTCCATCTGGCTGCAGCCAATGGGGTACCGATATGGGAGGAAATGGAAGCGCAGGCCCCGATGGGAGGCAGAGGCATGTTGTCACTGTGCATGTTTGAGTTTGCATTTGTCTTCATTTGTGTGTGAGAAGTGCAGGGAGGCAGCCGGGCATTTTGGATGGGAGGATTTTATGGTTTCACTGCTGAGCTGAAATAGCAGGTTGGAAGTATAAAGGGAAAAAGCATCGAACCGCACAGTTAGTTCTTTGTTGTCTAGGAAGGCTGGGACAGTTTGTTTTCACTAAAAATCAGACTTTCTTACAATTGTGCTCGAAAATAAAAGTAAGCTAATCTTACATTTTTCAAAGAGGAAATCCAAGGTACTTTTTCTACAGCAATAGAATTCCACTGAAAGCAACAATTGTTTTCAATTTTTTTTACAGGAAATATCATACCAATTCATTGGGAAAATACAAATGAGGTCATTTTTTTGACAGGCTCAAGGATTCCCTTGAGAAATCTCAGTAATTTCCTAACACCACTATCGTTTATCCTCGGCCTTCCTTAAAGATATTTTTCAGGAATTCTTAGCGTATCCCCTTCCACTGAGACTCTTCGTGTAAAAATAAGACATTTGTTACAAGTATCAGTGTAAATAATTAGATTTTGTTTCAAAATCTTCGATAAGCAAACGTACATTGGGATATCCTAAATAGCGAGCTACTGAATGATTAATATTTTTTAAATTAAATGCCTATTTGTAAAAGGAGTTGATGCTATTTAGAGAAAAAAAGTTGATGGCTAATTTCATCCCACTTAGTGTACTGTAATTATATGATTACCTATAGAAACTTCAGAGTATGGGTTTTGAAAGATCAAAGTTAGTGAAAAGTCAGCATGTAATTAGTTTCTTGCTTTGGAGCATTAGGTAGAATTACTGCAAAGAGGCAAAACTATCATTTTATAGAGACCCTTAGGAGATTTATAATGATGGTAGACAAATATATGCATACAATATCAGTTGGTGTGCTAAAATTTAATTTTAGTGAGGAAATGTGGTTGAAGGTGATCACAATACATGGGAATGTTCTTATTTTAATATTGGTGGATGTTATTATTAGAGAATCATATCAAAAGATATGTCACCAGGGAGAAAATATCATTTATAAATCACTAATGAGTAGCAAACAGTGTTTAGCTTGGAGGTATAAGACATCTTTTCACAATGTGCATTTATGATCAAACACAAAAGATCAAGTGGGGGAAGAAATGAACAGTAGATCTATATTTCATCTTTTAGTTCTCAGCAACATTTCTGTTGGCTAAATGGAGCTACAGAATGGGCACACTGAATCACACCCTCACAAGAAAGGCTGAAAGAGCCCTTTCCTCCATAACAAAGAGGTCACGTTTTGTCCCCCAAATTCTTCTTTTAGGAAAAACAAAAAAAAAACCTGTCAGTGTTTAAATGCTATGCTCTTGCCATGCAGTAGCTTTCTCTACAAGTCCCTTATCCCTCTGTATGTTACAAATAGAGAGGAATCTTCACATTGAGTCACACGTGGAAGTCCAGAGGAATTTTAGAAGAATTTCACTGTGTTGCCCATTGAGCCCACTGTGGGGGTGATGGCTTTTGTAAGGCAGAGCCCATATGACAGCATATAACACCAGGACTTTTCCTACCCAGAACATTACACAAAGATGATTTGAGCATGGAACTGAACTGTATAACAAGCACTTGGTGGCCAACCATTTAAGACCTAATGGAATGAATGAGGAGAGAGCTGAAGCAAATATGTGTAGGTGAGGGATTATCATGAGAGACAGCACGGGGATTAGAGCATAAAAAGTAAAAGTCAAATGAGAGGTTGAGATAGAAGTCAAGAGGAGTATGAACAGAAAGGAAAGAGTTTGAGAGCAGATATAGTGAGTAAGAAATACCACAGTACTTTCAAAAGCTGGGGAAAAAGGTAACAGTCAGCAATGGCAGGAAAAAAAAAACCCACTAAAAATGATGGGTTTTATCCTTTCTTAAGATATTATTTGTTACATATCCTGAAGAAAAAAGGAAAGAGAACAGTTTTTTTTTTTTTTTTTCTGATTGCAAAAACATAATACTGATGAACTAGAGGAAGGAGCTGAGCCATTATCCTGAATTACTGCAGATCCCAAGGTCCAAGGAAAGATGGACTTATGTAAATAATTCAGACATTCATTTTAGTACCTATAACTGTGATGGATTTTTTTTAGTACTACTGCTACATTTGTCCAGTACATGCATAAGATATGACATGAAGATCGCCATATAAAAAGTTTATTTGCAGACAAAGCAGGTGGTTTTACTATTTTATTTCTGGTGTGTTAATTTGATCTAAATGCCTTGCTCTTTTTTCTTTCTCCTTTATGCCTTTTTCCTTGCTGGACCAAGTTATAACTCGCTGTTGCCATAGAATAAAATAAGTAAATACGTATCAATGATTCCTGAATTCACATCTCCAACAGGTCAGAGAGTGAGACACCTCACATTTGCGTTGTCTTGCAAAACAAGACGCAAACTCTTCAGCTGACCTCTTGGTTTTATTTTTATGACCCTATACACTATCAGTTAAATAGTCTTCATGTACCATTTTCCCAGCCACCCCTACCTATTGCTAATGTCTGTAGGGCAAACCAGTACACGGAGGGTACTCAGCCAGCGGCATCCAGCCCCAGCATGAAACAAAAGGATGCGCACACCCACGCGCACAGATCAGAATGAAGCGTTGCTAGCACAGTGAGCAAGATTCTTAAACTAAGATTAACCTTGAAGCTCAAATGAGATAAAAACAAATAGAAATTTCTCCACAGGCATAAGAGCTTAATATAAAGGAAAGTATTTCATAACTCGCATAACTTTAATTAAGAAAAAAGGCTGGCAGGATATATTCTATCTCAGCAGCCATATGTTTAAATGTGTGCTCAGTGAGGTGCACAGAAGGTGTGCACGTCTCATTATTAACTAAGTAGATCTGTATATACAATTTCCTTGAAGTGCTGACAATATCACTCATATTTAAGGATGCTCATCATTTTGCCCATTATATATCATCACGTCTGGACTCTGTAGGGAGAGCTGAGCTGTGCCAGTATAAGTTGAAGAATCTCTGTCCTGTAGCAGATCTAAGTGGTTGGAATGGGGTTTCTGGGAGAAGAAAAAAGAAAGAGAATGAGGTAAATTAGTGGATTACTCATAGAATCATAGAATCACAAAGGTTGGAAAACCTCTAAGATCATCTAGCCCACCCATCAACCCATGCCTCTGACTGCTCTAGACCATGCTGTTCTGTGCAATGTCCATCCTTTTCTTGAGTAACTCCAGGGATGGTGACTCCATTACCTCCATGGGCAGCCCATTCCAATACCTCACCACTCTCTCTGAGAGGGAATTTTCTTTATATCCAACCTGATCCTCCCCTCGTACAACTTGAGGCCATTACCTCTTGTCCTATCACTAGTTACGTGGGAGAAGAGGCAGATCCCCAAAGTGAAAGTTGAAAAAATTAAGTGGAAATTGAGAAATAGAAGAAAGGTAAAGAAAGAAATAGAAGAAAGAGAAGAAAGAGAAAGAAAGAGAAATAGAAGAAAGACATTTCTGGTGAGCTGGATGCGCATTGCTTTGCTCCCAATGGCACTGTGGCTGATACGTCTGGTTCTAATGCAGTTGTACTTCTCATGCCTCTTCGAGGCAGGAAGAACCCATCAATACTGCTTCCTTAAATAGCAGATCATTTATAGCCTGCCTGAGGGACTGAGGGATGTTTTCAGAGAGGACAGTTCCCATAGCTATATTTTTTTTATCACTCCATTCCAGGTTGCTTGAACAAGGTTTTTGGGAAAAAAGGGAGAGAATTATTGGTGACCAGTACCCAGGGCCACCTCACAGCATTAAGCAGCACTGGGAGATGGTGGAGGCCATTTTGCTTGGGCCACAAAGGTGTGTGGAGCAGAGACACTGCCCTGAGGGCATTTATCCCAAAGACTTGTGCAGCTTCAGTGAAATACTTCTGGCCAAGCACTCCAAGAGGTACTGCACCACACTTGGTGATTATCTTGGATTGAGGAGTTAGAAATGAGCCCAAAGGCTTGGACTTGGACACAGAGGTCCCCAGGATTCTCTGAAGCGTAGGGATCTGGTATTCTAACCAGCAGAAAGCTTTTGGATTATTTCCATTGGCTCTTGTGTGGCAGAAACCCCAGTGGCATTAAAGGTCTGATTTCTTACCTTTTGTTGAAAATGGTTAAAAAATAATTAGAAATGATGTGCTATGAACATGCATAAAATGAAAGCGAACACAGCAGTCAGGGAGCTATGGAACCTTCCAAAGACAACCTCAGCATGGGAATGCTGCTTGGATAATGAGTGCATTTTCCCCAGCATTTGGAGCTGGATGACTGCTCCTTGCTTAAGTGCAGACTTTCCCTGGAAAGTTTTGTGAAGGCATTTCCCATTTACAGATAGATATCCTTTCACCAAATCTCTGTCTGAGGAGTTATGAAGGAAAAATATTTGGAGTCCAACAATGCAGAACATTTGTATATATTCCCAGTGCAAGAGAGAGCACCCAAATCACAGCAGCCACATGAAGTTGTGTCACTTAGGACTGATTGTGGGATGTGGCATTCAGAGTCTGTCGCCAGTTTAGAGAAGTCTGCCTCAATCAGTGTCACTGCTGGACACAGCTGTCTGTGTAGGTTGCTGTCAATCCAGCTGTCTTTGTTTTACAATGCTGTTTTTATTTTTTTATTGTTGTTGTTTCTTTTTTCTAGGGCCACTACCACATCAATGTCAAGGGCTGATGCTATATCTTACTCAGACAGAGAGATTCATACAGACAGATTGTCTGTGGTCTAGGTTATTTCCTTAGATGAAAGCACCCCTTTCAAACAGTATTTCTTCCAGGCTTCTGCAATGCTGAACAGAAAACCATTCCTTGCCAAGTTATCCTGACTGTGAGTCTGAGCAGGGCTGCTGAATGCATATAAAAAAAAACAACACTCATTCTGCATTCTCACCTTGCAAGCAGTAAAATATTCTTGCTAATACATACATTTCAGCCCTTATTGAACAGGGCTGCAGAGCTAGTGACAATGCTTCTGAAAAGTGTCTGGAAGACAGAGAATGCCACTCTCTGGGGCAGACTGATGGAAAGTACTGGGCCTTCTGCTAAAGCTCTTTTGCACCTCTCTGTAGCTGATGTCCCTTGTCTTCTCTGTGAAGCATTCGGTATCTCCGAGATATTGAGATCCCAATATTGGGATCCCCGAGAGCATTGGGATGCCCTGCAAATAGGAAAGAAGCAGTGTTAGTGTCACATGCAGATACAAGTTTCTGATCTTGGAGTCACTCCACACAGGTGATGCAGCTCAGACCCATTACCATATTCTCCTATCTCAGGCTGATATTTCCCTGCTGCCACTTTGAATGCAGGAACCAGTTCAGACAAAATAAAAATCGACCTTTGCCCACTGCTCTGACCTAGCCCAAAGCAGAGCTCTCCTGCCCTATGAAAGCCCATCTCAGCTTTATTTCCATGCTCCCCAGCACTTCCCAGTCCATTGTGGATGGGAACACCAGTGCCCCTGCACTGTGAGAAAAGCGGTCCTTGACCTGAACCTGACGAGAAACAGGAAGTAACAGAAATCTCACACAAACTGTTTTCTCCTGAGATCTTCAGCCATAGGGGTCATTTTCTGAACTTTCCCCCTGGAGTCACCGCTGGATTTGTTTACACCAGAGTAACGGAGCACAGCCCCAATTATGGAGGTTCCCCTACAACTTTGCACAAGAGTCAAACTCGAGTGTGTGTCCAAACCAAATCTACAGAGCTTTCGAGTTTCTCCCATCCCTCATTATTTGTGGGTTTTGGATATATACCAAGAAATTAGTTCATATCCATCCACAATTTTCTCTTTGTTTGAGTGGCTTGAGGGCTGGAATTGAAAAAGAGAATTACCTAGAATAATGCCATCTGTATTACACATAAAGAGAATCCAACCAGAAGCAACAATGCAATGTTTTTTATTCTGTATGATATGATAACGCGTAATGACATACTGCACAAACCGACACATGGTTTCCACGAATACCAGTGAGGTTTCTCTTCAAGGAAAAAGTAATGAAATGGAGCAGACCTCAATCCAACCAACCACAGCAGTACCAACCTGAGCATCCACCAGGGACATAATCAGAAATCACATACTCACTGCTGAGGAGCTATAATTAAACTAGATTTAATTTTAATTGAAATTCTTCCTAGAAAAAAAAAAATACATACCCATGTTCCCCGCCCCCACCACCTCTAATGTTCTGCTCATCCAGGCTTTATGGAAATAGTTACAGGATTCATGTGTTTTGCAACCCCGAATGTTTTCAAAACAAATAGAACATCTTAAAAACTGAAATTAATAAATCTTTTACACTCATACTCAAAAGTCACTCATGCTGAGGTTGTGTGGGTTCATCAGCATCAGATGCTTCCTGCTGGCTGGTGCCTCCACCCAACACATGTTTTAAATAATAATCAAGTTCAGCCTTTGCAATTATATTTTTGTCTTAGTGCAGTTGTATGGTAATGGTTCTTTTATCCTACTTTTATCTCTCAACTTTATGTCAGACAGTACCACCCCTATCTAGGGATCTGAAAACCTGATAACTTTAAGAGGATTAATACTGACGAAATGTGCTTTATTAGTCTGGATTTGTTTTATTAGAACCCTGCAGTTTGATTAGGACTAGGCAGCAGTCAGAATACTGTTTGCCCGAGCAAAGAGAAAATAACACCAAGCAGAGATTCAAATATATCCCCACTGGTTGTTTACTAGGCCAGTACGCTCATAAGCGTACCAGCTCTTCCTGTGTCTCACTCAGCCCCTCTGTTTGCAAAGGCCCCATGGAAATGGAAAACAGAGACCCAGGGCAGATTCTCCTATGCAAACACATGAAGCTAAGCTCTGCTGAGCACCACATTTATTCATACTTCATGAGGGATGACCTGGCCCCTCCGTTGAGTCTCTTTCTGCAGGGTGCTTTTGTAGTTCCAGTGGCATCCGAAGAAGCCCTTGGCCCCACATTCATCCTGTTTGCAGTGTGGGCTGCCCCAAGGCTAATGCTGTTTGTCTGGGACTGTTTCCCCAAATGTGGTTCATCTTTCACGTTTTCCTCCATGGCCATGTTTGGTTGTGCCATGATCGGGCATAATCCTTGTCCTTTCATACCTTGGGAAGTACATGCACGTGGAATTGATCTGTGCGGTGTTTTTCACACTGCTCAGCACACCTTTGTAGCAGGGGAAGCCTGAGCATGTCAGCCTGGCACTGACACCTTGTGAAGGGCATTCATGAAGGGATGGTCAAGTGTTACACAGAAAGACCCGGTTACCTTCTGCTTCAGATAACTTAATTCAGGCCTAGTGCTGTTGCGTGTAGTAGCCAAACTAACCAGGTTAAAGCCAGACTGGGTGTTGTGCAACAGCACTGCAGCTCTGTGATGAGCCGCCCCTCTCTGTGCTCATAGGATGCTGGTAAGAATGTGCTCATTGGACAGGAAGGGTTATGCACCCTCCTGACCGCTTTCTGACAAAGTCATTGGCATCAGTAGGAGTAAGAAATGTGTTCAGACGTATTCCTACACGTGATAGGTGCGTGGAAAACCCATTTTTTAATTTTTGGCAGAAAGGAATTGGAATGCAACTGGGCAAGCTACAGACCCACAATGACTTTGCCAACTTTTGTAATAATAGGAAGCTAGTTACAGTAAACAGTGGTAAATAACACACTCATGAAATCCAGAGGGGAATAAATGATTTGTTCTTATACAGAAAAACAAAAAAGGAGACATTTCCTTATTTTTTAATAATGTTCTGCTCCACCCATACTGTCTCCAGTATATCCCATAACAGCATTGGCTTTTGAAAAAAATGCATATAATGTCCAGACACAACCCTGCACAGAAGCACGACCAGATAATAAAACAAAGATGCTAACTTACCAGAAGTCTCACATTCAACTGTTTGTGACACGTTCATTCACCACTCACTTTCTCCATTTTTCCATCTAGCAAGAGCTTGGTGAATGGGTTTATTCCTGATTTGTGCTGGTGAGAATGAGAACAGAATGAGCACAATGCTATTTCTATCTGTGCCCAATATATATATAGTACTCTACTTACAAAATATTTATCTGTATTTCCTCCCACCCACTATTTTGTTACATTCATCCCTGCCTGGGAGGAGAGGTAAAAGACATGTATCAGCAGATGCATGAAGACTGGAAGGGATGTTTACTTGAGAGAGATTTGCTGTGAGTTACAAAAAAAAAAACTTAAAAAAAAAAAATACTTTCCAACATTTTTTCTGGTAGTAAACAACAATTTTATTTATACTAATAGATTATTCCTGTGTCCATAAGCAATCTGTTGACTTTTCCACTACAAAAAGTTATAAATGAAAAGATTTACTGAGGCTCTCTTACGGAAACTGAAGCCCGCAATGACTTCTCATGTCCTCCACACACAGGGAGAAGTCTATTCTCTGCCTCTCTGCAACAGTCTTGTGCATATCTGACATCTCTCCACCTCCCATCATTCCTGTGCCCTGTGCTGCTTTGGAGGTAACTTACCAAGTAGTGCTTTGTTTTATTTCTATTCCTGTCCACTTATTGAACATAACTACACTCAGCTTGGTCTTACCCACAAATCCAGCATGTCACTTTTTCCACTATCCAAGTCATTAATGATGGTAACATTACTGATAACTATCAAAACAGGACCATTCACCACCAGACAACAGAATCTAGGAGTCTTGCATGCAGGGACACAGAGCTGCTTTGATTTGCAGTGGGACCAACAGTCCGGGCTCTCCTTATGGCCAGACTTCTGTCTGAGATCAGAAGTGGCAGTCTTGAAATAACTCAAAGACAGTGCAAGAAGAAGCCTCTCATGCTTCTCTTTCTACTTCAGCCTCGCTTTTACAGCCGGGGTCTGATCTGAAAACATGTCCTTCCTGTGGGGTTCAGACCACAAAGCTGACTGCCTGCCACATTCCCCTGTTGTTTTTTCCTTGGGTTGCCGTATGAATCCAGTTTATCACATCCATCCCTGTGCCAAACATGGTGAGTGTTTAAGCAATCTGTGAAGTCAGGAGCTTCCCAGGGAGAGTTTGTCTTTGCTTCATCTGGAATCCACCAACCCATACAAGTGTACACAGCATGGTCCCTCAAAAGGTCCTCCCTTGTCACCTCCGGGAAATTTTACTACTTTATAGTTGAGCTGTGTTACATGGAGCCATTCAGTGTCTGCTGGGAAGGGCAGGTCACGTAGCTGAACTTGAGCTCCCAGCTTTCCTGGGTTTCTCTGTAGGCCAGGGAGGGAAAATGATGCTGAGTTATTTCCTCTCAGCGTTCTCCTGGCCTCTTCCCAACAAACAACAGAAGAAGCCTCGGAGGTTGGGAGTTGATACTGGGGTGAGCAACAGCACTAAGCTTGCTGCTGCAGAGGACACATTGTCACTTACTGGAAGGAGAGGTGAAATGTTGGCTGGAGTTAAGGGAAATGGGGTCTGGGATTTCATCACAGAGATGGTGGATGAAAAGGAGCAGTCAGAACTCTCAGAGTCTAATCATCCACTTGGAGCAAGAGCAGCAGGAGGGAGACAAGGGTGGCCAACCAGGAGTCCCATCCCACTGCAGGGAGCTTCCAGCCCTGCGGTGTGCTCCAAGCATCCTCCCTTCCCTCAGCTCCCACCGGGATCATTTACTGACCCTGCAGGTAACTGATCTCCTGTTGTATGAGGCCCCGAAGATGGAATAATAAATAAATAAATAATAAATAATTCAGAAATAATCTTTTCTCACATAAAAATCTGTGTTCCTGGGGAAAAGTACACAAAGCCAAGGCCAGAAATAATCTGTTCAATTCCAGCAAAAGCTCCCATTCCCCTCTTCTTTTGTGTAAGTCACAGACTCCCCTTTCTCCTCCCATAACAATCTCATGCATAATAAAAACAGGGCTTCCTCTGAAAATCTTTTGTTTTCCAAAAATACGAAGAGTTCCAGGGAGAGCCTCCAAGATCAATTTGCTATCTGATTCCAAACAGAGCTGAACAAAATCTCTGGTTTTCTCCACTGCCAAATATTTGTGGTGACATGCAGGATCTGCCCCTAATGTCAGCAGGAATATCAACAAAACATTTCCAGCATGTTTTCACAAATTTGCCATCCGTTCCCAGGCCATTTGGTGAAACTCTACAGATGGCGTGGAGTCACTTTGTAAAAACCATCCACGTTCAGTTTTAAGGAAAATAGTGTCTTCTGACTTCTCACCACCTTTCTTGTCTTTTTACGGACTTTTGAAATGCTATGTGATTCCCTCAAAGTGTTCAAATAATCACTACTGCTTTGATTATAAACAAAGAAAAGTTTAATTTGTCTCTCAAGCCAAATTCGGGAAGAAAATCAGATTCCCCTGCTCAGTTGGAGAGGGAAAGACAAACAAATGCAATGAAGCCAGGCAGCTGAAAAAAAATAAAATGCACTGATTAATGGAGAAAAACAATTTGAATCATGATTCTTTTCAGACCCACTTGTCCTTCTACCAACAGCCTGAACACAAGGCAAAAGTGAAAGTGCAACCAGTCCACTGCTCCTGGCAGCAACCTGCCTGGGTCCTTCTGCTCAGATGTGGGTTCTCCTCCCAACTGCTGCATCCCAGGTGATGCTCAGAGCACCTTGTGCCCATCACATGTTCATAGGGAGATGGATAATGTATTTTAGAAAACCACACTTCTCTGCTCTTCCCTAAAAGTAGGGAGGTAGGAGCGGAGATATCTGGGAGTTGTGGTGGTGACATAAAGCAGCTGCTGTCAAGGCCAGGAGAGGCTGAGCAGTGATGCCGCAATGACTGCAGTAGCTCTGTCTAATGCCAGTCCTTGTCACTTGCCCATCCTGCTCAGCAGCTTCACCAAAGACGGCCTCTGGGAGTGTAACCTTAGGTTCAGATGTATTCTCAAGATGCATTTCACCATACCATGGTCCACATCTTAATAATGGGAAGAAGACTCCATGTTTGTAACCCATTTTTAATGTTTTTCTAATTCAAGTGCTCCAGGAATAACCTCTTAAAGACCTGAGTCTAAGGGACTTCAGTTTAAGGGATAAAACACACAGCAAGTTTATAGATCTCCTAATGATTTCAAATATCACTTCCATTACTCTAGAAGACAACAAGTCCATAAGAGATAATGTAAACCTCTTCCTTGCTGTAGCTCCTCTTGAGATACAGCTAAATGCTGCAGACACATTACTGTGACTGAATGCATATAATAGGTATTTGTGCATGCAAATGGCCGGTTATATGTGAGCAAGTAATTACCTGATTTGCATGCCCAGACATGGTAATTCAAATGTAAATTAGCTGTGCATTTGCAGATATTCTTTGCATGTACAGTTGCCTATTTATAAAAATGTATATTTTTGTCCAGCCAAAAGGCCCTTTTACCCCCCTCAAAATGAGACATAAGTGGACCTTAAGTGGTGCACGCTTCCATCTGCCCAGAGGTGAATGTCAGCTGGATGAATATAGATGTGTGAGCCACTCTGCCCAAACTGGAGCTCAACTCTGTTTATAGAAAGCTGTAACAAAGGGTTTCTGTCTAACGCCCACCAAAAGTCTTTCTGATGACTGAAATGGGCCTTGAACCAGGCCCAGATGGAGCAAAGATATCTCTTAAATAATTTTTAATGGAGAAAGGGTCATGAACAAATCTGTGAATAGATAGCAGGGAGATCTGCTCATGTGGTTGGCGACCCTGCGCATAGCAGGGGGTTTGAAACTAGATGATCATTGTGGTCCTTTTCAACCCAGGCCATTCTATGATTCTGTGATTCTGTGATCTGCAAACCCTTGCAAACTCCAGCTGACTATACAGCAGGGTTTAAAGTTCCCTTATCAAAACTAGTGGCATTATTTTGATGATACAGAAATCAATAAAATATTTACTTAGAGGAACATTTTGCTTCTGCATTTGCAAACTTCAAAACGGAAGTCACACACGAGTCAGGATTATTGTATTTTCCAAAGTTAGTAATGATGTGTTTTTCTATAACACTATTGGTATACGCAAATAATTACTTTTTTTTTCCTTTTGATACAATTTCATTATTTGCATTGCTACTAGTGGTTCACCAATAAAGGCGAACATCACATTAGGATTCATGACAGTTTTCACATTGTATTATCAATATGTGGAAATAATTGTCTGCTCCGGGATTAAATTACATTATTGTGTATCTTTTTCATGCCTAATAAATAATGATGGATGGCTTTTATTTTCATCACCACCTGCAACCATTTAGTCACCCCTTGATTGTTGAAGATAAAATAATAAAAGGCAAGTGTTACGTTGCAAGCAAAAGAATGCAGTCAAAACAGTTGTATGCCTTGTGTTTCTGTCTACCTTTCCAAGTCCCTAAAGAGTAATAGATGCTGTTCTGCGAAGGCTGGCAACCTACAAACTGGCAAGCAGTTCTCATCAATTGGGCAAGAGGGGGGAAATGAGGAAAACATTTTTTCACTTGTAAAACAATAATTATTTCTTAGCGCATGATTCATAATCTGAAAATTAGGTTTTTGTTCTGCTGTGCAAATCAGTTACATGCAATTAGAATGCAAAGCAGAGGCACATTCTTAGTGTTTAGCCTTTTTAAATAGAAATGAAAACAGCCTGCAAATTGTACCAAAGTTTAAAATGCATGCTAGGTAATTTTGAAATTCAAAGAAATAAAACCATGCATAATAAAAAGCCCACTCTCGCTCATTTCTTTTTTTTTTATTTTTTCAAATTGCCAATTGTGAAGCTTAACCTGGTGTTTACATATTAGGAAGAATTTCTGCTCAGACGCAGTGGTCAAACACTGGAATGGGCTGCCCAGGGGAGTGGTGGAGTCACCGTCCCTGGAGGCGTTCAAGGAATATGGAGATGTGGTTCTAAGGGACATGGTTAGTGGGCAGTGTTGGTGGTCTGTTGACAGTTGGAGTGGATGATCTTAGAGGTCTTTTCCAACCCTAATGATTCTATGATTCTACATATATATACAGGCACGTAGATGTGCACGACCCCCACAAGCCCCAGCTGATGTCACTTTTTACACCATCATCCTTTCTACTAGGTCAAGTGTAATCCTGAGACTGCTCCAACTCCTACCTGCACATTCTGATCCAGAAACTCCTTAAGCTGAAAACAAATGGAGTTGACGTTTTTAGTTAAAGCTTACATTAGCTATTGTCACAAGGCCTTAATCAAGCTCACCCTCTTCAGATTTTTTTGTGTTGTTACAGCATTGGCAGCGCTTGGGCTGCTCAGTGCGGAATGCCATAGGAGCCATTTATAAATAGCACAGCAATATTTAGAATGGAAAGTTATCGCTGGATAATTTCATTAACTGTGAGTATATCAAACCGAGCTCAAGCCAATGTCGCCCTATTTTTTTTTAACAAAATAGTCAGTTCTGAGTCAAAGGTTTATTCTCTGTGTGCAGTTTCACATGCTTGGCTCTATTATCTTTAAATCACAAGATGACAATCTTCTCAGGCATACCAGAGAGTCAACCAAAATCCAACAGTAATAGATAATCCTATCAAATGTCAAGTTACTGAGGAGAAGCAGTTTGAAAAATAGGCCAACAGTCCATTACTTGATTTACCTTGAGAGGATGTTAACATTCCTGCAGCCTGCCTTCAACAGAGTATACTTTCTCTGTATTGCTAAATTGTTTAAAAGCATCTGTTTCAGGCATTTAGAACTATTTCTGTTGTTTGTATTAAAAAAAAAAAAAATACTTTGAATTTTCTCATGTAAGTAGAAAGTGTCGTTTAAAACAATAAACAGTTTTCCTTCGGGGAAAAATACTGTTGGCTGTGGCAGCCCTTCTCCCTCAAACACAAACATTAACAAAATCATTCATTTACAAACAAAATTTATGGCAGAAAATATAAATGAATTGCACTAATAGCTGAAGAGCGGTATTTCTTGAGGCGTCCCCTCTCTTGTCCTATGGAAATGCCTCAGGCACAGAAAATTGCCCTCAGAAATCATAAGCAGGGACCTAAAGGGCAATGCTGAGTGCTGATGTGCTTGAACTGTTTGTGTGGCACTGTGCCACTCAACGTAAACACATCAGCCCTTACTTGCAGCATCACTCAACACAATTAAGACTCTTCTACAGAGAGATGCTGTTCTATAAGTCCCTCAGAAACAGTGACTATCCCAAACAGAACAAACGGTCCTAGAGAAATTCCACAATATCACAATTAACAAAAAGAAAGCTATCCTGAAAAACCTGCCTGCATCACTGATAAATGGGAAGTTCAAATGGAGCATCCTTCAGAGATGTCTCTCGTCTTTCACTCACCGATGTCTCTCATTCAGAAAACAAAGAGAAGAGAAAAACCAGGGATAAAAGTAACACCCCAACACAGGGGAAATATATTTGTTTAATGTGTTTGCAGCCCTTATGCATCCACTCAGTACAAAGCGGGTAGAGTTTTGCTGCCTGGCACTTTGGTTAGAATACATGCATGAGCAGAACCGGACTGCTCTCTCCAAGAAAACAGTTAAACGGAAAGTGAAAAATAAACACTTTCCAAGTTCTTCCTGCAGCCGGAGGCAATCACTGTCTTGCTCATCTGTGCGCTCCATCCCAGCCTTCATCAATAAAGAGGTAATTCTCGGACTCAGCTCATTAACACCGAGCTGTTGATGGAGCTGTAAACACTCCACCCTGCCGTCACTTCCAGCCCGTTACCAGCTATTCTTTTCTGTTTAGCTGACCTGCCGTGGCATTTAAGATGAAAAATATTTGTTTTAAATTCACAGCAGTTGTTCAGGTCTCTGAAGAGAGCTGACGCTGGTCCTGACATCCAAAAGCACTGCGGCATGGAAAGGGAAGCAAACTTTTTGGCTGGCAGTCAGCATAGAGGGTGGGACATGCATCAGCCTGGGACTCCATGAGAGCTAGGCAGTGCTGGTTTTGGCTGTGAGTTGGACTTTGGGCATGTGGAACATAGCTACAAAGGTGAGAAATGGATACGGCAAGGAGGCAGAAGGAAAATGGGTTTAGCTGATGAATATCTGTGAAAGTCAGGTCACCAAAGCAAGAAGGTGGCATGGGAGAATTGAGCCCTTTATGGCCAAAGCGATGGCCAAGCCCAATTTCTGGATGAAAGGATGCTGTCGAGAGCAGAAGGTCTCTCCACTGCCCAGTCACTCCTATGGTCATCACCTTCTGTCTCTCAGCTCAGTAGGACATTTCGACCCAGGTGCCAGCGCATGTCAGGCTTTGCAGGCTCTCAGCCTCAGCTAGAGCTGAGTGGGAAGATGTAGACAGCACCCTCCCACAGCAAGCCAAATTAATCCCTGAGGTTACAGCATTTTACTAACTAGATTCTCTGAGCAGGATTTGAAATTATGTCTCAGCTCTCATTGGGGTTGTCAGTTCCCTCACTTCAAAGTTGGCAAAGTCACCCACGTTGGAGGTGGGGGACAGCTACAAAGGAGGATGGTTCAGAAACCTGAGTTCCCATGCTTTTGGAGGCTCAGTTATGAACATGGTATATATAAGTATGGAATTCTCATGCTTTACAGGAATAAACCTACCAGGCTGATAAGGTGCAGCAACTGACAGCATCTAGGAAACATCCCCAGAACACCACAAAAAATCTGCACTCCTGATTTTGAGAGAGGTTGTGATGCATGGCCCAAAGGAAGCATCTCTGCACCCAAGGAACAAGCCACTGCATTTGTTGACAGTTTACATGGTACACAGGAGGGAACTCTGCCCTGGGCAGGTAAGTCTGGAAGTTTTAATTCTGTCTTTTTTCTCCTCTTGACTTTGACTTGATTAAAATCAAACTGAGGTGGCAGGGCCAAGGGATATTAACCTTCACCTTGTAGATTCTGAGCAGATACCTCACCCTGGCAATGCCTTCACCCATCACTGCATGTACCAGACCTATTAAGCAAGCAAAGAGCAGCAAGGGAGCAAGATCCACACAGCCTTGGTGCTGTGCAGAGCGGATCTCCTAAAGGGCAAGAACATGGCTGAGAGGCCACGTGACTCTGGGTGAACTGAATCTGCATGTTTTAATTAAAATGGCTATCATCCACATTTTGTTTTCTTTATAAACATTTGCAGAAAATTGGTAGCCAATCTAAATGTCTCAGCAGATGAGTACATACTGTACTTCGGATCTTTTTTTCTAGAGTCCTGGAGAAAACATACTAGCTGGAGCCAGCTGATGTGCTCTTCATGGGTCTCAGGGGCAAACTCCTTCAAATTAAGCATGATCTCCATGTTCTTCCAAGCTTGTTTTGTGCTCTTTTTTCTCCATCTTTAGAAGTTAACCAGGCCACTCCTGCCCTCCACCATTCTCAGAGACCCCCTCCTTTCCCAGCTCAGGCAGACGCCTGCCTGCCAGGCAAGTTGCAGCTCTACAGGTCTAGCAATGACTTGGGAAGAATTGCACTTGGGTCCAGGGCAGAGATTTGTGAATAAGCTCTTTCTCAGCAGGGTTTTCACGCTGATGTTTTTCTCTTTCAGATGAGGATTGTCCAGACAGATGACAGAATCTGAGAAGTAGCAGGAGCTCTTTGGCATCCTGCTGTGATCTGTGGGGAGAAAGGTGCAGCTGTGAGAGTCCAGGCTATGGCAGCCCTGCTATTGGAACATGAACTGCTGCCAGATGATCTCTTGTCTCTTTTAAGTAAAGGTAAATGATTTAAGAAAACTGTTTTTGTTCATTCTTTGGACAGAGACATTTAGGTTTTGAGTATCACTGCTCTCCATCACTACAAAGACAACATTTCTATTTTAATGAGAAACTTTTGGTGACCTACTTTCTTGCTAGCCCTTGTCCAGCCAGCTTGCCATCTTGGTCATCATTCTGGCAACCTCAGAACCAGACCAGCTGGTGTCAAAGCAGCTTTGGCACCATGGTACCCAAGGGCTCCTGCCTACTGCGCTGAGTGGGAGCATCACCCTTCAGAGACCAGCTTGAGAAGATCCTTATCTGACAGGAGGAGATCACAGCAGAGCCTCCAGCAGCTTTGTCATCCTGCCTCGTGGGGGACAAGCTCACCACTCCACAGGCATATGCCAGCCAAGGCCTCGCTGTTTTGTTTTTTTTTTTCTCAAGGCTAATGCAGCAAGAGCAGCCTGATTCACTGTGATGGAGTGGTTAAGTAAGTGGCACAGATTTCACATGTCAGCCTTAGCCTGCCTAATCTCAGAGTTATCCCATAGCAAGTGACTGCTGAGAAGGTTCAGCATCATGCGAGGGCAGTGGGTAGCACAGTTTGAAGCATGTGCTGCTACAGTGAGTGTTGTGCTTATCTGAGTTACACTGCCTGGATCCAAAGTTGAAAGGCCTCCTGCATATGCTAAACTGTGGAGACAGACTAGGAACAAGCATGGTCTTCTATAAGTTCTGTGCTGTATTCACGTATGTGGACCTTCATAGTACTTACTGGGAATTACTTTTCTATTTTTCCTCTGAAATGTTTCATTTTTTTTTTTAACATAAGGGAAAAAAACACACCATCTTCACAGTAATATCTTGGCCTTGTTTTCTAAAATAGTTGAAAAAACGTGATCAGTGGAATTCATTTAATATTTAACCAGGATGTTTAGGCTTTAGTAGCATTTAGCAAATACTTTTTTTTTTTTTTTTCTTTTTTTAGCTTAGCTCCTGCCATTTGTTTAGACCCTAAGAGTATTAATTACCCTTAATGGCCTTAAACCAGCCCCACCTGGTGCTTCCAACCACACCCATGGGCCCAGAAGCCAATTTAAGCACTGCAGGAGGTCCTTATCTCCTTTCTTGAGCTGTGTTACATCCTGCTAGATGGCGGTTTGGCTAAGGACCTGCTGATTCTAGCACAGTTGGATTTCTCAACTTGCTCTTACCACGGTATTTCCTTGTCAACTGGGCTACTATCTCCAGGATTGCCTGCTTGCATTGCTCAGGTACTGTGGGATGGGGTTGTGGACATTCCTGCCTTACTGGTATACTGTGATATCTCTTTTGGCTTTGTGTCCCCTAGGGAGCAGCCAGACATTGCTGTCACAACTGTTTCTGCCTTCTGGAGAAAGTTAAACCCAACATCACCTTAGTGCTAATTGCTCTTTTGTTTTTAGTAAATGGGTTGGGTAAATAAACTAACTGCAAAGCTCATCCGTAAGAAAAAAAAAAGTGAAGGGCTAGCCTATGTGATAGAGCAAAAAAAGAGTGTTTATGTTAGTAGTGTCTCAAAACTTTTGCAGTTAGAATGCAAGTGCTTGTGTGAATAGCTGTTTCTGTGTGAAGTTTCTCAGAAGAGTAGGTATGAAGGAGGGATGCCTCGTGTATGAATAGTTGGTGAGAAGGCAATGTTTGAAGATGATGCAACTGCAGCATGTGTTATAGAAATGAATGCTCATGTCACTTGAAGCTGAGTCATTACTATGTCTCAGTATCATCAATAAGGTAACTTGAAAGGTAGAAGCCATGAGTTGCTTCTGTGAGTAACTCTTTGATCTCTGTTCATTCCCAATACAAACCTTGAGTGACACAGTCCCTGTGGGATACCCTCCTCACACCACCACAACGAGCCATGTTTTACTGCCTCTGTGCTGTTCTTGAAACCAGCCTATCAGTCTAACATTGGCCATCAAAGTCAATTGCTGAAATCCCTGAAAATTCCCATTATCCCTGGTGCATTCTGCTAGAGATATCCCTTCCTTTCCTATTACTGGGACATGGGGAGGGTACACGAAGAAGTACCACTGTAACTGTGCTCTTCTGCAGGGGTATGTCACCTGCTATTAGGCAGCAGACACAAGGCTGAAGAGATGCTAGGTTTGAACTGATACAACTATTTTTCTTATCAAGCAGGTGTTTCCATGGCTATGTGTGCAGTCACAGTACATCCATGAACCGCAGCCCTGTCAGGTAAGGTGTCATACTGATCACTTTCATAGGAATGTTCTTTTGTGTGGTTGTATGACGTGAAATTCTTGCATCATGGCATCACTGTGGCTCACCTTCATAGTAGACATTTTCGTATTTGCTTCAGATATTTCGTGTTTTACCATCACTCAGGTCCCCCTATGTGTGCATGCGCACCTTTACAAGAATAAGAAAATGCTCGTGTGAAGTTATGTAGAAATCTCCAGTGCTGCTAACATAGGGTAGTGAAATATCTTTAAAAAGAGACAAATTATTATCCAGAGGGAGTTCATTGTGTCTGATGTTTTGGATGAAAATCTTCAGAGTATATTTACATCCATGGCATCAGATGTATTTCTTTTCCTTCATTAGATTTGTGGGTTTTGTGGGCATAGCCGTTACCCTTTTGGATGAAGTTGTACCTTCATCAATATTCCATGTCAGGTTTATTGGTAGATGTGGGTGGATATCCTGATTCACCTGAAGAGGGGCAAAAACTGGATCTGTGATTTCTCCACAGCTTTCTCTCTGGTTCTGGCTTTTATACTTGCTAATGGATTCAAGCAGGACTAGGCTAGTCAAGAAATCTCTTGCTGATACTATATGGCCCTGACCCAAAAGCCTCTCTGAAGTTGGTTATTGTTCTTTGGATCAGGACTTCCATTTTTTACTCAGTAAAGAGTCTTCCCTTTTTTTTAGTCACTAAGAGAGCTTTTTCCTGATCAAAAGAACATAAACTCTTATTTTGGCAGATGCAAAAGCTTTCTCAGCCTTCAGGCTTTCTTAGTATCAAGTCCAATTGCATTAGTTAAATTAGGGTTGTTAACAGAAAAGAAGTATCACATATTTTAAAGTAGTACAAAGTAGGGCAAAACAATAAATTGTGTCTGTACATAAACTAATATTTAAGGAGCACATACCAGGCAGGCAAAACAAAGCCATAAGTGACACCAAAGCATAACCTTACTATATTTTTTAGTAAACAAATGAATAGAAACCTTGTGCTTTTGCTAGTTTTTCTGAAATATTTGGTGGTTTTTGTTAATATTCTTTCCATGATGGTGTCTGTGTGAGGATTGGTGATAAAATAAGGCAGATGTACTGACCATGGTTACCAAGGGAGCAGTTTCCTTAGCAATGGCAAAGCAGTTGTCAAAGCAGGCAATGTTCCTTCTCTCTCATATGTCTTGTTTTTACTAGTTTTGCATAGCTTGGGTACACAAACAGCTAATCATAAACACCTCTCCCAAATTTCCTGGAGCAGGCAAACAAGGCCTGAGTGGGTCATTAGTCAAACAATTCCAACTTGGCTTCATTTTAGAGTCTACCTGAACATTTTCTTTTGCTCCATCATTTTTTTTTCCAAGAACATTTGCTGTCTAAAGAACATGAAAGTCATCCAAATGGGAGTGTAACGACATAGTGCACACCCAAATAGAAGGATATTGAGGTGGGTGAGTAGTGTAAAATTGCCACCTGTACAAAGCACCAGTCCTTTCCTCTTAAGTGTAAAGATGGCAGCTAAAATAATCCCTATAAATAGGCCTGGTAACTGCATACATGAAATGGTTGTTATCTGAGAGTGGTAGCCTGATCCTGCCATGCTTGCCGAGGTGGAGAGTGGATTATGCTGCACTATAACACTTACTGCTCTCCATGGGCACTTCTGGTGGTGGTGATAACTGTGTCAGGTCCCAGAGCTGCATCCCAAATGGCCCAGCCCTGGCCATTACCTGGTGGGTGGCCACAGGGGACGTGTGCCATGTGGCTGCATGCAGCCTCACCTCGTGCTGTGAGCCAGGGAGCTCTGCGCCCTTGTTGTGCCCTCACTCCTAGGGACAGCAGGGAGGTGAGATGGGCTCGTGCTGTTGCGTGGAGGTATCAGGTCTAAAAGGGTGGTAGACACCAGGAAGTGCTTGGAAAACCCTATCTGTAACTCCAGGCACCTTGGTTTGCTCCATGGAGAAATACAACTTTGTATTTCACCAAACTAGAATTATTCATCTCGAGCAGGATAACACTGACAACACCATGGCAGTGATGAAAGTCTTTCTCATTATATTTGTAAGTTACATGACTAGTTATAATCAAACTGATTAAAAGCTAGCCCAATAATGCAGAGACAGAACTGCACTGCAGTAGTGGGTACAAGAGGCAGTCATTCGATATGATGGTCAGACTTAGGGAGTATTGTTTTTCTGCATAAATTTCCAATCAAAGACAAACCTGTTTCATATCAAGAATACATTCTTATATGCATATATTTCCAGGGGACTTTGCAAGCTAGCAAGGGACACATTTTAAATTCATCCATACATCTGCTTTATTGAAAAGCAATATTAACATAACCCTATGCTATCCACTGGGATAGTGTATATAGAGAAAATATTGACTGGACTGCTTTTGGATTAATTTTGTGTTGGAAAATATCACCTTGATGTCATCAATGGGGTCTGTAATTTGAAGCATCATTATTAAGCTTGTTTGCTATCAAATGGCATGTAAGGGCTTTCTGATTACTCAGCTACCCTGTATTTCTCAACCTGTGGCTAACGCTCGTGCATACTTGCTTTCTGACACACTCTACTCTTTTTGTTCAGGTTGACTGAAATTTAATTAGACACTGTTAAAGAGAAAGTGAGGTGCAGTGTGTGCATGTGGAGCAGCTGATTGCTGCTACTCCCCCTGCTCTACACAGCTTGGTGCTGTGGGGTAGGTTACATGAGCTTCAGTGCTCTCCTAGGGCTGTACACTTCATGGTTACGATATCTGCGGTGCAGTGCTTGAGGCAAAGGTAGGAGTTGTCTTCAGCTTTGTTTACCAATACTTCTAGCAGGGATCTGATGACATAGGAAGGCACAGAAGATGCTGGAAGTGCAATGTTAGGTAAAATGTTGCTGGCCTGTGAAGTGTGACTTGTATGCCCTTGCTTAGAGCAGCCAGGCAGGGGCAGGGAGACAGGAGGGGGTGAGGAGCACTGTGCTGTCTATGGATGCTATAAGCAAAAAACTGTCTCATCTGCCTTATTGGAAAAGCTGAACAGAAAGGGAGAGAAAAGGCCATAGCATCTTTCTGAGTAATTTCCTCTACTCCACATCGTGGTGGTTTCTGATTCAGAATATCTCACAGTGGTTGAATTCCATAAATCTGTACAGTCCTCAGGAAAAGTGGTGTATTTGTATTGAGAAATAGGAGAGCACAGAGGAGACAAAAGTAACAGCCCCATAAGATGAAATTGTGCCCAAATAACAAAAGAGTTTTTGCAGGAAAGAGTGTGTATCTGTGCATAAAAGGGTAGAGGAGGTCTTATATCTGTTGTGCTCAATGTATACTTATAAAGATTGTTGTTTTTTAATAAAAAATCTCAGGAACTGAGGAAGAAAGGCTGTAGGAGAACTGGCAGTAGATCTAGCTGATAGAAGAATTGTGCAATGGGGAGGGCTCTGAGATTGCTTTATGTAAGGAGGCCACTTTGCAATTTCGCTTGTAGGAGGAATGCACCCTGAGGTCAATCACAGCACTGAATCATGTCAAAACCCCTTGGTGTGCACGGCCACCCTTCCATCCCCTCCACAGCCCTTTTATCTTCAGAAACAAAGACTAGATGATGAAAAAGCAGAGGTGGTGAGTCACCTCTGAGTGTGGTTTTGCCACCCAGTCACCATCTCCCAGCCAAAGCCCTGTGACACTCTAATCCTACCACCCTACAATGACCTCCAATTTCCAAAGTGGCAGCTGTGCAGTTCGCTGGCCCCTGGCTGAGCTGATTCTTCTTTACCTTTATTGTCCCAGCTACTTGCTGGGACTTCTGTTATCATTTTTTCAATTAATTTTCTCCAAGGATTTGTAGCCCTCTGTATGGGTTACGGCCACAGCCATTCCCTCGTCTGTCTCCTCCAGCTCTTTCCACCTCCTGCACAAACACATTAGGTGCAGATTTAATGGCACCCGCCTGAATCCCTGCAGTCAGAGGCGAGTAAACATGTACGTAAAGGCTGTGCAGAACTGAGGGCTAACTGCAAAAGTAAAGTGTTATTGAATGTGACTAGTGCCACTCACATAGACAGCCACAGGATTACAGCCCAGTAAATGAAGGTTGATGCGATAACCACACCAGGCAGGAGCAGAAGCAAAGCTGTCCTTCTCGATATCAGGGTACCACAAACACTTCAGGAGCAGGGTAAGTTTTGCTGACAGGTTACATAAGAATAAACAAAACTAAAGCAGTAAGAATCAAAAAAGGAAAACCAGGCCATTTGCACCACGCAGAGATGGTTTTCAGATCTGACATTTCAGCTGGATGCAAGTTGTGCTCCGTTGCCTCAAGTCTTGCTCTGAAACCTTCACATTGCTCTGTTTTGTGGTGGTTGCTCACTTACCTGTGTTTTTATTTGGAGCTTGTGAGGGAAAGGTTGCTCATACTTGGAGTTCTGTGGTCTTGGGAATATGAAGTATTAGATAGTGGGTTTGGAGTAGGATTTCAAAAACCTGGGTATTTGGCAAGAGTTGAGTGAAAGAGGAAGAGGGATGAAAACCTGATTCAGAGGGAGTTTGGTGTCCTGGCTCCAGAGCTGAGTACTCATGAGAAAGGTTCAGGAAGAAAGAGTCTGGCTATGGCCCTGTTGAGTTCAATACTGATGTGCCCTCAGATGTGGGAGATGAGAACACCAGCCCCCTGCAAAGCCAGAATTCAGGAGAACTGGAGTGAGGTTCTGACTGGACTGAAGTTCTTGGTAGAAATGAGGGAGATAAACTTGAAGTGTGCGGAGGAAGGGGTTGATTAGCCCACAAGTAAGCTGGAGAAGGAGACAGAAAAGAACTGAAAGAAGGAAAATCTCATTTATCTGAGATTTCAAATGCATGGCTTGAGAAAAAGCATGCAACAACAGGGGGGT